>NC_048300.1:171010367-171314647 GCF_013100865.1 Trachemys scripta elegans
GTCAGAGCTAACTTTGATTCCATTAGGCATCTAGTTACAGGCTGCTGAGCTGAATTCACTTTGGGCCAATGGTGCACTAGCACTGGGGCTCCCCTACTATGAGCTGAAATTGCTAAGAGCTGAAATCACAAAAGAGGTAAAGTTATTAAGAGCTGAGATCACTGAGTGCTGTGTTAACTAATGGGGGAGCCTGAAGCTATATTGCTAAGCAGGTGGTAGAGCAATTTGTGGGGACAACTGGAGGAGTAGCGAGCGGCATGGAGCCTTATGGGGACGGTTGGAGCGGCCCAAGGAACGGCGAGCGGCACTGTTTGTGGGGACAGCTGGAGCGGCTCACAGGTCCCAGAGTGGAGCAGCTTGTAGAGTGGAGCGGTTCGTGGGACAGCAGGAAGTGGACTGGCTCATGATGAAGGCTGCGGTGGAACTCCACGGAGAGACGGCCGGCCTCGGATCATGTAAGGTGGCCCTTGACACCCTGCGTACCCCCCTTTTACTCTGGGGCTGCACTGACCAGGGACAGAGACGTTGGGGGTTGTTGGACTTTTGGGACTCCGGGTGATTTTTGGGTTGCTGGATTCAAGAACCAAAGGGAAAGGACACAACCCAATTTGCTGGGGTGGGTTTTTTGCTCATGGTTTGTGTTATGAATCCTGTTTGTGGTGTTTTTTCCAATTTAATGCTGATGTCATTTACCTCATGTTATTAAACATTTTCTGCTACACTCAGACTCCGTGCTTGCGAGAGGTGAACTATTGCCTCTTAGAGGCACCCAGGGGGTGGTATGTAATTGTCCAAGGTCACTGGGTGGGGGCTTGAGCCGGTTTTGCATTGCGTTATTGAAACGGAACCCCTAGATACAGAACCTGGCCCTTGTTGCTGCCAACTTAGATGGGCAGAAGGGTTACAGTTATACAGAGTGGAAGAGCTTCAATAGGAAACAGACTTAGCCAAGAATATCCTATAGCCTGCTGGTCAGGGAACTCTTCTCTAACATGGAAGAACCAAGATCAAATCCCTATTTCAGCGACTCTTTAATCACTTACAGAAAGTGGACTTCAGCAAGAGAGATCTTCACCAGAATATCCCACTGATTAAGGCACTATGCAGGGAGGTGGGAGACCCAAGTTCAAATCCTTTCTGAGCATCAGGCAGAGGGGGTAATTGAATCTGGATCTCCCATGCCCTGGGTGAGTGCCCTAACCACTGTGATAAGTGCTATAGGAGAGGCAGTGCCCTCTCCTCGAGCCATTTTGTGAATGGTGCCTAATTCCTAAAAAATAAGCTGGACAAAACTATTTGGTGAATTTGTCACATTTGCAATTAGTTTCAGGTTGACTGAAACATTTTTCAGTAAATTCATCCAAAAAATTCATCCAGCTCTAAAAGTGAATCCAAAGCCAATGGAGAAAAAGAGCCCTACATCTGTTTATTATGTACAACCACAATTTTGATGAGGAATCATAAAAGTTACTATTATTTTTATTCAAATGGCCACAATGCACATAGCAGTGGTCCTGTCAGGGACTGTGGGTCTTGAGCCCCAGTCTCCACGGCTTGTGGGAGCTAACAAGTGCTAATCAGCTACCTGTTGTGATAACAGATGCTGCACTCTGTTAGAGGACTCCAGTCCTGGGATCTGACTGGCAGACGCTGGGCATCCTGATTGGTTTCAAGCTTCTATTTAAACCAAGCACAAGAACAGAAAGTTGTCTATGCAAGTGGGTTCTCCCTTCTTAGGGCTGCTTCTACGGCTTGCTGCTGATTTCTTGGTATCCTGACCCTACCTCACAGTAGGTTTATCCTCTGGCCTGTCTTGGACTCTGACCTCCTGGTAATCTGACCCTGCCTGACTCTAGCTCTGACCACTAGGTTAGCCCACCTATGTCCTGTTCATGACCGTTCCAAATGCACAGGAAGACAGATTCATAGATCTTAAGGCCAGAAGAGACCATTTTTATCATCTGCTCTGGCCTCCTGTGTAACACAGGCCATATATTTCACCTGGTGATTCCTGCTTCAAGCCCATAACTAGTGATGGAGCTAGAAGCTAATCTCACAGGATAGGAGGAGGGAGCAGGAACAGCTCAGCATCCCCAAGCAGTTCCACGTCCTGTAGCACCTGGCCTAGGAAGGAGGGGTGAAGAGCCCCTGGAGTTGCCCCCCCCCCAAGTTTGGAAGGTGGAGAGGGGACCCCACTGCATCTACCCCCAGGCCTGGGAGAGGAGGTGAAGAACCTCAGGAGGATTAAAGATGTTGGGGGAGGCTGAACAGATGGGAGCAGGGTTGAGTGGGGACTTAACTGACATGGGTAATGGAGGGACAGGATTGATTTGGAGGTTGGGGGTGTGAGATATTGCAACCCCATACAGTATCTGCCTTGCTGGGGCTATCACAGTGTATGGCAAGGGCCTGTGCCACCTTAACACCTCCAGTCAGAAGGGAGTGGGACCTGTGTCCCTGCCAGGAGCCAGACAGCTGGAGGCCTGAGACCTGACTGGACTCTCCTGAAATGGATCATGGAGTGGGGGATCCAGGTGCAGTTACCATGAAACTATAACAGTGGGTGTAGAAGGGTTTGGCTGGGACTCATCCCTCTCCAGGGCGGCGGGGAACCACACCGCCTTGCTACTTCCTTTCAGTTGTGACAGGGAATTAGCCTGGCCATGGGGGTGTCGCGCCGTGGCAGCAGTAGAGGCAAAACATAAGTTATTCACACCCGGTCAGCGGGGAGTAGTGAGTCATGGGCTCAGGTCCTCAGACAGGAGCTGAGCAACTGTTATATAATGAGCAGGCCCCGGCCCTGGGTCAGAGCAGGGCAACAAAGCGTCAATGGCTCAGGCCCTCAGGCAGGGCTGAGCAAATAGGTAAACAGCAGGCCCAGGCTCCGAAGGGCCTGCGAGAGGGGGAAACTGCCACCTGCGAATTGGGTGGCAGGGGGGACACAGGCCCACCCACTCCCCTGTGTCCCAGCCTGGGGCCCTAGCAGCAGCAGAGCGCCTGCTGCCGAGTCAGTGGGGATCCTGGCCACAACATGCTGACATTGGTTCTGGCAGTGCTGCAGCAAGACTAGGGTCAGCTGCCCCCCCGGCTACTTCCTAAATCCCTTTCTAGAGGTACCTGGGTCAGGGTGTTGTCCTCCAAGGGGTCAAGCACCATGGGCTCCTCAGGGTAACTGGCGAGCAGTAAGCTTGGCAGCTCCTCTGGGTAACTTGCGAAGGGGAGGCTTGACAGCTTCTCCGGGCTCTGGTTGGCATCAGCTGGTCTGGCTAGTATTCAGGTCAGCTGCCAATTGCTGTGGTGTCCCAACTGGGAGCTAGACCACAGATGTCTGGCCTCTCTGGTGGCTGTTCTTCTTGTGAGCTCTGGAGTTGGGCTTTTATACTTCCTGTCCTGCACCTTGACCTCTGGGGGGGCGGGTGCAGGATTCACTGGCTCTGCCCACTTTGGTGTCCGGATAGGCTCATCCCTCTCTAGAGCAGTGGGGAACCACACCACCTCGCTACAATGGGAAACAGTAATTGTTTCTCTCACACACTGGGAATGGGTAGGAGGAATTGAAAAAAATCAGAAACCAAAAGAGAAAAAAAGGAAAAAAAAACCCACCCACAATGTAATCTTAAAAAAAAAATCTTATGGCTTTTGGAACCAATCTGATGATTTATTGGGGTTCTGGATCATATTTGATCTCTTGAGGCTGGTAATGCAGTACTCAGAGCATATCTTTTGGAAAGATATGCCCAGTCTTGATTAGAAAACTTCAAGTGATGGAAAATGTTTAGATTCCAGAGGCCCAGTGAAGTCCCTTCACAGCAGTCTGGTGAGTTTCCAACCAAGATAGCTTAACTGGATTTGTGACAGTAGGAATTTCAATTTATAAATTGTGATTGAGTGACCTCTTTGCCTTCTTGTGGATAAACTAAATAGATTGAGCTATTTTAGTCTATAAAGCAGGTTTTCCAGATATTGGATCATTCTTGTAGTTCTTTTCTAAACTCTTTCCAATTGGTCAATATCATTTTTAAAGTGTGGACACTAGAACTGACAGTATTCCAGTAATGGTCTCTCTAATGTTTTACAACAGTGGTAATACCACCGCATTATGATATTTCCCTGCTTCTGATCCAAGGATCACATTAGTTCCCTTACCCTCTTCATAGTACTGGGATCTCACGTTCAGTTGCTCATCCGCCATGACCTGTATGTCCCTTTCAGAAATATATAAGTATGATCTATGTATTTTTACCTAGATGTATGGCCTTTCATTTAGCTCTTTTAAAACACATGTTGTTCCAGTAACTCCAGCTTATCAAGTCCTATTTTACATCAAAACCATGTTGATTGGCACCAATTATCTATCTCAGGTGCTCATATGGCCCTTAATACTGTCGTATCTCAGCACTTCACAACCTTTAATGCGGTCTTCAAAACATACCCTTATTTTACAGATGGCGAACTGAGGCACAAAGAAGTTAAATGACTTGTCCAAGGTCACACAGGAAGTCTATGGCAGAGCAAGGCCTGAGCCCATGTCCCAGACTATTGTCCTACACCCTGGATTATCCTGTCTTTTCATTTATTAGACTACTGTCCTTTCATTATTTACTCATAACATCTCATGGTAGCCTATCCATGATTTTGTTTGAGATAGATGTCAGGCTAACCAGACTACAGTTACCTGTTGCATCTTATTTATTCTTTTTTAAATATTGTCCCCTGCCCCACAGAGAACAAACCTCTTTCATCATCTTGTCCATCCCACTGCCATTGATAGATAAGTAGGGAGATAGAGAAATCATTCCCTACAATTATATCTATCTAAAATACACTCAGTGCCTTGTCCAGGCTAGTTTCGATATCCTAAATTACAGAGCATATGCACTTTCCTTGGAGACTATTCCTTAGCCTGACAGCTCTCACCAGCTCTTTCCTGACTACTCAACCTAATTTTTCCCTTCTTCACTTCATTCATTAAACCTATTTATATGCCCACATATTGTCTTAAATAATTCTTCTGTCTTTTTGGGAAGCCATGCAACCCTGCTGTATGGTGTTACACAAATGTCAAATAATACTTTCCAATCTCGTTTTTATTGAAGTTAATGGAAAATCTCTCACTTTCCTACCTCTGCAACTGGGTTGGCTGGATGCAGAGAGGGTCTACAGCAGTGGTGGGCAACCTGCAGCCCATCAGGGTAATCCACTGGCGGGCCGCCAGACAGTTTGTTTACATTTGCATGGCCACCTGCAGCTCCCAGTGGCCACTGTTCGCCATTCCCGGCCAATGGGAGTTGTGGGAAGCAGCGGCCAGCATGGTCCTTGTTCCATCCATAAACTCTATTAATGTGCCCCTGAAATTATTTTAGGTATTCGTGTGGTTCTTTCCTTGCATTATAAATCCAGTCACTAGAGCAAAGAAAGTGCCTTCCCTGCCAAAGGAAAGCATCCCAAAGAAAATGCAGGGAAACTGGCAGTCACCAGGTAGGAAGTGGGAGCCCTTCAGTTGGGATTTGCAAGGTCAGAGGAAGAGACCAGAACAGTCTGAATATCCTTGAAGAGGGAAGTAAACTTTTTGCCAAAGAAGGAATGGAGTTACCTCCAGGGGGGCTGGAGGGAGTGGGGAGACGGTAGATAAATATAAGCAACCTTTGACAGTTACAGAGATGTAGTATGGGACATCTCTTGAGGTCACTCCTTTCCCCTTAGTCTTGAAACAGCTCCTGCTGTTTTTTCCCTTTCTGAGGTAGCTTCTGGAGCAGGACCTCTCCTGCCTCCTCAGTCCTTCAGTGGTTCCTATTGCTCTTTGGTCTTTGTGTTTATCTCTAACGAAGCTATCTGGCCAAACTTTCAGAAGGCTGTTTAGTACCTCAATGGATAGGGCCCCAGGTTCACTTATTCATGTCAAAACTTATAGTCACACAGCATTTATAGTTCTTTCTTGTAAAACTATAGGAACTTGGAAACAACTATTGTAGTAAAAACAGCAGGCCACAACAATAAAACAAGCATGTTACATTAATTAAACCACACAAAAAAAAGGTTATACTAATGCTCTGATTTAAACATGCAAAGTAGGGGAATTCAGAGTTAATGTCATCTTAAAGACACACTTGCTGATCTTGTCTATTGCAGAACATATGTATAGAAAAAAAAAATCACACTTTGTTTTGGCATTCCTAAGAATTTAAACCCTAATCCTCTCTGAATTCTCTAAAGGTGTAGGATTTCAAAGTTGTGCCCAGTATACTAACCATAGCCTATCCATTGATGTCAGTTACATTGGGTTTTACACATACTCAACTGCAGGAGTTAAGGGCATTTAAGTGATATTTTATGTGTTTAAATTCTTTCAAGACCAGATCCTGTAGCCTTTATTCAAGCAAAACTTGCATTGAATTCAGTGGAATACTTGCCTGAGTAAGGACTGCAAGATTTGCTATTATAGCTTTTGTCTTGTTTTGTTTTTAATATAAGTAACTAAAGTACACAAACAAAACATGCTTAAAATAGAATAAAATTATCTATATCTATATAATATGTATGTTAATGTGACTGAAAATAGTTATTTTAATTTGTTAAATAGGTTTAAAAGCTGTAAATTCCTCCTTGTTTATCTGTTGTCTATTTCCTACTTTTTCATGGAAGTCTTTTTCAGGGGGATCCGAGATTGGCCGAACCTGCGGACATGGGAGCTAGTAGTTGTAATTGTTTTATTCTCTCCTCTAACCATTTTGATTGCTCTTCTCATATCAGGAGCTTTTTGGGTTTTGCTGTCTTTTTGAGATGGGGTGACCAAAGCAGATCACAGTATTTAATTTAATCATAAATAATATTATGTCATACCATAGACTGAAGTATTTACTGAATCCACACCTATTCTGCTGACCACATTGATGCATCAAGTTTTGTAAAGATCAGCTCTTAACATGTGACCCAATTTTCTGAGATGTCTTCAGTCTCAGAATCCATAGCAAGTACTTATTGTGTTCCAGCTATTGTCTAGTTCAGTGTTTCCCAAACGTGGGAAGCCACTTGTGTAGGGAAAGCCCCTGGCGGGCTGGGCCAGTTTGTTTACCTGCCACATCCGCAGGGTTTGGCCGATCGCGGCTCCCACTGGCCGCGGTTTGCTGGTCCAGGCCAATTGGAGCTGCTGGAAGTGGCGGTCAGTATGTCCCTCAGCCCACGCTGCTTCCAGCATTGAGCATCCAGCGGAGCGGCGAACCGCGGCCAGTGGAAGCCACGATTGGCCGAACCTGCGGACGGGGCAGGTAAACAAACCAGCCCGCCAGGGGCTTTCCCTACACAAGTGGCAACCCAAGTTTTGGAAACACTGGTCTAGTTTAGTGCCATGCTCTCTTTTGTTGCTGTAAGTTAAGGAATGGGAATCATTACACTGCACACAAGCTTGGGAGCCGAAGCAGTCACTGAATTTAGTGAGTAAATAGACTACACAAGTGAGCCTGCAAATAGCGTGAGACATATCTTGTGTTTCTCTTAACATAAATTCTACATAATGGCATAATGGTTATAAAGCAACATGGGTGTGACCCTTGATTTTATATCACTGGAAAATCGGAAACTCTAGCACCCTAACATGGAACTATGTCATAGAATATCAGGTTTGAAAGGGACCTCAGGAGGTCATCTAGTCCAACTCCCTGCTCAAAGCAGGACCTAATCCCCAACTAAATCATCCCAGCCATGACTTTGTCAAGCCTGACCTTAAAAACCTCTAAGGAAGGAGATTCCACCACCTGCCGAGGTAACCCATTCACTGCTTCACCACCCTCCTAATGAAAAAGTTTTTCCTAAGATCCAACCCAAACCTCCCCCACTGCAATTTGAGACCATTACTCCTTGTTCTGT
Source organism: Trachemys scripta elegans (assembly GCF_013100865.1). Taxonomy (NCBI): domain Eukaryota; kingdom Metazoa; phylum Chordata; order Testudines; family Emydidae; genus Trachemys; species Trachemys scripta. Next base: position 171,018,231 of record NC_048300.1, read on the forward strand.
CATCTGCCACCACTGCGAACAGTCTAGATCCATCCTCTTTGGAACCCCTTTTCAGATAGTTGAAAGCAGCTATCAAATCCCCCCTCATTCTTCTCTTCTGCAGACTAAATAATCCCAGTTCCATCAGCCTCTCCTCATAAATCATGTGCTCCAGCTCCCTAATCATTTTTGTTGGCCTCCCCTGGACTCTTTCCAATTTTTCCACATCCTTCTTGAAGTGTGGGGCCCAAAACTGGACACACTACTCCGGATGAGGCCTCACCAATGTAGAATAGGGGGGAATGATCACGTCCCTCAATCTGCTGGCAATGCCCCTACTTATACAGCCCAAAATGCCATTAGCCTTCTTGGCAACAAGGGGTACACTGACTCATATCCAGCTTGTCATCTACTGTAACCCCTAGGTCCTTTTCTGCAGAACTGCTGCCTTGCCACTCAGTCCCTAGTCTGTAGCAGTGCATGGGATTCCTCCGTCCTAAGTGCAGGACTGATGTTGAACCTAATCAGGTTTCTTTTGGCCCAATCCTCTAATTTGTCTAGGTCCCTCTGTATCCTATCCCTACCCTTCAGTGTAGCTACCACTCCTCCCGGTTTAGTGTCATCTGCAAACTTGCTGAGGGTGCAATCCACGCCATCCTCCAGATCGTTAATGAAGATATTGAACAAAACCGGCCCCAGGACCAACCCTTGGGGGCACTCCGCTTGATACTGGCTGCCAACTAGACATGGAGCCATTGATCACTACCTGTTGAGCCTGATGATCTAGCCATCTTTCTCTCCACCTTATAGTCCATTCATCCAGCCCATACTTCTTTAACTTGCTGGCAAGAATACTGTGGGAGACCGTTTCAAAAGCTTTGCTAAAGTCAAGGAATAATATGTCCACTGCTTTCCCCTCATCCTAGAGCCAGTTATCTCATCATAGAAGGCAATTAGGTTGCTCAGGCATGACTTGCCCTTGGTGAATCCATGCTGACTGTTCCTGATCACTTTCCTCTCCTCGAAGTGCTTCAAGTATTACTTCAGTACTGAATGAGGGAAGACTGCCAGTCACTGAATAATTTGCTCTACTTCCTATAGCACAAAGTTTTCACCTGTATTTTTCCATTCAAATATTAGCTTATCCTTATTATTTGTATTGCAATAGCATCTGGGTCTTAGTCAGGGATCAGGGCCTCAGGTGTTGGACTGTATATGCACTTCATAAAAAAAAACAATCCCTTAAGGTAGCAGAGAATATTATCTCAATTTTTACAAACGAGGAACTAAGTCATCAGTGCCCAAAATCACGACACATGAAGTCTGTGGCAGAGCTGGGAACTGAACATAGGTCCCTCCTTTTGTGATGTAACCACCATACCGTCCTTCCTTTCCCCCAGCCCTCCTTAGCTTGTGGGACCCCAACCTGAAGTCACATGGCTGCAGTTTTGTTAATTTCTGTTGCAAGATTCCCTTAAATATGGATGCAAATTTGTTTGTTATTTAGGCAATGAAAAGAGCCAATGATAACCATTAAATAGATGCTGCTTTGAAGGGTGAAAATGCTGCAGACACAAGTGAGAGTTTACACTGTCACATGAAAATGCAGAGTTAACTGTATTGTTATTAAAAAATCAGGCCATATTTTCCATGCATTTTTTTTGTGAGGTCTCCTTGAAGTAACTTATAAAACTTGGGAACCTAGGCAACTTTTCTCTGGGGAATATATAACCACAGCAGCTGATACTGGTAAAATAGGTTACATGAAGTCTTAGAAGTGACTGCTCGATCTGACCAGAATTTATTGCCTGAGTAATGTACAGAAACAGTAAAACAGCAAAGCACAACTTTCCATCTGTACTGCATTATGCCATACAGAAGAACTATTTTTTATTTGAAATGGTGGTAGCCCTGTAGGCCTTCATGCTTTGATATCCTATGCTGCCACACATGATATGATAGAGTATAAACAGATTGACTATAAATCTGAATCTTTACAGTTTTGAAAGCTGAAACATTCCAGCACTCACTTCCCACCAGCCATGCCCTCTAAAGTGTATGCTAGGTCAGGTGTTTCCATTTTTTAAAATGGAAAGCAAAGGTTGTTACAGCAGAAATCTGCAGAGTGCTAGAGAAAAAATAGTCCAGATAAGGGTCAGGTTCCAAAAGCATGGTAAAAATAGATGTCTTTAAAAAATAATAGTTTGCAACTTTAAAGAGTTAATCAGCTTTAGAATAGAAACTGCAAGTTATTAGGCAGCTTGCCTTCTCAAATGCCATTAAAGCCTCAGCACGAGTGGTACTGAAGGAACAGTATCCTCCTTTATCTCTAGCCATTTTTAACTAGAGAGCAGGTTAAACCAGATGGCCTTCCATTCTTAAAAGGGATTTTAACAGCTTTTTTGTTTTTGAAAGTTTGATCTTTGGCCAAAAACATCAATTTTTTTTAAGACCATAACTTTTAGGAATTAAATGGACTTTGTTACTTAATCAGCTCTCTGCACTTCAAAACAACCCCTCATTTTTTTCATTAAAAAGATGCATTATGGGTCAAATTTAATGTTGACTTGCACTGTGTATAAATCAAGGGGATTCACAAATTGTAACCAGATTCTAATGCATTTACTAATGCTGAGGAGTGCCTTGGTCTACAAGAGGTCCCAATGACTTCCACAGGCCTATTAGGATGAAAGGTACTATTCATCAGGAGTATGGCTATTGGCATCTGGCCCATAGGCAGCAGAAACTAGGTGACATATGTGAAAGATAAATTAAGGAAGAAAAAATATACATATTTATAGATACCACAGTGTTAGTATCCCTCCTGAGTGAAGAAATAAGACAGAAGTAATTTGTATATGTAAGGGGAAAAACCCAGGTACTATTGTAATATTGTAGCATCACCTTAGTGCTGGTACATAGATATGGTTGATGTGGCACTTCCATTCTAACCTCCTATTTTCAGTCACTTTTTTTCCCCTCAAAAGATTACCTATTGGGATACAACTTCAAATGCTTTGTCTTGTCGAAAAGGGTGTGGAATTAGCCCCTAGTTAATTGCCTAGGCTCCCTATACAATGCATGGGGAGAGATAGGCACCTAAGAGTGGGATTCACAAAAGCCACCAAGCTGAGTGGGGAGCCATCTAAGCTAGCCACTAGGAAATGCAGAGGAGAGGCTTAGATCCCACCTCTCAAAGGGACTTAGGTACCACTTCTGAGTCAGACCGAGGTGCCTATCTTTTCAGCCATAAACCTCTCCTGGTGCTAGATGTTTAAGCAATGGCAGCCCAAGGAAGAGGAGATCATGCTCCCCATCCCCAGTAACCAAGTGGTCAGAGCACTCCCATGGAATGTGGTAGGCCCAGGTTCAAATCCCCACTCTGTCTGAGTTGGAACAGGAACTTGAACATGGATATCTTACCTCCAAGGTGAGTGCCCTAAGGCATTCTGTGGTGGTTCTTTCAGTCTCTCCTGTTAAATCTGTTCCACTTTGGCCTAATGATAACCTAAGTATTACAAACAGAGCCAGACTGAGAATTACTCTATAGCCTACTGGTTAGGATGTTCTGATGGGATACTTGGGTTCAAGTCCCTGCTCTGAATTAGGCAGAAGGGGGTTTTGAACCAGGGTCTCCCATATTCTGTGTCAGCACTTTAACCAGTGGGCTACTACAAATAAGCTGCAGTTGCTTATTGTTTGCCTGATCCAGGAGCGCTGTGCTTGTGTGACTTCTGAGAAGTCCTGTTGGATTGGGCCCTGCAGGCAACATAGGCAGGAAATGCCTAGTTTGAGAATCTCACTGGGATTTAAGTGCTGAGCAGATCGCTGGCATCAGGACTTAGGTGGCTTTGTGCATTCCCAGTAGGCTCCTACAGGGATAGATGGCAGCTGAGCAGGGGTTTTGAGCATCTAAATGTTGGACTTGGGCCCAGTTAGGTGCCTAAATCTCTTGTGTCTCTAGCCCTGTTACCTAGGAGCTCTCGAGTGTCCAGAAGTACTCAGCATGCAAAATCTTGATCCTTCAGCAACTGAAGCAGACACTATGCCACACTTCTCACATGTTTCTCATAGTCTGGCTGGATCACATCTGATTTTTGTCTGGACTCAGTGTTAGCCAAAGGTGTGTCATCTACGACCTTGTTTCAGCCAAGCATTGAAAAAAATCACAAACTGCATTATTAAAAAAGAGACAGAACAGATGGCATCACAGTCCAAACTGTCTTATCATTCCACTGGGTAGCCTCTCATTGATATTGCTCACAAGTGACTGAATAGAACCCTGTGGCACTCCACGTAAGAGAGTTGCACACACACCACAAAACTTGGCAGGTCAGTGAGAAACTTCAGTGACCTCTTCATTAGGAAATAACAGGTGTGTTCTTCTGCCATCCAGGCAGGGTCTGTTGACATGTTTCATGGTCAGAAGTGTCACAGACATATCTGAAATGCAGCATGGACACCTGCTGTTGGTTCAATGCTTGACAAACTAGGGCAGTCTCCATGCTCAAACTGGGCCACTGTTTGTCATGTCTATTTAGATAGTCTATTTGTAAGTTATGTATAGCATGGGCTGTCATTCACTATATATTTATATAGTGCCTTGCATCATGGGGATCCATTATTGGTTGGGGCCTCCAGGTGCTAGCTTAATACAAATAATGAGTAATAACAGATGAAAGGGATCAAGAGAATCAGTAGACACTATATATCAGAGCTGCTTTGCCACAACCTGCTCAAGAATCTCTCCCAAAGAGGGAAGTTTAGAGATATGATGATAGTTGGTTAGATTGCTGGAGTCAAAATATGGTTTCTGGAGTCTTACAACTCCATTCTTTCTGGGAAGCTGGATGATTTCTCAATCAACAATGGATCATCACATCCTCTCCATCTACAGCATGTGGTGTTCTCATCAATCCATCCATTTCAGGGTAAAGGCCATGGCAGGGACAGACATCTGAGAGGTGTATGCATGGCTGCACAGACGATATTGACAGAAGGGTTTTGGCTTCCTTGACCATGAGATGGGGTTCCGTGAATGAAGACTGCTGGGCAGAGATGGGTCCACTGACAAAGAGGAAGAGCATTTTGGGACACTGACTTACCAACCTGGTGAAGAGGGCTTTAAACTACGTTCAAAGACTACCGTGATTAAAGCCCACATGTAAATTTGGGGTGGAGGGTTAAGATGACCTGGCAAAAAGGCCAAAAGTTGGGAGAGAGATGGGAAATTACAATAGCGTTATAGGGGAGACGAGAGAGAGAGAAAAAGTGAGGCAATCTGCTGAACATCTTAGATGTCTATACAATAATGCAAGGAATATGGGTATTAAACAGGAAGAACTGAAAATTCTAGTACACAAACACAATTATGACTTAATCAGCATCAGAGACTTGATGAGATAAATCACACAAATGGAATAATGGTGTAAAAAAGCATAATTTCTTCAGGAAGGCAAAGCAAGGAGGTTTCCATTGTATAGCAAGAATATGAACACTTGCTCTGAGGCCCAGAAAGAGGTCAGAGGCAAACAAGCTGAAAGTGTCTGGGTGAAGATAAAAGGGGTACCATATCTTAAGAAAGATGTGGACAAAGTGGAGGCAGTCCAGAGGTGAGCAACAAAAATGATAAAAGGTTTAGAAAAGTTTGGGGGGGGGGAGAAACGGATCACAGGGGAATCTGATCATAGTTTTCAAATATGTTAAGAGCTTTATTGTAAAAAACACCTGCAGAACTAGAACCTGGGATCACAGAGGTTCTGGATAGTGGATGCTGCCACATTGCCACCAGGAGCTAATATTAGGGTTTTGCTGGGGGGGACCCTGTGAAGCTAGACTTTGCAGGAAGTACCACCCACCAGGGCCTGAATGGCAGCCCCCTGATTGGCCCATGCCAGTATATAAACTAGGAAACCATTACAGAAGCTGTCTGAGCAACAATGCAGATTACCTGCCCCAGACCTTGCCTGACTGTAAACCCAGACTCCAGCTCCTGACCTTAGTTAGTCCCCAACTCCACTGTTTGCCTCCTGTCTGTAAATTGGTACTCTGACCTAGTTCCACCATGACTCTCCTAATTGCAATTTGGTAACTGATCAATACACACTGGTCACCCATGGCCCAGCCATGACAGTTTTCTCAGACAGCCTTTGCTTCCCAATAGTTGAGATGTTTCATGAACTATCAGCAGGATAACTAGTCCAAGCTCCTCTCATATGCAGAGTCTCCATATAACAATGCTGATCGTGCTTCTACAGGTCAGAGACCATTCTTAATGAATTACAGATTCCACCCCCATTTTCATCTGGCACTACCAGCAGCCTCCCCAAACCCAGCTGCCACCGAATGGGTCCAACACATCCATCTCATCTAGGAGGAGCTCAGGAGCTACCTTGAAGAAGTGAAGAAGGCGAAGAAGGCTTACAACAGGCAAATGGACTGCCAAAAAATGGAAGATCTGGCATTCATAGCAGGCCAAAATGTGTGGCTTGCCGCACAGCATTTCCAGACCATCTGACCCTCCTGAAAATTGGACCACCAGTTCCTGAGACCCTTTCAGATAAGCCAGCAGAAGCCCTATACAGAGAACTCCTTCCCTGACCTGACCAAACTACACCACCATCTCCACCAATCAAAGTCCAGGGTCACAAGGAATAAAAAGTGCATGCCATCCTCTATTCCTGCTGCATGCATCTGTACTGGAAAGGCTTCAGCCCCAAAGAGCACACCTAGGTACCTGCTTCCTATGTCCACACCCTGGAGCTCAAGAGGGAATTCCATAGGACTCACCCCAACAAGGCTGGACCAGCATCACTCTGAGCAGGGGCAATATAAGCACCTGCAGGAGTAGTACCTGGGACTATGGAGGTTCTGGGCTGCTGACACTTCTGCATCATCACCAGGACCTCATGCTGGACTTCTGCTGGGGATCTTGTGAAACTACACATTGCAGGATGTACTGCCCAGTGAGGCCTGAGTGGTGGCTCCCCACAGCCCACTGATTGGCCCATGCCAGCATATAAACCAGGAAGCCATTAGAGGAGCTGTCTGAGCAATGATGCAGACCACTGGCTTGCTCCTGCTCCAGATCTTACCTTACCATGAACTTTAGAATCCAGCTCCTGACCCTGGTTCATCCCCACTTCACTACTCACCTTCTGCCTACAACTTGGTACCTGATGTTGACATCCTGGTATCCTGACCTGGCTTGACCCTGACTGGGCTCTACATCCCCTGATCACAAGTTGGTATTGACTAGTGCATGCTGGCTGATCACAGCCCAGGCCAGACAGTTATAAAGAGAATGGTAATCAATTGTTCTTGTCCACTGAAGGTAGGACAAGAAGTATTGGGCTTAGTTTGCAGCCAGCAAAACTTAGGTTACATATTAAGAATTTTTTTCCCTAACATTAGGATAGTTAAGCAGAGCAACAAGTTACCTAAGGAGGCTGTGCAATCTCCATCAGTGGTGAGTTTTATGAACAGGTTAGACAACACACCTCTGGGGGTGGTCCCTGTGTACTTAATTCTGCCTCATCATGGGGGAGGGGATGGACTAGAGGACCTCTTGAGACCCCTTTAAGCCCTACACTTCTATGATTCTTACCATATCAGCTGGAGAACTCTCACATCTTGGTGAATTAGAGTGCTTAAAATTCAAGAAAATATTGCAGATCACTTTATATATAGACAGAAAACTAAAATGTCTCCATGTATCCAATACCACAGTCTTTCTGATGTGACAGCCCAGCAAAGTGCAGTGGATCCCTGCTGCTATTCCTTAAACATGGATAGCTGGTACTGCCATGATGGCATGTAGTGATGGCATGGCCTATTTACATTTTCCATCCACCCGCCATCCTCCCATTCCTCACAGTTGTCAGTAACAGAGAAACATTTCTCCATCAAAATAGCTCCCTATGCAATTTCCCTCAGTCAGTGAGAGCACCTTACTGGTCGCAAAGTTTCAGCCACACAATGAAGGGGGAAATGATAGTGCTCTGGCCACACTCCCTGTGAAGGGTCTAGGGAGAAAAGATAGAACTGACCCATATAGAAAGAAACAAGGCGGGTGAAGTAATATCTTTTATTGGACCAACTTCTGTTGGTGGGAGAGTAGGGTTACCATACGTCTGGATTTTCCCGGACATGTCCGGCTTTTTGGGACTCAAATCCCCGTCCGGGGGGAAATCCCAAAAAGCTGAACATGTCCGGGAAAATCCAGTACCGCTGGGCCGGGGGCTGGCCCGGGGCTGGCGGTGCTGGGTGGCCAGGGGGTGCGCCGGGCTGCCGGGGGCCGGTGGTGCCGGGCAGCCGGGGGGTGCGCCGGGGACCACTGGTGCCGGGCGGCCGGGGGGTGCGCCTGGCTGGCGGGAACCGGCGGTGCCGGGCGGCCGGGGGGTGTGCCGGGCGGCCNATCAACAGTGACTAGCTGAGAATTCCCTTTGCATATGGCAAAGTTCAATCTTGTGTTTAACTACTTATGCTAAACTAGCTGTTCAATCTTGTATTTAGCTGTGACATTCTTGGTACTTTCCCAGACCTGAAGAAGAGCTCTGGGTGGCTTGAAAGCTTGTCTCTCCCATAGGGTTACCATATTTTGTGCCTCCAAAAGGAGGACACTCCATGGGGCCCCGGCCCCGCCCCCAGCCCCGTCCATGCCCCCCTTACCTGCTTCAGGCTTCCCGCAAATCAAATGTTTGCGGGAAGCAGGGGAGGGGGCGGAGACTTTGGGGAAGGGGCGGAGTTGGGGCGGGGCATGGACGGGGCTGGGGGCGGGGCCGGGGCCCCATGGAGTGTCCTCCTTTTGGAGGCACAAAATATGGTAACCCTATGGGAGAGACAAGCTTTCAAGCCACCCAGAGCTCTTCTTCAGGTCTGGGAAAGTACCAAGAATGTCACAGCTAAATACAAGATTGAACAGCTAGTTTAGCATAAGTAGTTAAACACAAGATTGAACTTTGCCATATGCAAAGGGAATTCTCAGCTAGTCACTGTTGATGATTTTAAATGTCCTTCACTCCACTTGAATAGTGCAAAGCAAACTTAACAGGGCCAAGAATCCAGCCCAGAAAGAATAGGCAAAATGATCACAGTCACACAAGAGCTAGGAATGGAAGCCAGGACTCTCAGTCCTTCATCTTTCACCACAAGATGATCCTTTTGGGCCATTACCCCCTCTTCCAGAGCTGGAAGGCTTTTTTTTATATAAACCAACAAAACTATGACTGGTATGTACGGCTTTTGTGTGTCACATGAACATTAGGGTAGTTGAGTACTTTCCTTTTTGACCTCAGATTAAACCTGTGTATTATATCAATAACAAACAGTAAGATCTTAATCACTCCTACCTGCCAAAATGCCCAGCAAATTATATATGGGACCAGCTCTGGAGATTACTAATGAGAGTATAATAAATGCCTTTGTATATATGTGAAAATTTAGTGCCGTACGGCTTTTAATTTTGTTCCTAAACCTAGAATTTAAGAAGCACATTATTCAGGGAATTATAAGTGAGATTAACCAAAGTAATTGTGAACCAATGAGTGATTAATGATTTATCATTAATGGCACAAAAATAGAGCAACATAATCAGGCTGTACATATTTCACATTCGCAAAGCATGCATATGCTATACCCATTAAAGCTGACAAGTTACTTAACATTCAGTTGTGCATTGTGGAGTCAGTCAATCTATTGTCTTGGTAGCCCAATGCACTGCCATATGGGGAATTTTCCCTTTCCTAAGCAGATGGAGACTAAGCATGTCACAGACAAAATGTGTTTGGTCTCTGGAGGGAGGATGTTGGCTGCTTTGTTCTTAGACTGTTAGGCTTGCCAGCCCTTCTGCTCAGGTTGGGAGTGTTTGTTTCCCAGTGATATTTAACCATCTATTGAGTAGAGCTGTAGAAGCCAGGAAAAAACAGCCTTCCCAGAGACCGGGAACTGGAGCATGACAATTGCCATGCAACTCAGGATGTATCTGGTGGTAAAACAGCAAATTAAATCTTCCCAACTTTGCAGGTGTCCCTTCACAGAGCTCCCCCAGGCAGCTCTGTTGAAAGGAGCAGAATTATTCCCTCTCCCCTTAGAATAGGGCATGATGTCTCTCCACAAACCTTGTGCATGGTCAAGTGTGGCCAAGGCCATCTCCACAGATGACCTGGGTCTACTAGTCCATTCCCAGGCACTCCCTCTGGTAGAAGCTTTCTGGGATTCTGAGACTGTTCTATCTTTTCTGGGGAATCACTATGAAGCCGGAGCAGACACAACATGCATTCCTCCTAGCCATCCTCTCCAGCAGCTAGCCACCGCTGAAAAGGTGGCAAACCCTTCCTCACTTCTGCACATAGAGGGGTCCCCCCCATGCATGTATCTGTGGGGGGGGGGAATGAGCCTACACCTGGGGATGCAACCCCAGGAGCTCTTGTCGTGAATACTAAAGGAACGCACAGAGCAACACAGATGTGTTCATAGTGGCTCATACATGCCAGGATAATACATAGTATGTGATGTACAGGATATGCAGAGACAGAAGAACACAGGGCCAAGAGCACTTTATGTCTGTGGATATACATTTTGTATCCACACAGGGCTCTAGAGATCAGAATTGCTCTTAACCAGGGCTCCATAGTGAAGTAAAAGGAAATGGATCTTAGTCCAGTGCTCCTTCTCCTAACCTATATGGGAAGAAGACCCCATGCCCCAGCTTTCCAGTCTGCAAGATATGGAAGTGACCAGGTGTTTGTTTTCCCCTCCTCCCTGGCCCCTAAGGAAGGAGGGAAGATCTCTGGCTGGCCAACAGAGAAGCTAGGCCTAAAGATGAGATATAAAGTAACAGATACTTTCCCCAGGTGCTTTGCTTTTGCAATACAAGGGATACACACTGCCTGTAGCGGCCCTAGCCCACATTCTCTCTGCTACCGTTGCTGCTTCTATTCCAGTGGTTCTCAACCTTTCCAGACTACTGTACCCCTCTCAGAAGGCCGATTTGTCTTGCATACCCCAAATTTCACCTCACTTAAAAACTACTTGCTTACAAAAATCAGACATAAAAATACAAATGTGTCACAGCACACTATTACTGAAAAATTGCTTACTTTCTCATTTTTATCCTATATTTATAAAATAAATTGCAACACCCCCCCCCCTCCAGGTTGAGAAACACTGATATAATATAAAGAGCAATATAAACAAGTTATTATCTGTATGAAATTTTGGTTTGTACTGACTTTGCTAGTGCTTTTCATGTTAGCCTGTTGTAAAACGAGGCAAATATCTAAATGAGTTGACGTACCCCCTGGAAGACCTCTGTGTACCTCCAGGGGTATGCGTACCCATCAAAACAAGAAAATACAAAGTGATACAGTCTGCAGAAACAAATGCTCTTTCAAGCTCTGTTTTGTACCTCTGTCTGAGGATTTTCTTTAATTTGCTCTCCATCCACACAGTCTTCCCACGGTGACATTCCATACAGCAGGCTGATTTGCCCTTTGTCCTGCAGTTTCTCTCTGTTCTAGACCCTCAGATGCACACGCATACACGCACCCCTCTTCACTGTGACCGTACTCTCTTTTCACAGGAAAAGGGGTTCGCGGATATGCTGTGCTGACAGTGAAATGCTTTTTTGCTGGCAGTGAAATTCGTTAATGCAATTTTCATCTGTGTCCCCCGCTGACAGGAAAAAAGTTCCATGTTACCAGTTTAATTTCCCATGTACACAATTATTTTTTTCTTTTGTGCACAGTTCTGTTCAAAAAATGGCAAACGAAGAGTCAGATCCAGATAGCCTCTCTCCGATTTGGATAGCACCTGTCTCTCCAAGTAGCCCCATTGAGTTCAGTTTTTAGAGGAATGTACAATTCAGCATGAGTCAGGGTGGAGTATCTGGCCCTCAGTCAGCTGTGCCTCCTGTTCACTAATTACTTTACTTTTATAATGCAGTAGTATTCTGAAATGGACTTTATTAGCACCCTGTCCTGCAACTAGTTCCGTTCAAGCAAGCGATCATGCCTGTGTGAGCTCCATTGACACCAGTGAAGCTCCACATGGTCTCAAGTATGCATGTACATCCTATTGCAGCCCTGGGGCCTCAGGTTGTGAACTTAAGATCAGACTATGGGCTCAATTCAGAGCTGGTATAAATTGGTGTATTTCATTGAAGTAAGTGGAACTACACCAGTTTTCACCAGCTCAAGAGTTTCTCTGGCACAGGGTCGAGCACATTGATGTGATTCCTTCACTGATGAACTGTGCATTTGGATGACAGTCAGTGATAAAAGAGAAACAAATTCAGCCTTCAGATGCATGCAAAGACTTTATTCACTTCAGTGGGAGCCACACATACTCTCCTAGGAGAGACAATTGACTCTTGCTGATCCAAAACATTTTTTTTTTTTGCAAAAGCAGCCTTTTTAGCACAAAATGCTATTAGTTACATCACACAGAACGAAATATGTGCTTTGCTTTGAACGTTTGTAAATCTGCTAATGAAGGATCCAATTTATATTTAAATTACTTGTATAGTTGCTGGGGGGGGAGAGGGCTGTTTTTTTATCTATACGTTTGATGGTGCTATATGAGCAAACTGAATCATCTGAACTTAACTGATTTGTAAATTTTTATTGCTAGCCTTTTTGGTTGCAGTTTTAATGAAGTATTGAATGTACAGCACAGTGTAACACACTGAGGTATTTAAAATATGCCAATACATACTTAAATATACACATGTACATTATAAAGAGCTGTTGGAAAACTATGGAACAAATGGTTGTAAGAGAAACAGAGAGATGGAAAGAGAGGCTCTGAACTGGAGCTCGGTTGGACTGGAAATGTTTTTTTACTCACAAATTCCCTAAGGCATTAACATATCATCTGCTTTTGGTTTGGTTACCCAACCACCTATTTATGCACAAATGAGAGGTGAATATTCACTACCTCAGCTAAATTTCCAATTAAATAGTGCTCATGCTAGGGCTGAAAGTAGAAAGGGAGTTGTAAAGCCTTTGTAAAAATTATACAGCCTCATGGGCCTCTGAAATAGGATGAAGGACAAAAGAGAAACAGGTTATAAAGATGAAATGAGAAAACTTGTAAAATGTGAGACATGAATTCTCCCCTTAAGTATACATTTTTTAAAATTTCTTTTCATTTTAAGTGAATGTTGATCTCACAAAAGATGCCAATTTGACAGCTTGGAGAATGGGGATGTATTTACACCATAAGTAAAACATGGGCAATTATAGTAGCTTTCCCTCTAGATAACACATTCAGTTTGCTCCAGTTGTCTCCTAAAGAAACCAAGGCTCTAGTTCAGCAAAGTACTTAAACATGGGCTCAAATGCTTTGCTGAATAGGGGATTGATTTATGCAGGTTCCTAAAGTTAAACATTTGCTTAAGCACTTTGCTGACTTGGGGCCCAAATAACAGAGAGAGAAGGTAATCTGGTGTCCTATCCATCAGTCTTTGACCTCTTAACTGATACTGCTAGCAAAAGGAAGTTCAGATGTTTATTGGACAGTAGTTCTTTATTTGTCATAGCACCAGGAAAGGTTTCATCCTCTATAGAATCTTTGGTTTTAAAATAGCTGTGAAATCTGAATTACAAACTATACAGTGCTAATAGTTTCTATCATATATTGTACAGAAATTGATCTCAAAATTATATGTTAATTACTTACAGAAGTTGTTAATTTGGTTGAGATTTCTTAATTTTGGTACAGCATTCATTTCCTTGGCCTCACTACCATCTAACAACATGACGGTAAGCAATATGCAGCAGCAGGGTTCCCACTGACACTTAGTGAAATTCTCAGACTTTCATGGGAAACAAATCTGAATTCAATACTTGGAATACCCTGTAAATGAAAGTGAAACTGGTTTTAAAATACCATTTTAAAATATTATCAGTTACATAGAATCATAGGGTTGGAAGGGACCTCAGGAGGTTATCTAGTCCAACCCCCTGCTCAAAGCAGGACCAAACTCAACTAAATCATCCCAGCCAGGGCTTTGTCAAGCCGGGCTTTAAAAACCTCTAAGGATGGAGATTCCATCATCTCCCTAGGTAACCCATTCCAGTGCTTCACCACCCTCCTAGTGAAATAGTGTTTCCTAATATCCAACGTAGACTTCCCCCACTGCAACTTGAGACCATTGCTCCTTGTTCTGTCATCAGGTACCACTGAGAACAATCTAGATCCATCCTCTTTGGAACCCCCTTTCAGGTAGTTGAAAGCAGCTATCAAATCCCCCCTCACTCTTCTCTTCTGCAGACTAAATAAGCCCAGTTCCCTCAGTCTCTCCTCGTAAGTCATGTGCCCCAGCCCCCTGATCATTTTCGTTGCCCTCCGCTGGACTCTCTCCAATTTGTCCACATTCTTTCTGTAGTGGGGGGCCCAAAACTAGACAAAGTACATTATTGAGTCTACACATTAGGTGGGGACCAGAAAGAGCTTTATAATTTTTATAAATTTCAGTTCAGCTTCAGATTAGCAGTTGTTTCTCTAATGTGCCAGTCACCAGGGTATGTGCTTGTATAGTGCCTAGACATTGGGGCCTCATTCCCATTGGGATATATGGGTGGTGGTATTGCATTATAAATCTATCTAATAAGCATTCTGGTAACTTGCAGGCCATCTTTCTATTTGCACCTGTTAGTTTTATATATTAGATGTAATTCTGTTTCATAATATGATGCATTGCACTTTTTTGCCTGGATTTTTTGTTTGAATGTCCCAATCCATGTGAGTATTGTTCTCAGTGATGTGCAAAGAGTCAGTGTTCCCCTATTGTTATGCATCTCTCTGAATTAATGCTTAGTCTTTCTATTCTCTTTATTGGAAGTTATCACTTCAAAGAGTGGTTGTTTCAGTTCATTCCAAGTTTTAGTAGCCAGTAAAGGTTGCAGACCTATAATTTAGCCATATCTAATTAATCAAAAGTACATGCTAACTGTATGCTGAACACCTAAATGTCTGCTCTGCCAGAAAGAGACCTCTGACTCTGTATCTTGCCGGCTCACAATTCATTTAACAGTGAGAGAGTTTGTATGGAATGTAATGTAATACAGAGAGCTCACTTAATTCCTTCAAAAATATAGATTACCACAATCAATTAAAATAAGCATCCAAATGTTTTAACCACAGAGAATCAGTTCTGGACCATTGGTTTCCCACACTTTTCTTAGGCTTATCCAAACCACTTTGCTCTAGAACTCAGATGTGTGTTTAAAAAAAGATTTTGATTTAATGGAGAAAAAAAACCCTTCATGTGTTGTTGGGGAATGGGGCTGACTGGGAAGTGCTGGGCCTATGACCTGCACTAGCCAACATCTATCTAAGTCAATTATATAGCTCCTATCACTGTAATATCTAAGCACCTCACAATCTTTTAAAGTGTTTATCCTCACAGAATCCCTATGAGATAGGGCAGTGCTTATTATCTGCATCTTACAGATGGGAACTGAAGCACAGAGGCCCAGATCCACACAAATACTTAGGCACTTAAGTCCCAGATGTAGGCATCACTGCGATCCACAAATCTCCCACTCAGCTACCATGGACACCTGTTCTCTGCGCCTAAGTTTTTGCTGTAAAAGTTCCCTAGGTGCTTACCTTTCTGCCTCTGGGCATGTAAACTGCTGCCTCCCTCCAGGTGTCTGGATGTCTATCTTCCACCTAAGCCACCATGAGATCCATGAACTGGGTGGGAGATGAACATTCCTCTGCCTATCTCACCCATAGGGCCTGATATGGTAGGCACACTCAGAGGCCATCTGACAGATCTGGTCTCATTCAAAATCTGGCCAGAAGAGGTTGTAGTGTGATCCCCATTCACATTATCACTTTTACCCCAGCACTTAGAGCACACACCTGGGATGTGTGAGATGCAGGTTCAATTCCGCTATATATTTAGTGGGCAGAAAGGATTTGAACAGGGGTCTTCCACCTGTCAGGAGAGAGATCTTACCACTGAACTATGGGATATTCCAATGTGTGGCTTCCTCAGTCTCTCCTGCTGAAACTGTTCCACATTAAATAAATACTTAGTCATTAGTCTAGTGAGAGAGAGAGAGAATGACTCTATAGTTCTGGTGGTTAGGGCATCCACCTAGCAGGTGGGAGACCCAAGGCCCAGTCCCCTTGCTCCAATGATTATTTAAGTATTTCTACACGGTGGGATAGCTTCAACTGCAGAGACTGAGGGAGCCACAAATCAGATTATCCGATAGCTCAGCAGTTAGAGTGCTCTACAGCGAGGTGGGAGAAAATTTATAAGGTGGACAGCACCACCTGTTCCTCCTCCAGCTGTTTTGTGTGGAATGAGAAAGGCACTTAAGAAACAACTTAAGCACTTAAGCCACCTGACTCCAGCAGAGGCGTTCCCAACTATGGCTACCTAGCAAAGATAGCTGCTTCCCACCCTGCAGCCAAGACTCTAGTGCCTGTCTATGGGGAGGGATGGGGCTCAGGACATACCCCTTTCATCGGCATCTCCAGGAGGTGGCTCGCTGCCTACTGTGCTGGGTTTTGTGGATCATATTCTTAGGTGCCTATCTTTCCACGTTCATTGTGTAGGGAGTCTTGGTGCCTAACTCAGGCTTTGTGGATTGCAGTGTTGTTCCTATAATTCTCTAGTTGCCCATATGGTAGGCATTGTGTTGTCCAAGTCCTACTGTGGATCCAGGCCAGAGACACTAAATGACTTGCCCCAGGACATTTGTGGTGGAGTAGGAATTTAGCCAGGTCTCCCACAGCTCAGTCTAGCATTATAACCACTGAACTATCCTTCTCCTGGGCAGCCTTTGCAGCTTTATGCTGCCCCAGGAGAGGTTGCATTTTCTCTGTGCAAGCCACTAAAACTCCTATCATGGGCTTCAGGTATCATAGTCTGGGGGAGGCTGTGCTTCCCCAGATAACCTGGAGTGGCCCCACCCATGCTCCACTCCTAGGCCCCTTCCTGCAGTTCCTTCCCAGTTACTGCTTTTCCGTAGCCCAGGCTGGGCAAGGCAGAGGCAGGGCAGAATGCTGCCAGGACTTGGGGCAGCTGGCACTGGGGCTGGGGCCACTCCGCCCACCTGGCACTTGGGGTGCTGGGTTAGTTTTGGTTATTTGGACCATGCTCCCCAGCCACCCAGTGCTTCGGGTCTGGGGTTGGGGTTGGGAGAGTGCCCAGAGCTCTGGGGCTGGGGACGAGCTCTGGGGCTGGAGGGTCAGGCAGCCTGGGGCTGGGGTTGGGGCCAGTGTGTGTGTGTGCACTCTGGCCTCCTGCAGAGGAGGGGGGACAAAAGGGGAGGGTGAAGGGTGGGGCCTTGGGCAGATGGGGAGGGGCCTCCCCCAACGGTCGTTCCTAAATTATCTGCATTTTCTTGTTAAGAGCAAGTAGAAATGGTTTTTGACTGAATATTGGGATATAGGCTGTAACTGAGCACCTTGGAGAGGAGAACCTCTTTCTATAGGAGAAGAAAGGACCAATTGACGTTCAAAGGTTCCTAGGGTCATAAAAGCATCTTGGAGGATCTTTGGTCTCTGTTTAAGTGGTTTGTGCTGGCACCTTATAGATGCCGAGATTCAGTAGAAGTGACATTGAATCTCAAGTCTTAATCAGTTTCTCTTACATTCTTCTCTCCTATTTAAGGAGACGTGTCTCTCTATAATATAAAATCCAAAGTGCAGCCGTTAGGCACAGATACAACTTCAGAGTGGCAAGATCTACAAATGCACCGTAGCCTCCTATTCCCCACCCACCATGGCTAGTGTATACATTGACTTGCAGAGTTCCTGGAATGCCGAAATCCTTTGCTCAAAGATGGCCAACTTGTCCGCTCTTGTTCATTGTGAGCCCCCTTTTTTGACCACCCTGCTGCTTTGCCCATTTCCTTCCCTTTTTGCCTATAAACTTATTCCGCATTTGCTCCCAGACAGAATAGATCCCTCAACATCCCACCTCAGTCTTCCAAAACAAAACCCAAACCATCATACCCCAGCTGACTTCCCATCCCACCTGCCTCTCTTCAGGATGTGAGAGATCTGCACAGAGGGTCCCCTCCATACAGGTAACTGCTGGGGGAATAACCAAAACTAACCCATGAAAACTGGAGTTAGAGACACCATGGCAGGCAGAAGAGAGCCCCGAATATAAATTAACAAAATTTGAACAAAATTGAGTATGGGTGTTGCATTCTTCTATAAGAGCACAGAAAAACCAGGTACAAAGCTCTGTCACAATCACTCCCTAGATAAAAAAAAATGAGTTCAAAAGTCCATGGGCATATTCTAGGTGCTTTAGTTGACGCAGAATTTACAGATAAACTGGCAGTCATTGTAGTGCTGCTGCTGTGTAGTTGCACAGCATAGCTAACAAGCCAAGAGACCTCTGAGGACATGTACACAAGTCAGAGCTTGACAGCTTCTCAAGGTGAGGGTCTGAGAACAAGCATAGTTGCCAGAGGCATACAATTTAAAAAGATAGGTTTATGGGATACAAAATGTGTTTCCATGATATATATGAGCATCTCTAACCATTTTTATCTCTACTGTTTTTAGAAAGAGGAAAAAAATGTCCTATTGGCAACACCTTTATGTGTACAGGATATGCAGCGCTGTTCACCTTTAATAAAAAACACTGCAGACTGATTATTATAATTGCTATTCTACATTAGTTTCTGTTAATTGATTTGCATAAAAGATATCACTGCTCTGAGCAAAGTGCCATTTTACAATGTGGGTGATGTTATCAGGAGGAAAAAGGCAACTTTATATTCTGTCAGGTTTCAGAGTGGTAGCCGAGTTAGTCTACATAAGCAAAAACACCAAATTCTGTGTGTGTGCTCATACACACACCTCTCTCTATATATTATAAGCAGTGATAGTAGCAATGCCTAGAGTTAAGGCTACCCAACACTTTCCATTAAAAATAGAGCCCTACACGGTTACAAAAATTTGGATCCGCATCCAATCTGCATCCATTATAATTAACTTGTATACGACCCACAATCTGCACTCCACCTTCTATATGTATCCGTATCCACACCAACATTCTATCTCACTGTTAGAGCTCAGCATGGATACAAAAATTGGGATCTGCATCCGATCCATCATCTGCAAAGATGGTAAGCAATACAACTGCACTATGGGCATACTAGTGCGGATGCTGATATTGCGGGGCTTTAATTGAAGACCCTGTTTTCAGGTGCTTGTAATTTTGCTAAATATTAACCATCCAGGCTGAAATATCCTATGCTGGATGGATATTTGCCTCAGGCTGCTACAGAATATTTTTGTAAAATTTTGACCAAAATAGTTTAGCCATTTCTAAGAACAACGTTAAGGAAAAATACATTGTTTTACCCATGTTACAAAAAAAAAAAAAAAAAAAAAATCTTAAAACCGTTTTGTTGAGAATCTCTAGCAACCTGATGCTTTGGAGCAGGGATTTGAAATTTGGCAGGGATGTGCCTTCTGCTGTCCCTAACATTTTCCTGAATTTGGCCAAGTTATAAGCCTCTGAAAAATTGCAGAAGACAGCCCAGGGAGTCCCCTGCCATGGAGCAGGGAGCCTAGAAGACCTGAGAGCTCAGCCTCCAGTATGAACAAACTTCTAAATGATCTCAGCTAGTTTTCACATCCTGAAAATAAGTTCAGACTGGAACCTAAACCACAAATCGAATCAGCACCAAGCCTCTTTTGAAAGAGATTATATTTTGGATAACTTTTCATTTTATCCAGTACTTTCTGACTGAACACTACAAGAGAAGCCTTTCATCCAATACCATATTTCCAGCCCAGCTGAAAAAGTAATTACAGGCTATTTCATGAGATCATGTCCTCATGAGGCTTGCAAACTTGATGTTTAAACTTCAGATAAGCATCTGAACTTCTGGATGCTTATCTAATCGGAATCTCTGAATATTTTCAGGACTGGCCATTGTTATTTGTAATCTAATATAACCTAGGTTTTAGTCTATACCAGAGGTCCCAATACGGTGCCCGCGGGCGCCATGGCACCCACCGGGGTATCCATGTGTGCCCACCTACTGGCCACTGGAAAAGCAACCGCCGAAATGCTGCCGAGAAGCGGCAACGTCAAGAAGCGCTACCGCTGAAATGCCGCCGAATTTCGGCGACATTTCGGCAGCGACACATCTTGATGACACTACTTCACGGCGGGATTTCGGCAGCTACGCCTCTTGATGTTGCCACTTCACGGCAGCATTTCGGCGGCTGCTTGTCTGGTGGTCACAGTCATTGGCAGCTAGTCGTCTGGGCGCCCGCCCCACGGAAAAGTTTGGGGACCACTGGTCTATACTTTTGTATGCATTGGGTGTTGCCCCAAGTTAGTAATGCTTTGTACTTTTTTTTCTTGTGTTTTCCATTCTGGGATCTCTAACTCTCTCAACACCCAGGATGAGGTAGGGAAGTATTATAACAGTTTGACAGAGTCGGTAAACTGAAGAAAAAATGGGTTATGTGATTTGTCTATGGGTACACAGAGTATGTGGTGGTGATGGAATTTAGCTGGAATAAATAGGCTATTAATTTAGATGGAATAAATAGGCTAAAGTTGTTAACAAAACCCAGTCACTGTTCAACATTAAATAATTGGAAACAAGGTTCAGGGTTTGGTTTACAGAGACCTCAGCCTGCTTAATACCATGGCAAACACCATTAAAAATCTTTTAACCTTTTATTAAAGATACAGAAAAGGAAAAACAGCGAAAGCATTTGTAATGTAAAGTACTACTACGGGCTTTCATTTTAACAACATTTCTTGTTCCCTTTCCATTTAGCTGGAGAGAGTTTTAAAAAACACCTTCCCCCCTTGTTTTACAGTCTCTTAGATGGTATCGATGCTGTCCTTTTGGTAGAAGAGAAGTTAGCTGAGATGAGCTGGAGCTGTTGTTGCTGCTGCTGTTACTGTTACAGTCCGATCCCATTTCGTCCCAGGTGGTGGTTGGGATTCAGTTGGAGCTGGTAGGGGTGGTGATGTCATCTGGATCCCTCACTCTGGCCCAGTTTGGTTAGGACATCTGTTAGGGGGTCCCGGGTCCCAGAAAATAGTGGGAGTGACAGCTATGAAGGTGCATCTCACTCCAGTAGCCTCCATCTGTTCTGCATAGTTTCCCAAAAAAGTCTTTTTTCTTTCAGCACACAAAAAGGGAGTGATTGGTAAAAGAGCCTGTTGGTGTCACTAGGCCTGGCTACCAGGTAACTCGGGGGAGTGGAAGGCCAAACGTGCCGATGAAACTCCTGCGCTCTGTGTCTAAGTGAACCACGGTGACTCCATCTTGTGAACTTCCACCTACTTCTATGCTAACTGCTTACATGCTGAAGCAGAAATGTAAGGGTCAGCTTTTCTAGCAGACAGCTGCAGATTCGTTCACACTAGCAAAACTTTTAGTGATAATGGGGGGGGGGGGAAGAGACTGCGTGCGCATACCTACAAGGTCGAAGATAAGCATACGAATGGGAAATGTTCTAATAAGCCACAATGTGTGACTGCTGTAACTGCTCGAGGAGGGAGGGGTAGGAGAGGTAAGAGGGAGTAACAGAACAAAGGCTTACACAGAAACAGCTTGGAATATAAAAGGGAAAACTTGCTTGTATTTGCGGCGCTTGATTTGAGACATGTTGGTCTCCTAGTGCCTATTCAGAGCTCTTTAATAAAATTGTTTTGCTCTCCACCCCTGGTGTGATTATTGGTGTGACGCACACCGGGCAACGAACCCCGCTGTTGCTGCCTCCTCGGGCCCTTTGGCCGGCAACAAGCCCATCTCAGTATTACTTTGTCCACCTATTAGGCCAAATATGACACACCAATTTTGGTTCATTAATTTCCTGTTTCACATCTTCTGTTTTTTACCATGCATGATTTTAACACAGTCCTTGAATCATATCAGTAGGCCTTTTTGTTTAGACTAATTCAGTTTTTCTGTCTCCTGTTTGTATGTTTTCTCATCAATATTTCCTATTATAGGTTATTATGACATCTTATGAAATTTCACATAGTTTTTAAAGTTGAGATCACAATTAGAGTAAATTTGTAGGCACAGTTATCGCAACAGTAGAGTAGAACCCAGGAATCCTTCTCATCCCCTCTCTTTCTGTGGGGGCTCCACAGGGCTCTTTCCTTGGTCTTCCTCTCTTTTCCCTCAATACTTTACCATTGAGTCTTCAAGGAAGAAAAGACCATTGCTGAGTTGCTAAATGAATTCTTTGCATTGGTCTTCACTGTAGAGGATGTGAAGTATAGTTCTGTTGGGGGTAACAAATCTGGACCAGATGGCATTCACTGAGGTGTTCTGAAATATAAAATTGCAGAAATACTAATTGTACCATGTAACCTATCACTGAAACAAACCTCTGTATCAGATGACTGGAAAATAGCTAATGTAACGCTGATTTTTAAAAAGGTCTCCAAAGTCGATTCTGGCAATTACAGGCTGATGAACCTAACTTCAATGCCAGACAAATTGGCTCAAGAACAGTCAAGAACAGACTTATCAGACATGTAAATAAACATGATTTGTTGGGGAAGAGTCAACATAACTTTTGTAAAGGAAAGTCATGCTTCACCAATCTATTAGATTTCTTTGCAAGTGTCAACAAGCATGTAGATAAGGGTTATCCATTCGATATAGTGTACTTGGACTTTCAGAAAGCCTTTGTCAAGACTCTTCACCAAAGGCTCTCAAAGAAACTAAGCAGTCATGGGATAACCGACAAGGTCCTCTCCTGGATCAGTAATTGGTTAAAAGATAGCAGGGCCCCTGAAGGATCTGTACTAGGACCTGTGCTGTTTAACATACTGTGACAGACCCAAACCAGTGGGGTACAGGAATCTGGTAGAGGGCAAATATACTGGTCACTGGATGAGTAGTTTTCTGTTCCCTGAGTTACCAGAGCAGGGGCTGCACTAGAGTAATCAGGAACCTGCTAGAACCAGTTAAGGCAGGCAAGCTAATTAGGACACCTGGAGTCAATTAAGAAGAAGCTGCTAGAATCAATTAAGGCAGGCTAATCAGGGCACCTGGGCTTTAAAAAGGAGCTCACTTCAGTTTGTGGTGTGAGTGTGAGGAGCTGGGAGCAAGAGGTGCAAGGAGCTGAGAGTGTGTGCCGCTGGAGGACTGAGGAGCACAAGTGTTATCAGATACCAGGAGAAAGGTCCTGTGGTGAGACTAAGGAAGGTGTTTGGAGGAGGCCATGGGGAAGTAGACCAGAGAGTTGTAGCTGTCATGCAGCTGTTACAGGAGGCACTATAGACAGCTGCAGTCCACAGGGCCCTGGGCTGGAACCCGGAGTAGAGGGCGGGCCTGGATTCCCCCCAAACCTCCCAATTGACCTGGATTGTGGGTTCTTCCAGAGGGGAAGGTTTCTAGGCTGTTTCCCAACCCACATGGTGAATCTCTGAGGCAAGAAAATCCGCCAATAAGCGCAGGACCCACCAAGATGGAGGAGGAACTTTGTCACAATACACAATGATCTGGAAAAGGGAGGGAACACTGAAGTGGCAAATTTTGCAGATGACACAAAATTATTGAAAATAGTTGAGTCCAAAGCTAATTGTGAAGAGTACTTGATAAGTTTGTTGAAGGGATAATATGATGAAATTGCCTCTAGCCGATCTGTGATTGCTAGTAGCAAATATCCCCAATGCTCGGTGATGGGGAGGGCTCTGAGTTATGAGAGAGAATTTTTTTCCCATGTGGGTGAGGCTTTGTGGCCTGCAATGTGCAGGAGGTTGGACTAGATGATCATGATGGTCCCTTCTGGCCTTAAAGTTTGAGTTACTGAGGACTCTCATCAAACTGTGTGACTGAGTGACAAAATGGCAGGTGAAATTCAATCACTGATACGTGCAAAGTAATGCACACTGGAAAAATAATCCCAACTACTCAGATGTAATGATGTGTTCTGAATTAGCTGTTACTACTCAAGAAAGCTCTCAGAGACATCATGGATAGTTCTCTGAAAACTTCAGCTCAATAAGCAGCAGAGGTCAAAACGGCTAATAGGCTATTAGGACCTATTAGGACCGAATATCATAATGCCACTATATAAATCCATGGTAAACCCATACCTTGAATACTGTGACCAGTTCTGGTTGCCTCATCTCAGAAAGGATATGAAACAAGAAAAGGTTCAGAGAAGGGCAACAAAGATTATCAAGGGAATGGAAAGTCTTTCCTCGTATGGAAGCCAATCTTAGAAAAGAGACTATAAAGGGTGGATAAGACAGAGGTCTATAAAATAATGAATGATATGGAGAAAGTGAATACAGAAGTGTTATTCACCTTTTCCTACAATACAAAAACCATAGGTCACAATGAAATTAATAGGCTGCAGGTTTAATACAAATAAGATGAAGTACTTTTTCCACACAAGGCATAATTAACCTGTGGAACTCATTGCCATGGGACGTTGTGATGGCCAGAAATATAACTGGGTTCAATAAAGAGCTATATAAATTCATGGGGAATAGGCCCATTGATGCCTATTAGCCAAGATGATCAGGGATGCAACCCCATGCATGGGGTGACCCTAAACCTCTAACCAGGAGTGGATGAGGAGTGGATCTCTCCAAAATTGTCCCATTCTGTACACTCCCCCTGAAGCTCTAGTACTGGCCACTGTTGGAGACCATATACTGAGCTAGACAGACCATTAATCTGACCCAGTATGGCAGTTCTTATGTTCTTAATCTCATTTGCAAACCCAAACTAAACTGCCACCTCCATAGTGGCAACTCTCAGACCTACCTCTCTTCTATTTCTATCCAAATTAAAGTCTCAGCCCGGCTCTCTATCCTCATGTGGATGTCTAGCCATCAAGTCAAACTCAACATGGCTAAAACAGTGCCCTTAATATCCCCCATTGCCAACTCCTCCCAGCTACCTCAATTTTTTGTCACTGTGGACACCACCACCATCATGCCTGTAACCTGGGCATTATCAACTCAGAACTCAATCTAGCTCCTCACATCCAGGCTAAATCTTGTTGATTCTTTCTGCATAATATCTTGAGATACGGCCTTTCCTATCCATCCACACAGCTAAAACTCTTATCCAGGCTCTTGTCATACCACAGCCTGATTACTGCAATATCCTTCTCTCAGGCCTTGACAAATGCAGTCTTTTCCCACTCATCTCTATTCAGAATGCTGTTGCAAACATCATTTTCCTAGCCCATCACTTTCACTATGTCACCCCTCCTGTGGCTCCACCTTCTCTATCACACTTAACATTAACGGCTTGTCTCTACTTTCAAGGCCCTTTATGGTCAATCCCAACCCTACATATCATCTCTCATTCACTATTGAATTGTCAACACTTTTGTTAGCCCATGGTGCCAGCCTTCACCACCCACTTGTTACATTTTCAAACAGGCACCTTCTTCATGCTCTCGCCTATGCTGCCCCTCATGCTTGGGAAGAACAACCCATATACATCTGCAAAGTCACTTCATTGTTCTTTAAATTCCTCCTTAAAACTCTTTTGCTGTGATGCCTACAAAAACTTGATAATGGTTAAGTTGCTGGTGACAAACCCAAACAGGTAAACTGGGGTTAAGGAGCAGCTCTGAAGACAGGAGGAGCGATGCAGCCACACCTGCTGAGTGTTCTCTCAATAGAGATGGAGCTTCAAAAGGGGTAGCACAGCTCAGCAAGCAGTCAGTGCAAGGGAGACAATGGGCACTGGTAGTTCCTTCAGGAATCCAGCAGATTCCCACACTGCTGTGAAGCCGACCTTAACTAAGAGCTGCAAGCCACTGCAGAAGAGAGAGTGGAGTAGCTGTTCATGAGTGGGGAAGGGAATCGCCTGTTCCTCTTCGGCTGGTGGTGCAGCACCTGAAGGAGCGGTGGTGGTGCTAATTGAACTCTGAGCAGTGGACCAGGGCTCAGGTGACTGAAGACATGGTGCTGGGGAAGTTTATCCAGATTGACAAAAACAACAAAACCAAGGGAGCTTGTAGGCACCAGCAAGATAGAAGTCCCAGATGAGGGTACTTCCCTGTAACCAGGAATCTTAGCCCGGTGCCCCACCAACTAAGGGGCACCTGAGGTTATAAGTATTTAGTGGCTAATAGAAGATGTGAATTTTTTTTAAGTGAACACCAAGAGGACGGGACCCTAAGTCAGGCATGAGGGCGACCATCAATGACTAAGACTTTAAACCCCACTTTAAACTCAGAAAAGAGCATCTATAGTGGGTGACATGGAACCCCCGAACCAAGGAAATAGGGGTTCAGCTTCTGGTCCCCAAGAGATTCTGCAAAAGGGCATTACACCTATCTCACTTGATACCATGTGCCAGGCACTTGGGGAGGGAGATGACTCTGGAGAGGATGACCCTCAGATTTTACTGCCCAGGGTACATCTTGAGGGGTGAGATTTTTGCACTTCATACCCCAATTGTCAACTGGTGGGGCCCAAAAGAACTCCAAAGACTCCACTAGTCCCCCTTTTGATAGTGGAGTACCCCTCAAATGAATAGGTGTGGACTTTATAGGGCCACTTGAGAAAAATATGTGAGGATACGGACACATATTCATAATAGGGGATTACGTGACCCAGAACTCTAAGGCTATTTTGCTAAATATGTTGAATGCACCCACCATTGAAAATGAACTCATGAAGGCCTTTGTGAGGGTTAAGATACCAAGAGAAATCCTGATGGACTAGGAGTCCAATTTCACATCAAGATTGATGCAGGAGTTGTGTGAGCTGTTAAAGATTAAATCTCTCAAGACGTTAGCCTACCACCTGCAGATGGACAGGTTAGTAGCGTGGTTCAACAGGACCCTGCAGGTAATGCTGAATAAGTTTGTGGCCTTGGATCCTCACCATTGGGATTGACTGTTACCAGCTCTAGTGTTCGTCCCTCAAGCCGCCACAAGGTTTTTGCCATTTGAACTACTGTGAGGGAGGCATCCCTCAAGAATTTTGGACCTCCTTTGGGATGCCTGAGAGGAACAGGACCCCAGGACTGCAGACACCGTCACATGAAAAAAAGGGCCTTCCCAACCCCATTCAATCTATACCAATTTATAACCATGTCATTTGACCTACATGGGTCCGCAGCCATTTTCCAGCAGCTAATAGACCAAGCATTGCGACCACATGATTTGTATGCAGCCACCTATATCGATAACATACTCATGAGTAATTACAGCTCTAAGCACCACATTTGGGCCCTTGAGAAGGCCAGATTTGCTTTGAGCCCTGCCAAGTGCCAACTGGGGAAAAGGTGAGATGATGTACCTCGGGCACACTGTGGGGAAAGGTCTGTTACATCCGCTGATTGACAAGTTCAGGCACTAGCAAACTCCCGGTACCGACCAAGAAACCGGTTTCAAGGCTTGGCTTGCTATTACAGGTGGTTTGTACCAGACTTTGCCACAATAGTGGCTCCCATTACCAACCTGGTAAAGGGCACTAGCCCCCCAAAATTCAAATGGACGGAAGCTTGTGATAAAGCATTTAAAGCTCTGTCAGAGTGGGTGGGCCTGGGTTCCCCTGCTGCCAGCCCTCTGAACTTAGAATAGGAGCTGCAGCCAACCCTGGGCTTGATCAGTAGGTTATCTGGGTAGCCAGTGCTCTGACCATAGGGGTGGTGAGCCAGTGCTCTTCTACTGGCCACTTATGTGATCTCTCACAAGTCAGTTCCCTTTTCTGTGCTGCTGTTTTCCCTTCCTATTCTCTGTCTCTCTTGTCTAGTTAGACTGTAAGCTCTTTCTGGCAGGGAATGTCTTTTACTGTGTGTCTGTTCAGTGCCTAGCAATATGTTGCCTCTAGGTGCTATCTTAATTCAAATAATAATAAGTGGGCTGAGTTCCCATAGTTTGAGGAAAAAGCCCCTGTCTCTCATACTAAATGAATTTGTCTTCCCCTTCAATGTATCCTCCCCACCCCCTGTTCTGAACTAACTCTCCTCTCTGCGAAGTTTCACACACCTCTAATCTTTCTCACAACGTGGCTGTTTCTCCATCTTCTCTCCTGACTTGTTCCCATTCCCCATCAGAACCTATACTTCTTGGCCTCCTTTTCCTTTCTCTCTGCTTCACTTACTTTTTTCTTATCTGCCTCCATCCTCTTCTTCACTGCTGTCAAAATGTTTTTGGGTCAGCACTGGTCAGCCATGCTTCCTCCAGGATGATTGAACACTTCAGACTGCTTGATGGATAGACTTACCCAAAGCTTCAAGTTACTTTTAGGTTGGGGGAAGGACTTAGCCTGGCACTGGACCAGATACATATTTAAATAATGTGCTAGGAAATTATACATCAGTCAGAAAATTATGAAGACTGCAATTTTTAGTCAGCTCAAATTTTCTAGTGGTCTTGATTATCATCCAGGGGTTACTGTTTTACAGGAACTGGAAGAGGTTACATTGAGAGTGAGTTTTAGATGACCCTTAAACTATTACATTGAAAGAATGTAATTCATAACAAGATTAACTACTTAAGTGACAATTCTGTCCACTTGAACATCCAGTAGCCAATAAAAAAGACCCTCTTTTACACCAGGTTAAAGCTACATATATAAGATATATGTCTTCTTACAGTGCCAATATCAAGGTTTGTGTCCATAGCTTGTTACTGAAGAAGTTGTATATTTCCTTTCACAAATTTTCCTCCAGATACTTTAAATACTAATTTAAAAAAAAAGTACAAAAACCTTAGCACCTCTCGTCACAGTGTAGTTAATATATATATTATCCTGTTGGGGATCCTGGTTTTACTGTGTATTTGATTTTTTTCCACAATGTTGGATTTAGCAAAGTTGACCATGGCTTTCTGACATATCTACACCATGGTTAGATCCTGTCTGCATTACACAGTGGAACCATATTGTAACCAGGTCTCACAGCATGGTTGATCTTTGCAGCATCGAAGATACCACAATGTACACCTTCAAAATACTGGGCCATTTGCTCAGCTGGTATAAACTAGTACAGCACAGCTGATTTTATTGGAGCTACAATAATTTACACTGGCTGAGGATCTGATCCATCATTATTAATTATTGTTTTACAGCACCCAAGTGTGCTAGGTGTCTCACAGTACAAACAAAAAGACAAGATCCCTACCGTGAAGTGCTCACAACTAGAGCTGGCTAAAAATTTTCCAACTTTTGAAATTTCCTGAATATTTTTGACATAACAAAATGGGAGTAAAAGAATAATTATGGAGGGAACTGGGGAGGAAGAGCTGGGGTACAACAATAAAATTGTGTGGATGCTCTAACAAAGGCTTGCACCCATCCTATTTGAGGTTTGTAATTGCATGTATGAATATCTATGTTGACTCACCTCTTGTGGGCATTTTGGTAGTAGTAGATCATCAAGAGGGATTTAAATGAGAGGGTACATAAGAATGGCCATACTGGGTAAGACCAATGGTACATCTAGTCCAGTATCCTGTCTTCTGACAATGGCCAATGCCAGGTGCTTCAGAGGTGCTTCAATGAACAGAACAGGTAATCATCAAGTGATCCATCCCCTGTCACCCAGATCTTATTCCCTATATCCAAAATGGCATTCCTTGCATAGGGAAATAGTAGAGCTGGTCAAAATTATTTGTCAAAATGGTATTTGACAAAAAAGTCCTCTTTTATATAAATTAAAACATTTCCAAAATGTATGGATTTCAACAAAATTTTCTTTTAAAAAATCAAGTGATTTGACATTTCCGAACATCTTGATTTTTTTGTTTTGAAATGATTTTTCAGAACAAAATTCATTGTTTCTTATCTAAACACAATTTTAAAAGTGAAAGGTTAGAATTTGAACAAAATGTTTCAATTGTATTGAAACTAAACACTTTGACCCAAAATGAAATGTTGTTCAGAATTTAAATTTAGAAATGTTTTGTTTGCAATGTTTCAAAATAGAAAACTTTTAGAAATCACAGAATTTGCCATTAAATGGAAAATTTGGCTCCTTCTCAAATATAGGAAATAGACCTTGAAATAACTGTTGTTCTCCTCTCTCTCTAATATTCATATGAATTCACCCAGTTCACGCACACCTGATTCACAGCTCATTGAAGTCCTTGATTTGATTTCAATGAGCTTTGACTGGGCCCAGATCTCTGCTTATTTACAATGATACAACCCTGTTGACTTCAGTGAAACTGTGCTGCTGTATTCAAGAGAAGAACTTGGCCAATGTTGTGCATTTACCTGTTCAATTCTTTTCAGCGGACAGTACTAAATGTTGAAATTTACACGAATGGTCTTTTCTGAAGTGCAGGACTAGGACAGAGTATCTATCTGTATTAAATCTGTGTGAATTTACTGTATTACATACAGTAAAGAGGAGATTGCAGATGATATTTAAGCTTCTCTATGTATTATAACACATTCCTGACATATAACACCACTGCAACACTTTTGACCTCTCTTTAGAACAGACTGTTAAAGGTGACAAATTGTATGACAGTTTACAAAGTGGATAATACAGAGGAAAGCAACACTTAGGAATCTTAAGGACCAGATAATAAGACTACAGCAGCGTACTCAGTTTCACTTTGGATCTTTTAGTTAGTATTTACATCTAGGTCTCCTGAGGTGAACAATCAACACATATCCCACTATGCTTCTAAATTCCACTTGGATTCATTAAATTTCAATCTCTTGTATGCCTGCAAGAGTAGAGTAATTTTGGCACAGAGGGGAATGGGCATTGTATATACATGCACACTTGTATCACGGGCATGTGCATGAACTGCATCTGGTGAGTCATATTTTAGACCTATCTGATTTGAGAGTATCTGAATAACATAATAGCTTGCTAATTTGTAGCAAATAAACCGTAAATCATTTAGTAAATCAAAGGATTGTTACTTGCACCATGTAGGGCGTTCTTTAGATGTCACCCTGTTATGTCACCCTGTTTTTCAGCTGAGGCACTTTCTGAGCTGATGCATAGGAACAACCTCAGAAGCATGGATTTATCAGCTGTTATCTCTCCTTATACTTCATAATCATGCAGCAAATTACATTATGCTCCTTGACACCAGAGAAAATCGCGATGATTGTGGGGTTCTCTTTACCCCTGTGTAAAAAAGCCTAATAAAGTTAAGCAATAATCTATAATCATGAGAAAGTTACAGTTTGAAATAATGTCCCCTGCTGTGAACAGAACAGTGAGGCAAAGTAAAGGCTTTAGCATTTATAAATGTCAAGGGAACAGAGGAGTGCATCTTAACAGCATGAGATGCTTATCACTTGAAAACTTCTTGCACTTACACATTTTTGCTATTATGCTATACAGATGACTTCAGAATCCAACCTGGAAGTTTAAGAGGTCCTGAATTTTAAAGCTGAATTATATCAAATACTTTGTGAAACAACTGACAATACCATTTAAACTTCCTATTAACAAAGCTATGAGTAATTTTAATGCTAAAATAAGAGGTATATTATTCCATTATATTACATGTTATAATAAAAAAACCTAATTTGTCTGCCAGCTCAGACTTACTGTCTTGAACAGCATTCTGATCAAAGAGTACTCTGACTGGCTAGAAATATCATTTAGCACAAGCTGTATTTTCTGTGTACTTGCTGTCAAGTGACATGGGAAATGTTATGATTAAATCATATCGAGTTCCACTGTCATCAAGACATTACACTTTCAAAACAGTGGCGAAATGTTTTTACTTAGCCAGAAAAAAATAAGTTTGAAAAAGTGGGAGATGTCATGTCAGCGCCTCCCAGGATTAAATCAGCTGTGGTCTGTATGCCATTTCATTGCTCTGATTAAAGCCTTGACACTTTCCTTCCTCTCCCCCACCCCCACCCCCATCCGTTCTTCTAAAAAGATTGATGAAAACACTCTATGGTGGCTTCTTCCAGGATGTCACTGCCATTTGGTGATCTAATTGGCCCCACAGGGGTATTTTACCATTTCCATCAGAGACAGAAAAGATTTTATTCCTTCTGCTGCAGACTGATGGGAGGCATTAATTATGCAAGCATCATACAAGTGAGCGACAGTAATTTTCAGCTAAATCAACATGCAAAACAGCCATGGAAATTCTCACATAATGACTGCAAATGGAAATGGCAGAAATAAGAAAACAGCTTAAAAAACCCATGAACTCACGGATTTATTGCAAATTCTACAACCTTGCAAAGGCCCACACTTGATTTTAACTCTTTCATTAGTACTAGGGAGTTGACATGAGAAGACATGATTTAAAATGTAATCTCTTTTTCACATCTCAAGGGAAAAAATAATAAAAGCAAGCCAAAGTTTTTTAAAGTCTGTTTTTACTATTTAAAACAATATGAAGCAAAAGTTCTGGAAGATGCACTTCAGAGAGACATAATTTCAGTTGCCTTTTTTTCCCCATAGGAACACCTTTTTTTTTTTTTTTTTTCTCCACCTTAAAAGACCACAAGATAATACAACAACATCAGGAAAATTAAAGCAAATAGTGGTTTATGTCTCAGGAGACAGGACATTAACAGTTAGCTTTCTGTTGAGGAAGTCTCTTTTAGATGTAAGTGTTCAAAATCTCGGTAGTGGAACAAAAAAGCATTTTGAACAAAGATGTGTGTTCCACATTCCAAACAATATTTGACTAAGTTTATTTATTCCTTTAAAAGCAAATTAGATTTTAAAGGGAAAAAAACAGTATTGCTGCTGCAGGAATGTTCATAAGAGAAAATATGGGAGCGGTACAGTACAAATCCCATAGCCTCTAAGGGGAAAATACAGTCATTGGAGGGGAGCCCACAGAAAGTGTGCCACGCGGTGGAATCAGTATGGAATCCATGCACTGGGAGAGAGGTAACATGAATGCAAGTTGACACCCTGGACCGGGTTCTGTGCTTGATCCAAATGTGCTGACCATCATTTTGGCCAACTCCAAAGGTTGAGAAGGGGATCACCAGAGCTAAGAGTATAAGTCTCTACAGCTTGAATTTAAGAGCCACAGGCAGTAGCTCAGGCTTTTAGAAACTCACATTCTTTCTGGATGTGGCACAGAGCAGGATGCATAGAACACATTCCGACCACTGGATTGGAATAGCCTCTATGAAGGGCTGGACCAGTAAATATAAACCACCCCTGACAGGAAGGGCCAGATTTAGGGGCAGGTGACCCAGGAGACCATCGTGGGGGCATCGGGTTTGGGGGGCTGTTTTTGTTGTTAGTGACAAAAGGGAAAATAGAAGGTTTGAAGTAAAATGTTTCAGGTATTCTGTATGTGGATTCATTTTTCACTAACTTCCTAGAATGTTCTGGACCTTTGTAGACTGTCATGGAACCTTCCAAAATTTCTGAGAACTACATTTTCCTTGAACCTCCTAGAATGTTGCCAGCCATGCCCTCGTGGAGTATATATAGGCGGGGCTCTGCCAGTCAGTCAGTGAGATATAAGAATGAAGTGAAAGCCCCGCTGTGATATCGTGAACCTTGTTTTACTGTATAATTGTGAAGATATACTTGTATTTTAACACTTGAAGAGTGTAAGTAGCAACTAATAAAAGACGTATTTAATGAGATGTCAGAAATACCAATTGAACCCCTATCTATGCAACAATATAAAAGAAATATTATTGCTATCTGTTTTCCTCCATAGAAAATAAAAGATGCCCCTGAAGAAGCCTTTAGGAGCTCAGTATAAGAAGCAAAAAGCTCAATTACAATCTAATTTGCAGCAAGGGGCAAATTTGATGGAAAAATATCTGAAACAGAACAACATGGACTGGGCTTTAGGCAGTAGTGATTGCCTTCTTCTGCAGTGCAGAAGAAATTGAAGAGTGAAGCGTAAATGATGGAAGTCCCATTAGTAAGGAATTAGCAGATTTACCTGAAGATAAGGAATGGAAATGTGAAAGTGATGGAAAATCGTCCAGTTTTCCTGGTGGCATAAAGGAGAGTGATGATAAAGAAGGATGAAAAGGAGAGTAATAACAAAGAAAAATCTGACTTACATGAAAAGGAGAAAAACGATAAAGAAGAAACAGCCTGTCATGATGACAGAAACAACAGTGAGAAAAATTGCACCCCAAATTGATGCATCAGATACTGCATAATAGCCAGTGATCCTAAACTCTGCCAATATTGATCATATAATTTTGAATGGGCTGGGCAAAATTGAGGCTATGACGTTTCCAGTAAATGAGCAGGGGAGACACTTCTCAAAGTCACACTGAGAAAGAGTGCTTGAGATTGGTGAGAAATTGAATCAGCATTGGCTAGTTTATTTGAAATCAACTGACCAAGTGTTCTGGTTTTGTTGCAAAATATTTTACAATAATGATAAATCGTTGCTTGCACTTTCTGGGTACAACTGCTGTCATAAGTTAGCTGATGCTCTGAAGCAACATGAAAAGTCGCCTGGCCATTTTATGGCCTACTCCAAATGGATGGAGGTCAAGCATAAGTCAAGCTGAATAAATGCATAGATGCAGAAAACCAGTGCATTATTAGTATAGAAACCTAGCATTGGAGGAACGTACTTGAGCGTCTGATATCAATTACCCTCGTCCTTGCAAAGAATAATTTGGCTTTCAAGGGCTCGACAGATAAATTGTTCACTGAACGTAATGGTAATTTTCTTGGTTTTATAGAGCTCCTTGGGAAATATGACGATGTTATGTGTGAGCACCTATGTAGAGTAGTTCCTAAAGGAGCTATGAGCCATTAGGGCAGCAAAAGAACTCAAAACAAATTGCTTTATCTTATGGCAAGGAAGGTGCTTGATAACATATTGATGCGGCTTGGCAAAGCGAAGTACTACGCCATAATAATGGACTGTACTCCTGATATTAGTCACAGTGAAAAGATGTAATTTACAGTGAGATTTGTTAATGACCAGGACGGCTGTATCCAAGTAAAGGAACATTTTAGCTGTTTCCAGTCTCTGGATAACTTTTCTGGAAAAGGCCTAACAGAAGTGTTTATGAATGTTTTGAATGAGAATAAAATAAAGCTTCAGGACTGCCGTGGCCAAGACTGTGACAACAATGAGAACATGAAGGGAAGAAACAGTGGTGTCCAGGCAAAGATCCTTGTACTGAATCCAAGAGCTTTTTTCATGCCTTGTGGCTGCCATTCCATCAACCCAATTGTGTCAGATGCAGCGTCATCTTCTTTAGATTCAGTCTCTCTCTCCCCAGTACTGCAAAGGATATACATCCTGTTTTCAGCACCAACTACCAGGTGGAAGATCCTCATGGTCAATGTTACAAATCTGATCATGAAGCTGCTAAGTGACACTCACTGGTAGAGCTGCATTGACAGCATAAGGCCAGTGAGGTACCAACTGACTGAGGTTTATGGTGCCCTGACGGAACTGGTGTAGTTGAGTGAAGCCGAGCCCGGAATCTAACAGAAGGCACAAAAACTGGCAAACCAGATCAGTGACATCAAATTTCTGGTCTCAATTGTGGTTTGGCAGGATATTTGTTCCAAGTAAATGTTGTAAGCAAGGCATTATAAAGTCAGTCTATGGACATTGTGACCACTATTATTTTGATGAGAAGCTATTTGTGGCCTACAGAAACAACGGATTTGAAGATGCCATCACTGCCAAAGAAGTGAGAGTTGAGCCTGTCTTCAAGGATACTTGTATTCATTGGAAGAAGAGATAGTTTGGTTATGAGAGTAGAGAGGAAGTGATGGGAAGCTCAGAAGAAAAATTCAAGAGGGAGGTTTTTTTGCTCGCTCTTTGATGCTGCTTGGGTGTCCATCAAAGAAAGATTTGGACAAATGAAGCACCACCAAAGACATGGGGTTTTTTATATGACTTTAGTAAGCTGCCAGGGGACAGAAAAACACTCTTGAACAATTGTACGGACCTTCACCAGACGCTGACACATGGGGAATGTTCGGTCGTCAATGATAAAGACTTTTATGTTGAATTGGACAACATTCGTCACATTTTGCAACACAGGAAGCTCTCTCCACTCCAAGTTCCTCAATTCATTCATGATACAGAGCTGAATAACACTTTTCCTAATGTATAGATAGATTTGAGGATTATGCTTACGCTGTCCGTCACAGTTGGGAGTGTTGAGCGCAGCTTTTCAAAGCTCAGGCTCATTAAAACATAGCTTCGATTGATGATGGCTGATGAGAGACTGACATTGCTATTTTATCACTTGATAAATATCGATTGGCCAGTCTTTGGATCTCTCTGATGCTGTGCTTCAGTTCATGAGAGCAAAGGCAAGAAAAGTGACCTTTTGAACTAAAGGACGAGGGTTAACATTCTAAGACTGTCACCTACTGTAATACTATTTAATACTGGTCCATCCACTGTTGGTACACAGTTCTATTTCTTAATGTTAGTACATTTCAGTTACAGTATTCTTAAAATTAAAAATTTTCTACAAGCTTAGAGGAAACATTTTTTATTTGCTTATATATGGCATGAATACAGATTTACAGATCCCAGCATGCAAATTTATTGTCTTATATGACAGGGATAAATCATGCATGTTAATCATGCATCAAAATCATGAAATGGGCTAAATAAGGTATTTGAAAGTTTAACAAATGGAGGGGGGGGGCGCCAAAGATGCTTCTTGCCTGTGGCACCATTTGATCTAGGGCCAGCCCCTCTGACAGGTGTTTGATAACCTGTTCTTAAAAACTTTCAATGATAGGGATTCCACAACCTCCCTCGGTAACATGTAACATTTTAACTGTAGTATTGTTTTTCCTTTTTATACCTACCTGTGGGCTTTTGTCACTTGCCTGCTCTGAACATAGTTTAAAGCTCTCCTCACTAGTTTAGTGAGTCAGTGTCCCAAAATGATCTTCCCCTTTTTAGTCCAGTGAACACCATTTCTTCCCCACCGTCCTCCCTCCCAGAACAGTATCCCACAGTCAAGGAAGCCAAAGCCCTCTCATAGACATCATCTGTGATGCAATGCATTGATCTCCAAGATGTGCATGTCCCTTCCTGGGCCCTTACCCTGTGCCCTTGGCTTCTTCACCTTTGCTCTGAGTTCTGTGCTCCCTAGTGATCTGCCCAGGGTCATATTGGGTAGTATCATGAGCAGCATGCGGTAGTGGTCAGAGGGATGGATGAGTCTCAGCAACCTTTCCGTAACATCTCAGATGCGGGTTCCATGAAGGCACCACACCTCCCAAGATGTCAGGTGAGGTGGCTTATGGATGCCTCCATCCCCCTCAAAGGGAGTGCAAGACCACCACCACACGGTATCTCCTTTTTTTGAAGCAGCTCTGCAGCTAGTCCAGAGACTAGGTGAGAGGAATACTGCTGCACACCCCACTCATCTGATCAGCTCCCTGTCTGGTTACTTAGGTCAAGCACTGGGCAAAGGATTTGCCTCTTAGTCCTCAACTACCCAGTGATTTCAATATGAGTGTTGGCTGAGTAAGGACTACAAGATTTTGGCCCATATGATTAAATTCTTGAATCCTGCCTACAACTGAAGTATTTGGCCTTTTTGCAGCTGCTCTGCATGGAAGAGAGACAAAATCCACTCCAATTTTCAGGTATCAGAGGGGTAGCCATGTTAGTCTGAATCTGTAAAAAGCAACAGAGGGTCCTGTGGCACCTTTCCTCACTTCTTCAGATGCATCTGAAGAAGTGAGGTTCTTACCCATGAAAGCTTATGCTCCCAATACTTCTGTTAGTCTTAAAGGTGCCACAGGACCCTCTGTTGCTTTTTCCAATTTTCAGGCTTCTCTGGAATATAGGCTCTTTGGGCCTGTATTCCACCCCTTACCTAACAGAGGGGAATTCAGGAGGATCCGCCCAGCAGTGAATCCCTCCACCCACTCCCATGTCTCCTTGTCTGCCTGCCAGATAGGAGGTTGCAGTTTGCAGCTGAGCTCTGCACTTCACAGGATTACACATCTCTGGCACAACTCTCCTGCACCCCTTCCTCCCCCCCTCCCCATAATCCAGTTGTCCCCATTACACAGCAGAACACATCAGTTCTGTGGCAAAGTGAACCTTCAAAACAGAGGAGTCAAGGACATGATTTGCCCCAGGGCCTTCCCTGAAACTGATTGCAGTTTTGCCATTGACTTTGATATGAACAGGATCAGGCCCTGAGAGTAAGGGCTGCAGGATGGGGCCCAGTGTGCTGCTTTCATTGTTCTTAATGTGCTTCTAAGGGTCAAATCTCATGGTTTTTTTTTTCACGTTTGCTGTCAAGCAGAGCTAACTGAAATTGGCATAGGTAATGTCAGGTTAAATCACATAATTTCACAAGTCACAGGATTTTATGATAACATATTTTCATGATGCTAACTAATCTGTCAGCATTGCTATAAGAAACAGATTTTAAAAAAATTAATAAAAGCTGATAAATGTAGTTAACATGGCAATATATAGCCAATTGAGCTAAAACATAATAAAGTTAGCATTGTACAGTATATACATTGTGCTTTCTGTGCAAAACATAATATTGTTTTGTTTCTGGTTGAACTTCAATTTTGTTTTCTGAAAAAGGTAAAAGAAACCTAGTACTACTGAGAAGTTTCATTTGTTTTGCAGCTTAGGTTTAGGAAGTTTTCAAGTTTTTCAGTGCATCAAAAAATTTGAAATATTTTATTTTGGGTTGATCTGAAACATTTTTTTTTTGACTAGTCACCAAACTGAAAAATTGGTTATTCGCAATGCTCTACTTGTCAGGCACTTGGGCAGTGATGGTGGAATAATGGCATGTTATGCCATTGCCCCCAGCACAGATGCCAAGCGGAGTTTTGGATTGGGTTGCATATAAATCAGTGGGGCACTGTGCAGGTTCAGGGGCCACCCATGCAGCTTACCGGTCGGGGCCTAAAACTATTCTTCTCTTGCCTCCTCAGGGTGAAACTCCAGCAAGAAGCAACATTGCCTCCCCTAGATCACAGTGATCTCCACAAGGAGTAATTGACACCTTCTTTTGCCAGGAGTAGTAAACCTGGCTTCACATGTCTATGATAGCAGACCACCATCACGCTTTGGAGTTGACTGTTTTTCTCCTGTATCTCAAATCTCTGAAGAGCCTATTGACATGAATGGAAATATTTTTCCAGTGCCTTATACATAGCACACCACTGCAAAAACCAAAGGAAATTAATTTAAAATAAAATCAGTAACAAATCTCTCGCAGCATGAGCTCATCCACTAGCATATGATTCACTGTTTTATTCCATGCTGTGATGCTATTATAAAAAATATTTTCCCTTTATCTACAGTATAGCACTGAGTCAACTAAGATGCCACTGAGGCCAATGTGTTATGCTTGCCTTAGTTCTACATTTTCAGGGTCTTTTGGCTTTTAGCCACACCATTAAAGTATTTTAATGTAAAGGGTTGGGTTTTTTTAATGACATGGTGAAAACCAGTATGACCATAGGTGAACAAGGGTAATGGAATATATTTGTAGTAAAACATTCTCCCCAAACTATGTATCAGATTTCATATATTAAGCCACACCATAATCATAAATTCAAATGGTAATAAAACTTCCTTAGTTTTCAAGATATCAGCTAAAAATTACCATTGTTCTCAGTGTCCTTTTTAAAATTAAATCATTCTCCCAATATTGCTATGTAATTTGTGTAACATTTCAAAGGAGTGATTATTATAATCTGGATCTTGTCAGGCATGTTTTCCTAAAAGATTAGGTAAACTAAATACAATGCATAGTGCTAATGGATACAATGCATTTCAGAAGCCGATGTCTGCATTTTGCTTAGCCTATGAAAGATATTTATTTTACATACCATGAGCCAAGCTGTCTGAAAACAACACGGATAGTCAAGAAACAGCAATGTCTGCCAGTGAGTAAACATTCTGGAGAGTTCCATGTTCATTCTCCTAGATGTCCATTGAAATACACCCTATGCATGTGTTTCTTCTTCAGCTTTATTTCTCTTTTCTCACCCTCAATTATTTTGCTAGAGTTGAGACCTAACTCTGACCTTAGCAAGCAACTACACCGCTGCTAAAGACCCTGATTCATCAATAACATATGAATGTGAGTAACTTTTTGCAATTGGAGCCTGATCCTAAGCTCCCTGAAGCCAATAGGAAGACTCCCATTGACTTCAGTGAGCTTTGGAGCAGGCTCTTAAGGAGGACTGTTTGCATACAGTTAGGTCAGGTCCTAAGGTTGACTTCAATGGGAGTTGGATCAGGCTCTAAAAAAAGGAGCTTTCTCAGATAGATGAAAGATCTACTATTTTTCACTCAGACAAGCTATATGTAATGGCCCTTTGCTCTGAAAATATATATTGATATACATTACAATGTCGCTTTTCTAAATGGTCATCAGAAACTTTGGGGGAAATGGTGTTTTAAATAAATGGGAAACTTGCACTACCAGAGAATACAGTTGACCTTCAGCGGGTTGGCAAACGGGTCTATACTTGATTATAAAAATGGAATGATGAATAACATTAAAACTATGAGGGGCTTAACTGGGCCTTTAAGGCACTGGCCTGTTTTGGGGGAGATGAGCAACTACACTCTCTAGGTGGAGCAAAAACTACCATTGTATTTCAGGGAGCACTGCCACCATTATACTTAATAACGCATGGCATGCCCATGCTCGTGACAGTGGTAAGGGTTGGAGTTATGGTTCTGCTTTCTCCTTGCTCCTTTTCTGTTAGCAAGCCAGGAGCAATCCTCAATCTTGGAGAAATGCAAGGAGTTCAACAGTGTTGCTAACTCTAGCATGTGGGCATAAGTAGAGGAAGGTTTCCCTCCCTTCTGCTCCTTGCATTGCAGCCAGAATCTGGTCC
Source organism: Trachemys scripta elegans (assembly GCF_013100865.1). Lineage (NCBI taxonomy): Eukaryota > Metazoa > Chordata > Testudines > Emydidae > Trachemys > Trachemys scripta. The sequence goes on from NC_048300.1 coordinate 171,058,940, forward strand.
TGTGATTTTAAGGAAATCCAGTATCAAACAGCAATACAGATAACTTTTCATATCAGAGAACTTTTAATAACAATGATAGAGTGAATTTCTATAGGAACACAGGAATTGCCACACTGCATCAGACTCTAGGCCCATCTTGTCCAATATCTTGTCTCCAGCAGTGTCCAGTACCAGGTGCAAGAGCTATGCCGTAGCCAGGTGTGGGACAATCTGTCCACCACATAAGGCCTTATCCTGGTCTCTAATAATTAGAGACTGGCTTAAATTCTGAATCATGAGGTTTAATACCCCATCCAAAATTTGTGTTATAATTCATTATGATAACTCTGTGTATTTGTGATATCTATATAAATGTCCAGTCCCTTTCTGAATCTTGCTAAGTTCTTGACCTGAACAACTTCCTGTGGCAACATGTTCCATGTTCTAATTACACATTGTGTGGAAATATTTCCTTTTCTAATTTTTGAATTTCTACCTTTTAATTTCATTGAATGTTGAGTTGAGGCAGGGAGAACAGAAGTTCCTGATCTACCTTCTCTAGACCATTCTTTATTTTATACACTTACGTCCCCTCTCATTCATCTCCTTTCTAAAGCAAAACAATCGCAATCTTTTCAATTAGAGTTGTTCCAGGCTCTAGACCATTCTCGTCTCTCTTTTTGGAACCCCTGTATTTCAGCAAAATCCCTTTAGAGATGGGATGCGCACAGTATTCCAGATAATTTATATAAAGTCATTATCATATTTTCTATATTAACTAGCACCTTCCATCTGAGGATCATAAATCACTTTACAAACATCAATAAACTTAGTTTTTCAACACCCTCATGAGATAGGCAATTATCCCCATGCTACATTATGAATGATAATACAGTTACCTAGCATGTGGATAAAATGCCCAGATATGTAATAGATCAGGCATCATGGGTTATATTTTTTGTATTGATAACCAAGTATTTGACTCTTCAAACCCATCCTCATTCTGAAACTTAGTTGGTTCTCAGTGCCCTCAGATCACTGAGATTCAGTATTCCCCCTTATATGGATTTTTGCCAAGACTAGCAAAAACCTGTGACAGGTTTCTTTAAGAATGATCCCATCTTGGCCCACCTGGAAGTAATTAATTGCCAAGATGGCTGGTTCACAGCTAATTGGCTGGATCTGTTAAAAGCCTACCAGAGCTCAGCTAGAGAAAGGGGCTCTTGGAGAGAGGAGGCTGCTCCCAGGGAAAGGCACTGCAAATAGCTGCAGGAAATCCAATCTGTGAGAAGTTATGTGCTGCCAGGGAGCCTTGGCATCAGCCACAAACTGGTAGGAAGTGACACAAGAAGCCAAAATCCCTAGGAAAAAGCATTAGAAGGAGTGGCTTTTTTGAAAGAGTCCTGGAGGCAGATGAAAGTAGGATGAGGGCCAGGGAAACAGTAACAAGTCTGAAGAAGCCTATCTGAACTGCTTGATACAGGGTCCCTGAACCTGGACTAGAGGAAAGGCCTGGTCTCCCCCTGTTGACCTTCAGGGAAGGAGGTGTAAAAATCCCCAGATGCCAAAGAAGACAAGAGTGCAGTTTAAGGCCTGAGATGAGGTCATCAGAATTCTGTTTTGTTGGACTCTTTATCCCCCTGGAAAGGTTGGGATTATAAGTTACCTGGCCACAGGACTGAGTTGCGAGATGGGGCAAACCAGCCCCAGACTCAGAGAGGCTGTCAACAGGGGTGCCAGAGTTGAAGAGGCTGCTACACTATGCCCAGCCAGAATGGAGCAGACTGGCTGGTGAGTGACCCCCTCTATACAGGGATAAAGAAGTTTTGTATATTCTTGAGTAGGTTTAGAATTACAAAGGATATTACTGAAAAATCTACTACAGCCATCGTCACACAAACCTTTTGCCCCCACACTCTACACGTACTCTAATAAGCCTTTGCATAGCTTTTTGAGTATCATGGTATTGCAGTTCCTTCTCCTCATATGCTAAAGCACTGTTTAAGTTAGATAGAATTCTTGGAGTGCCATCATAGCTCTAGCCAACAAGGATTGGCTGAAACTGTATTGATATTCACAGAAATAATTCCTTACAGTGTGTGGATTTCAAGATGATCATTTGAATTGATAGTCAAAACAGAGATATAGTGATTCTTACCACTGATTACAATGATCACTCATCTCCATAAGGATATTTTTTAAACCATGAAGGCCCTAATTCAGCAAAGCATTTAGTTATGTACATAACTTTAAACCTGTGCTGAAGACTCATTGTTGAATCGGGATGGGATAACTAAGATGCTTAAAGCTAAGTTTATGCTTATGTACTTCAAACTGGGGTTGAAATGCTGAAACTTGACCTGCACTTCACTTTTAGAAACTGATTACAGCCCATTTGGCAATACTTCTTTACTCACATTAGCAGTCCCATTAAACCCTGTGTAGGGTGCTGCAGAATTCATAGATTCCTAAGATTAAATCATATAGTCTGACCTCATGTCTAAAGATATGCCATGGAATTTTGCCCAGTTGCTCCTGTATTGAGCACCATAACTTGTTTGACTAAAGGTATCTTCCCAAAAGATATCCAGTCCACAGACAATCAGGCTCTTAACACCCCTCCCTCCAAAACTTTCTCCTGCAAAGTGTAAATAAAGAAAAATGTAATTTGCACACACAGAAAACCTCAACCCTCAAGCACAATAGTTCATATAAAGTAGCACCAGCTTCCCATTGAATTGTATCCCATTTAAAGTTGTGAAACATGCCGACATCTAATCTGTACTCCATTAAGCTATATTGCTTAGTTATCCCCATTTTATAGTATGTCGTCTTCTTCTGCCTTCATACGTCAATTTTGTTGTCATTTTTCAATTGTGTCTTATTCCAGTCTGTCATGGCCTCATCATTTCAGTACCTTTCGTCACCTACTGTCAAACTTCTGTCGTCATCCCGCAGCAGCTAAATCTCCACTGCTATACAAGCTGCTATCAGGAATTTAATACCTTAAGACTGACTTCAACACTTTTCTTTCATGTTTTATGTCTTTTCCAGTTTTATAGTCATTACACAGCTGCAATAAATGGCTACAAATCAGGGCAATGACTTAAAGCACTTCAGGAAAAAAAATCCCTTGTCTATCCATGCTGTTCTCTCAAAAAGCATGAAGTGCTTATTAAAGTAATAAGTAATAGTGTGACCTGAACAACAACACCTTTCCCTGTCTTCCTTGTTGACTGTTTAATATAAATAACTCTCTTATTTCTATAAGCTTTTTTGATGAGAAAATGCTAATAAGCACCACCCGATTTCAGGCTTCAGCCATTCCAGGGGCAGCTGCAACATGGCTCCACATTGTCCAGGGACCTTACTGAGTTCGATTGCTAGCCCATTTTCCTACTACAAGGAAAGGATTTAACCCCTAGCTCCAGCTTTCCAGATTGGATTTTCTAGCATTATCTTGAAGTTTGTGATGCTTAGCTCCAGCAGTTTGGGCTCCTTTGCATTGCCTTCAATGGGCATTACATCAAGCTCTACATTCAGTGGTATATACCATTTTGTAATCAAAGTTAGGCATACACTTGATTCAGTTTTCTGTGCCTGTTCAATCCTTAACTGATAGTCAATAAGGGAGCCAATTAGTGCCAGTTGCTCTAGTGTTTTTGTTTCATTTGCTCTGGTTCTTGGGGGTTGTTTGTGTGGTAGTGCCACTTGTCTACTGGGAACTCATCTGAAACTGACAACTTCAGTTCAAAAAGACCAGTTGGGGCCCATGAGAAAGGATAACTCTACTTAACTTCAGCTAGACCACCTTCTGTACAGGGCAGGTGATAGGCTGAGACTTCTGTATCGGGGAAAAATAATTCTGCTTCAGTTGGGAGTAAAAGAGTGTATAAGTGTCAGAGGTACTTGAAATAACAAGCTGGATAGCCAGAGACATCCTTCTTAATTCTCATTTTACCTCTAAGCCTTTTTCTGACTCAGAAAAAGTCTTGATTTTTCTATTTCCCACAGGTAAAAATCAAAGCATTCTACTTAATTTTAATGGGTATTTTATCTGTTTCAATTTTTTTGCTAGGACTTTCAAGATGTTTACTGTTTGAGGTGGAAAAATATACTAGAGAGTAAGGCAAAGTAGGAAGAAAAGAGAGGGGAGGAAAAAAGGTCCCTACAGACATTTAAAAGGAATAGTTCAATATAGTCTCTTACTTTATCTAAATTCATTTTCCCTGGAAACCCTTACATTTTCAAAGCGGTGTCCAGGGTTTTAGTCTTATGTCTCCTATGGACTTTAACAGGATCTGCACAGGTACAACCTCCCATGTTTGTGGGGTTATTATTATTATTTTTTTAAGATTTAGAAGTTACTGTTTACTGTAGCAATAGAATACTGATAGTGGGTCTCTGAATAAATTTTAAAAAGTCAGACCTACCACTTCCTTAGCAGACATGAGTTTGTTGTCCTTCCCTGTTAAACTGCCAATAACATACATTTCCTCAGTTGCGCTTAGTGCATACTATTTTTCCCCACAGACTTTTCTCTCTCCTTTTACTTACTGTGCATATGTGTGTGTGAACACAAACACATACACTCAGACATGCACACAGCAAGAGAGCCATCATCACAGAACAGAAGCAAAAAAGGAGTCAAGCCATACAAAATAAATTCAGAAGGAATAAATGTGTCAAAAAAGAAAAGAGAGAGAGGTTCATGGAAGCATCTGCTTAAAAAGCATGTGTACTTCAGAGTATGCCCTGGGCAAGAACCTGAGTCAAATGGAGTACAACAGAGCCAGAAAGCAGGAGGAGGTTGTAACAGTAGCCCACCCCTGGTGACTGATAGCAAGCCAGGGTAAAAACAAAACAGCAAGAACCTACTTAACAATGCTGCTATTGTTATAGAGTCAGACCAGGGTTATATGGCAGAGGTCAGCATCAGCTGACTCCAGTCACTATTACTCCCTCCTCTGGGACGTCTGGGCTGGCTAGCCTCAATTCTGAGGGCCTGTCAACACGGTGGGTTAATGTTCAGTACAGGGGTGTGCCTACATGTTGCACATTAATTGGTTCGTGTAGAACCTACTGGTGTATGCTAAAGGTTCCCTAACACATTTTAACATAGTACTTTTTCGAACAGCGCTACGTTAATGTGCACCAGCAGGGACTACACGGACCAATTAATGCACAACATGTTAGTGTGCTTTAGAAATCATTCCGCTGTAGCGGAGATTAACCCACCATGTAGACAAGCCCTTAATCTGACTGACTTATCCATGGGAGGTGAGGTTTTGGCTGAGACGGAGGCTAAGGAGAACCTGACATCACAGCATGAGTTGCAGGTGCTATAAGCAGCATTCACCTTCAAAGAATTAAAGGGGTAGGTCTGAGGAAGGGAATGAGCAGCATCTGAGGATCACTGGCTTTTTGGCATTAAAACTGGGACTAATGAATCTTATAAGAAAATAGTCTTGCTTGTTTGAAGGCTACTCTTAACTGATGCTGACTAAGACAATCCTGCAGGGAGCTCTCTGCCAGCTAGGGCTTGCAGTGCACTCCAGCTCTCTCACACACATGTTAGTCACGTCCGGCCTGCCTAGGAGGAATGGATGCCATACCCACTACCCCAGGTTTATGCCATCCATTCATTCCCCCATGTTAAGGGAATCTACAGCTTGCCCTTTCAGGGCAGCTATCTGTCCCTTTGCCCTGCAGGACTAGTACAAAGGGGATGGACCCAGGATCTGGCCCCTAACTCATAGACTCATAGACTTTAAGGTCAGAAGGGACCATTATGATCATCTGGTCTGACCCCCTGCATGCTGCAGGCCATAAAACCGTCCCTACCCCTTCCCTGGACTCTGCTGTTGAAGTCCCCAATCCTGTTTTAGGTGACTTCAATCGGCAGAAACCCTCCTGCTAGAGATCCCTGCCCTATGCTGCGGAGGAAGGCGAAAAACCTCCAGAGGCTCAGCCAATCTGCCCTGGAGGAAAATTCCTTCCCGACCCCAAATATGGCGATCAGTAAGACCCCGAACATATAGGCAAGAGTCTCCAGCCTGACCCCTGTCAGCCATTATACAATTTACCTACCATTTCTTGGTTTTCCTTGACTACTATGTTTTACCATTAAACCATTCCCTCCATAAATTTATCTAACTTAATCTTAAAACCAGACAGGTCCGTCGCCCCCACCGTTTCCCTCGGAAGGCCGTTCCAATATTTCACCCCTCTGACGGTCAGAAACCTTCGTCTAATTTCAAGCCTGAACCTCCCCACGGCCAGTTTATATCCATTCGTTCTCGTATCCACATTAGTACTAAGCTGGAATAATTCTTCTCCCTCCCTCGTATTAATCCCTCTAATATATTTAAAGATAGCAATCATATCCCCCCTCAGCCTTCGCTTTGTCAGACTAAACAACCCAAGCTCCTCTAGTCTCTTTTCATACGACAGGTTTTCCATTCCTCTGATCATCCTAGTGGCCCTTCTCTGCACCCGTTCCAGTTTGAGTTCATCTTTTTTAAACATGGGAGACCAGAACTGCACACAGTACTCCAAATGAGGTCTCACCAGCGCCTTGTACAACGGAAGCAGGACCTCCTTATCCCTACTAGATATACCTCGCCTAATGCATCCCAAGACAGCATTGGCTTTTTTCACCGCCACGTCGCATTGTCGACTCATAGTCATCCTGCGGTCTACTAGGACCCCTAGGTCCTTCTCCTCTTCCGTTACTTCTAACCAATGCGTCCCCATCTTGTAACTAAAATTTTTATTAGTCATCCCCAAATGCATCACCTTACACTTTTTACTATTAAATTTCATCCTATTCCTGATACTCCAGTTCACAAGCTCGTTCAAGTCTCCCTGCAGGATATCCCTATCCTCCTCCGAATTTACAACGCCTCCCACCTTCGTATCATCCGCAAACTTTATCAGCCCACTCCTGCAATCGGTTCCGAGGTCAGTTATAAATAGATTAAATAAAATGGGTCCCAAAACCGAACCTTGAGGCACTCCACTAGTAACCTCCCTCCAACCCGACAGTTCACCCTTTAATACGACCCGCTGCATTCTCCCCATTAACCAATTCCTTATCCACCTCTGGATTTTCATATCGATCCCCATGTTTTTCAGTTTAACCAATAATTCCTCATGGGGTACAGTATCAAACGCTTTACTGAAATCCAGGTATATTAGGTCCACCGCATTTCCCTTATCTAATAAATCCGTTACTTTCTCAAAGAAGGAGATCAGATTCGTTTGGCACGATCTGCCCTTCGTAAAACCATGTTGTAATTTATCACAATTGCCACTAACCTCCAGGTCCTCAACTAGTTTCTCTTTCAGAATTTTCTCTAATACCTTGCACACTACAGATGTTAAACTAACAGGCCTGTAGTTACCCGGATCACTTTTTTTCCCTTTCTTGAAAATAGGAACCACATTAGCTATTCTCCAGTCTAACGGGACCACCCCTGAGTTTACAGATTCATTAAATATTATCGCTAATGGGCCTGCTATTTCCCGCGCCAATTCCTTCAATATTCTCGGATGAAGATCGTCCGGTCCTCCCGACTTAGCCCCATTAAGGCATTCAAGTTTTGTTTCTACCTCGGATACGGTAATCCCCCATCCTGAATGCCCCTCTGTAGTGGTGCTAGTATCCCTAATACCTTCATTGGCCTCATTAAACACCGATGCAAAATATTCATTGAGATATTGCGCCATGCCTAGATTGTCTTTAATCTCCTCTCCGGCAATAGTCTTCAGCGGTCCCACTTCTTCTTTCTTTGCTTTCTTCCTATTTATATGGCTGTAAAACCTCTTACTATTGCTTTTAATTCCCCTCGCTAGGTCCAACTCTACACGGCCTTTGGCCTTTCTCACTCTATCTCTACATTCTCTGACTTCGCTAAGGTAAGTTTCTTTACTAATCCCTCCCCTCTTCCACTCTTTGTACGCTTTCTGTTTTTTCCTAATCGCCCCTTTGAGTCGGTCGCTCATCCAGCTCGGTCTAAATCTCCTGCTTTGTAATCTTTTTCCCTTTTTTGGAATGCAGGCCTCCGACAGCTCATGCATCTTTAACTTGAAGTAATCCCAGGCTTCTTCTGCCTTTAGATCCATTAATACGTTTGCCCAATCCACTTCCCTTACCAGTCCCCTTAATTTGTTAAAATTGGCCTTTTTAAAATTATAAACCCTAGTCTTTGACTTAATTCTGTTACTCCTCCCATGTATTTTAAACCGAATTAGCTCATGATCACTGGAGCCCAAATTGTCCCCCACTACCACTTCCTCAACGAGGTCCTCACTACTTACCAGAATCAAATCTAAAATGGCCTCCCCCCTCGTCGGTTCAGCTACCACTTGATGAAGGAATTGATCAGCAAGCACATCTAGGAACATCTGAGCCCTATTATTACTACTAGCGTTTGTGCCCCAATCTATATCTGGGAAGTTAAAGTCCCCCATAATTACACAGTTTCTATTAGTAATTACTTCTCTAAACACATTAAATAGTTCCTTATCCATATCCTGGGTCGATCCCGGCGGTCTATAGCACACTCCGAGCACTATCCCCGGAGAGGCTCTAGTAGTCCTATTACCCAGTGTGAGTATTGCCCAGACGGACTCTGTGTTATCTAATCCATCAACTATTATTTCTTTACAGCTTATTTCACTATTGACATACAATGCCACCCCCCCACCTTTACCTAACAGCAGACCTGCTTGGTCAATGCCATGAGAGATGGACTCTGCTCACTAAGAATTGACTAGCGTGTTTTCACATCATAACAATGTGTAAGTTCTAACATTCTGTCATGCACTATAACTTCAAATTCACTAGCGCTTGGATAGGAAAAGGAATATTTAACAAAATGGGGTGCTGAATCAGTGCCTCACTTCATATTTCAAGCAAGTCCTTCCACATCTCTTCATTAAATGTATGCGATATGTGGTCACTTGTAACACAATACTTTTAAGACACCAGGAAAACCTTTATCTGTGCACCTTATGTAGCAAGATACAGATGTGTAGGGGCTCTGATTGGTCACTGCTTTTCACCTTGTGTAGCCAAAACAGAATGGCAGCCTTTTGCACAGATTTTGATGATGTCACAAGGTACAAGATAATTATAAATCAGTCTGTGGGCCCTGAGTCAGGACACCATCTCTATTCATCACCCTACTTCAGCATAGTCTTAAATCCATGGATTTTAGCACTTTCTGAAACCTAAAGATATATTTTAGTGCTGTCTTGAATATGTTGGATTCAAGTATTTTCCTGAATTGGGACCACAGAACTGAGTGGGTTATCCTGAAACTCACAGTATTAGTGTATTATGGACATATTATCAGGGTATTAGTAACATGGCTTATTATCAGCCACTGGTGTAAGTCCTTCTGACAGTTAACTTGTTTACGGTGCATATTTTCAATGCTGTGTTATGACCGATGAAAAGGATGGTTTTGGTACTGATGGACCTGGGTTCAATCCCTGCTGCTGACAAAGGTGTCTGTAAATGTGCAGGCAGATTACTTCACAGTGGCATCAAACTCCAATACACCTCTTCCCTGATATAACGTGACCTAATATAACACAAATTCGGATATAACGCGGTAAAGCAGTGTTCTTGGGGGCAGGGCTGCGCACTCCGGCAGATCAAAGCAAGTTTGATATAACGCGGTAAGATTTTTTTGGCTCCTGAGGATAGCGTTGTATCAGGGTAGAGGTGACACAACTTTATTGCTTGCTGCCCCCTATACTGAAAATTCAACAAGAATACTCTGTATCTGACCTGAACACAACTTCCTCCAGCAGCAGGGTGCTACTTCTTGCAAGTACTTCTTGCCAGTTACCCATTCATTGATAACCTTCTTAAGAAGCAAAAAGATTAAATAAATATGAAAACAAAGAAAAACTCTCAAAAGTGCCCTGACTGTTTTGCCTCTGGCTGGACTTAAAATTCCACTAGTGATGTTATCAGTTAATCTTAGAAGATTTAGTCCTCCTGAGGGAACCTGAAATCACAACCTCCTCTCTTGATAGGTTAAAAGAAAACTGCAGAGTGATATAAAAAGATAATCTAATTGGTATATCTAATTACAAAAAGGAGTGTGCCACTTTAAAAAAGTTAGACGCTGTAATTCAAATTGAAATACTCCAATTTCTCACAGGTTATCTCAGCCAACTAATAAAATGTTTAAAGAAAATGGAATTTGATTTTGCTGTTGCAAAGGTCTGAATCCTGAAATACAGTACCATAGGCTCTTTGAATTTCTTTCTTTCTCTCGTATGTGAATATCTCCAATATAAATACTGCCCTTAGATAGAGGTTTCTGGGCTGCACATAGTAGCTGCACACACAATCTATGAAAAGAGGCCAAAGTGGAGGGTGAGGGGAGAAAACAGTGCTGTGTATAGTTGCAATGCTGCAGGGGAAGAGGGAGTAGATCATCTGCAGATCATAGTTCCCTCTCTTGGACCTGGGTTTTTTCCAACCACTGGGGTTGTGCCTCTGCTGAAATTACTGCAGCCCTCAATCAGAAGCAACCCCCGTGGATAGGCCCATCAAGGAGTCATAGGATGTGTTAAGGCTGAATTTTAAACAATAAACAAACTTTGAATTGAGAGTAACAGCAGTTTGTCAGACTGCAGAGAGACCCCACCTCCATCACAATCAGGCAAGAGTGTGAGCTGTCTCCAGTTGTAATTTGATGGACTGAAGCATGGGAAATCCTCTGTCCAATGGGCCCTCGGTGAGGAAAGTGTCATACTTTGGGCCATACAGCCTCTTTACCATTCCTTGCTTAGCCGAATGACAGCCAGGTGAGGAGGAGCTAGAGACAATTCCTATGAAATGCCACGGAGAGGTTGTGGGGACCATAGCAACAGCTGCAGCAGGGACAGGGGGTAAGTTATTGGGGACTGGCAGTTCTTCTCTCTCTTATCTGGGCTTGTCACTCAATCGGCGGGTTTTCCCTCTGTTCTGCAGTTTGAGGAGGCATGACTAGGCCTGTCGTCACTGGATGGGGGCTTGGTTCCCCTTTCTGGAAACCTCTCCCGAAGTTCAGTATGGCAACAGCACAGAAAGTTGCCAGACCTCTTGCTTGACAAACTCCAGAGCCTAGAGAAAAGCCTGAAAAACCCCAGGAGAAAATACACCTACCTGCTCTTCTACCTTGCAGCTTTGCCAGCCAATGGAATTCAGCTTTTTTTGCTCTTAGAAGTTCCTGCTTATTCCAGCTTCCAGGCTCCAGGAGCACCAGTTTAAGGTTTGGTCTCTGCCCATGACAGCGCGTTGTTGATCAGTGGGAGACAAGAGCCGCAGCCCCGCTTTGCCTGCCTCCTCCCAATCCAATATCTCTGGCGACAGCACAGAGCAGAGTAGTTATGTCAGCAGCATTGAGGGACACTCTGCCAGCAGGTCTGCAGGGGGGATGTATGCAAGAACAAAACTGCTTAGGCACTTCTGTGGATCTAAGCTCTGGTGTGGCTCTAGCTGCCTCATTCATTAGCCATGGCTGCCTCCACTTCTTCCAATGAAACAGGCCCTGCCCTGCTGCTCACCGGGCCTTGCCTCAACCACTACCACTCTCCAGCTTGGAATAAGTGTCTTTCCTTACTTCTCCCCTCCCACTCCCCAAACCCTTCTCCTTACCACCCTACTGCATCAGTTCACTGCAGCCTCCCTTGGGCACTAGAGCATCTATTGCTCCCTGCCTCAACCTTCCCAAGTGCTTAGATTTCAGCCCTTCCCCTCTGGACCACGCTCAGCTACCTCAATATGAATAGGGAGGCTCTGGGAGCCTCTGAAGAGACAAGAGATTGGAAGGAAATGAGATAGTGAAAACATACTGCTCTGTAACTGGGCATACTCCATATTTTGCAAACAAAAAGCTATTTTTGTTAAAATAATTTTAGAAATGATTTTTTTGTGTGAAAAATTGACATTTCTAATGAAAAATGTTGACAGTTTTGTGTTTTTTCTTAATTAAAGAATAAATGAAAACATGGTGTAATAGTTATTGATATTTTTAGCTTACCCAAGATCGAGGTTTTCAGTCAACAAAACTTTGCTATTACCATTTCAATAATGTTGATAAAAATTCTCCCTCCCAAAAAAATCACGGACAACAAATTGTGAACATTTTGGGGAAAAATGGGTCTGCTTCAAACACTTTGAAATGAAAACAACTTTGAAATTTTAAAATTCTTCACAATAATTGGTGTTCATTTTTTTTAACCAGCTCTTCCTACATTCCCCTCCATCGCATTTATGGAGAATGTGGAACAGCAGGAGAATACTGAACCAAACTACGATTTGACAATGGCAAAAGTATCCCTAGACACATTTTTTATTCAAAATAAAATAGACCTGGACTTAGGCACAGAAACAGGAACTGCCTCCTAACACTGATAAGAAAGAAAATAGTGCTAGAAATAACATGTCCACAGACACAGGTACCACTAAGACAGCAAAAAAATAGCTTTGTGGTCAGAATTGTGGAAGAAATTACACTGAACCTCACCATGGTGTTGGAATAAGAGTCTGAAGGCTTCTAATCTGCTGTGCATTCTGTCCTTGAAGAGTTTTCTATTTAATTGAAAGACCTGACTTTAAATTGGGGGGTGCTACACCAACCAGTTACATCAACAGTAGAAACTCATTTGAAGCATGAAAACAATATCCTGACCCTAGAAAAGAAACTACGACAGCTTGAGGAACTAGCAGATGATCAGTGCCTAGCTCAATGAGGCCCTGTTCTTGGTTGGCCTCTAGGCATTTCCATAATATAAATAATAAATAACAGGTGTCACAGGAAAAGTATTTAAATGATGAGACTGCCTGAAGCACCAGATAGTCTAACATAATTGCATTTTATTAATCCTGGTTTCCAACTTTGGGCTTGCAGCAAAAAAGACAAAGAAATAGTAACCTCAACACTGAAAATGTACTTAGAACACTCACGCATAAGCCCATAGAAAGTGATCAACCACAGCATTACATTGGTCCAATTCCATCACTAGACAGACAGTTTGAGAGTTGTTTTAGCTGTTGCAATTAAAAAAAGATTAATCACATATAACAGAAAAATGTCTCTGAAGTTCCTATGGATGATCATCAGAGACTTATGGATTATATTGTGAAGGATTTTTAAAATTTCCCCTTGCGGCCAACTGCCATTGCACCTGAACTGTTTACTGAAGATGTTGCACCGTCAGCCAGCTTTCAAACAAATGATCTACTATGACTACTAGGATTCATTGTACCCTGTTGTATATAAAAGAAGCAGCATGATGAAAAATGTGCTGAAAATACACATGATGGTCCATGTTGACTAATTCCACTAGCAAATATATTTTAACATTATTAGCTCCTTCTTTGTGGAATTAGCAACTCATATCAAATCTGAAACTCCCACCAAAACATTCATTTGAAAAATAAAACAGATTTTAATGCATTCTTTTAATGTTTCTATTGCTTTATTTCAACCCAGTTTTGAAAGAGAAAAAATAATATGGTACCTATATCTGATAAAAGAGAAGTAGATACTATCTCACTTACTAAGTCAATGCTACCAGTAACTATTAGAGGAAAGACAAGAAGGGACTGTCACATGGATTTTAGTGACACCATCCCTATTGGTAAGAGTAGTAGCTACCACTATCCTCCTGCCAGATGAGGCAACAAAGATGGCACATGAAACAGTGATGCTGTTGTGACGGGTTGGATCACAGAAACCCCCTTGGGGCTGCCAACTGATGTGCCAAGACTACTTCTGCCCCTGCTTTCCCTGCCAGCTTGGGACTCCAGAGCCCTGCCTAGTTGTGCCAGACGCATGCCAGCCACAAACACAGACCCAGGTCTAAACCACGTCCCACAAACTGCAGGCTTAACTGAATGCAGCTTAAGAAGCATTCCTGTCTCTAACACTCAGATGTCCAACTCCCAATGGGGTCCAAACCCCAAATAAATGCGTTTTACCCTATATAAAGCTTATACAGGGTAAATTCATAAATTGTTCGCCCTCTATAACACTGATAGAGAGATATGCACAGCTGTTTGCCCCCCCCCCAGGTATTAATACATACTTTGGGTTAATTAATAAGTAAAAAGTGATTTTATTAAATACAGAAAGTAGGATTTGGTTCCAAGTAGTAACAGACAGCACAAAGTGAATTACCAAGCAAAATAAAATAAAACATGCAAGCCTATGCCTAATACAGTAAGAAGCTGAATGCAGATAAAATCTCATCCTCAGAGATGTTCCAATAAGCCCCTTTTACAGACTAGCCTCCTTCTAGGCTGGGTCCAGCAATCACTCACACCGTCTGTAGTTACTGTCCTTTGTTCCATTTTCTTTCATGTATCCTTTGGGGTGGAGAGGCTATCTCTTGAGCCAGCTGAAGACAAAATGGAGGGGTCTCCCAGGGGTTTAAATAGATTTTCTCTTGTGGGTGGACACCCCTCCCTCCCCTTGTGTAGAATCCCAGCTACAAGATGGAGATTTGGAGTCACATGTTCATGTGTGACTCAGAACTTACAGGTAGCAATCATTGTTCACATGCTACCTTGAATGTCCTCAAGTAGACTTCTTATGTGGATTGGAGCCTTCCAAGATCCATTGTCCATTAAGTGTTTCTTGATTGGGCACTTAACTTGCACATTCCTTTCTCAAGAAGCTGACCAAATGCTTTTCTAAGGCTACTTAGAAATCAAGCAAGTATACAGCCAATATTCATAACTTTGAACACAAAAATGATACATCCATACAAATAGGAGGAATAGATTCAGTAGATCATAACCTTTACAGAGATATGTTACATGGCATATGTAGCATAAAACATATTCCAGTTATGTCAGATATACATTTAAAAGCATATTTCCATAAAGCCTTATGGGGTGCAACATCACAGCTGTTATCAGAAATGTATGGGTATGGCTGGCAGAAAATTGGCTTTGTCTTTTCATTTTGTGTGTTTCTAAAGCCTAATTTACAATACAAGCAGATATGTCTGTGTGGGGAATAATCTTTCTGTTGTCTACAAGTCTCTCAATTATTGGTGTTGACCAGGGATCCTAGAAATCTGTTTGCCACAGAAAAATGTGGAAAAATGCAGAATTTGCATTTTCACAGAGACTCTTTCGTTTTTAGATTTTGTGAAAAAAATAAAAACATATACAGTAGAACCCCGTTCCACCAGCACACACACACACAGGAATAAGGGAAATTGACGCTTCAGTGCTGAGTGGCAGGGCTCGGGGCTGTCAGATTTCATTTTAATCATGGAAAAACACAGATTTTTATGGTTATTTTATTGAATAATTTTGTTTTGTTTTTTTAATCACAGAAAACTAGGATCCCTGGTGTTGACACACTATGGGAGTTTGTCATTTGTGATCCATTTTTTGTGGTTGAGCTCATCCCTCGGAGGAAGAATCCTGGGCCAGAGGGTGCGAGAAAAGGACGGAGTTCACCTCCCACACTAACCACCTGTGTAGAATTCCACAGAGAATTGAGTTGTCTTTCCAATATCCTTTCACAGGGAATTAGTGAGTTCATTTCAAAAACCAGCTGAGCAAGTCACCCCCCAAAAAAATCTTGTTAAGAAAAAAAGAACCTAAAATGTCTTCAGGTAACAAGTAGAAAGGATACTTTACAGAAAATAATACTTTTCCTAATTTAGTATTTTTTTAAAAAGAAGGGTCTCTTCTTTTTTGCAGTCAGAATTTTTAATAAATACATGTTTCTTAATAATTCATACAGTGGGCCAAATTCACAACTGGTATAAATTGGCCCAGGTCAGTTGGTTACAGTGGGAAAACAATTTGTTTTTAAGTCAGCATGAATTTGGCCCAAAGTTGAGATATTCCAAACAAGTACTAAAATAATGCCCAGAAACATTAACAAATATGTTTGCTTCTTTTTTCCACAGAGGTTTGCACAGAACTCATTTAAAATGATACAGGCTCTAATTCTGAGATAAGGCTGAGCAGAGCTTAGCATGGCTCAGATCAAAGATGTCTGTATTCCACCTTGCAACCCCCCTGGATTATGATGTGGTCCCAACTGTGGGGTAGAGCAAGTTTAGGTGCTGCTTTATACTCCCTGCAATAGTTCTTTTTAAGTCATTGCGGGAGTACCTGGTGCACGTTATAGTCTGGTAATGCCTGTATCTCACCTGATCTGACATTTCTTCCTCTCCTGGCCACGTGTCTCATGCCTGTATGCTGGGGACTATGAGGGAGGGTGGCATAGGGATGTTTTGCTGGCCCTGTACCTCCCAGGGAAACCCCTACATCAGGAGATTTCCAAGTATCAGTTTGGGCTAGGTGTATAATCCCTGTACATCAATAGAAGCATCATATCGGGGTCACATGTAGCACATAGAGCTGAGCCGCATTTTGTTTTGAAAATGTCATTTCAAAACAAAATGTTGAAATGGTTCATTTAAAAAAATGCCACACAAAACATTCTGACACTTCCACATTTTTTCCCTTTTTTTCCAGCCAAAGCTATTTGCTGAATTTGTGAATAGTTTCAGTGTCCAGAAAAATGCATTTTTTAGTGAATTTACTCAGTCCCTTGAGGGGGCCACTTAGGGATCTGGGGCAAAAATCTGTCTGGGGATTGGTCCTTTTTTGAGCAGGGGGTTGGACTAGATGATCTCCTGAGCTCCATGATTACTAATATTTGCCTTTATAAAAAAAATTCTAGAACACAGTGAGAGAGGTAACAGAGGACCCAAGAAATTATTGAGATTAAATAATGCTGCATATTTTAAGTATAAAATAGTTCTCTGTACATAAAACTGGTAATTTTATGTTTATTACGCCCATTAAATCAGCATGGATTATTTCTTGCTCTTCTGACTCCTGAACAGTTTTTCCTCTTTGCCACTGAGAGTACACATTGATTGAAATTCATAACGTAGGAGTGTGAGAGAGTATACACTAGTGCAGTCTCAGGCTCTATCCACCATGTGTCCAAGCTCCCCAGGAGATATGGAAAGGAAGCCCCAAGCCCCTCAGAGTGGGATGCAGCATTCTGACTTCACAGCTGTCACCATATGCTCCGATTGTCACAACAGTTTAGAATAGGTTAGAGAAAGGAGCTTTTGACTGGCATATTAAGAAAATCAGTTGTTATTAGCATACTAAACTAGGTAGGCCTAAACCTGCTAGCTCCCCAGTGGTACCTCCAAGCATGTCTTTCCTTTGTTTGATTAATGAATGGTGTTAGCAATTAAAAGCAAAGCACATGATGGGCCCTGTGCATCCTTTGCAGGCCAATTTTGTCTTTTGCTGGGAGCTAATGAAGAGTAAACAAAAAGATGAGATAAACTGGGCTGATAAGCAACAGAGCCCTGTATATCTCCCTGACTTCATTTGCACAACTCCCAGAAATATGTCTGTGGACAAACCACCAAGGCTAGATTTATTTGTTTGCACAACTTGATTAATAATTTTGCACTTTTGACTTAGTTTAATGTTTTCTTTACATTTGTCCAGGTATTTGAATCAGATAAGTAGTAAATGACAGCTTAAAAGGCATTAAGTAGACAAATATACAAACACACCCTGCCATATCTGCCTCAGATTTTCAAGTGAATGACATGTGTCACCCTGATCAAGGCAGAAGGATGAAATGATTTACTCTTTGCAAAACAGTATGCAGTCGTGTTTGTGTGAGGAGTTGTTTAAATAAATTAGGTTTCAGTCAGCAGCACTGTGGAAAAATGGTTAAAGTGTTAGACAGGTGGGTTCAGTCAGGCTTTGTGCATTTTCATCTAGTCTTATGGAAGGGTCAGGAGATCAGATTCTGCCTATAGCAGTAGAAGTCAGAGAACTCCCCCTTGTGGAATAGCAGGACCGGTTCTTGAGCCTCAGATTTGTGAGTCTGGGGTCAGTCCCCTGAATAGCATCAAATGGATGCCATTCACAATGTGATGAAAAAGCCTATTGTGATTAAGGTTACACATTCATTACCCGCAGCACATTTATGGCTGAAGGAGGGATTCTTTAGGATCCCTGTTCCATTAATAGTAGATAGGATTCATCCATGAAAAACAAGTGTTCAAGAAAGCAGAGCACTGCTTTCAAAACCACCATCTTCAGCTGCACATGACCAAACAACATGTATTAATGCGTCATACACGTAACTACCTCCCTTGCACCACTTTGAGAATGTATCCCAGCATTTTAAAGTTAGCTTTTACAGAACACTAATTAGCATTGTTTCTATCTCACATGAATAACAGATGAATCCCCCACTTTGCTAAAGCCTTCACTCCTGTTGTTTCTACCCAGAGGAAAAGCACTAGCCCTGGTGTTGGTGGAGTTCATGTCCAGTGATTGAAGTCTCTGGAGAGACTCTAGCAATCCAGCAATCTTCTATATGAGCAGTACTGCTCAAGTACAGTATGATTTGAATTGGGGGGAGGAGGGCACACATGTCACTTCTTTTAAATCATGTTCCTCCTTGTTTTCGTGAGCATTTTGCCCTGTTGGAAATGTTGGAAAGTTGCTGTGTCTGAGTAAAAAATAGAGGTGGGGGAGCTGTACAGCTTGGATGTGGATTTTGAGATGGAGCTGTACGTCCCGAAAGCTTATCTGTGTTTGGATCTGGGCTTTGGTTAAAATGTTAAAAATCAAAGGAAAATAAGTTCTAAGCAGCGCCAAGATGTGTGAATGTGACAGTCAGGAGCTAACTTAATAGTTCCTGTGACAGGATGAAATTATTCAAGGTTCTGAGGACCACGCCAAGGACCTTGCCAACACTTAAACACACATAGGGGCTATGTGGGGCTCCCATTGGCAGAGCAGTCCCACAGGGGGACCTGCACACCCACTATGTGCTGTGGGAAAGGTCTCTGTGCCAGACATGTATAGTCCAGTGGGGAAGGCCACACTTGCGCCCGGTGAGAGGAGGTCCACATGTAAGCAACTCCAGTGGCCCAGTACCCAGTGCAACTGGTTCAGAGAGTCTTCAGGTGGTATTCCAGCCCACAGGTTAGAATAACAGTTGGGCTGTTGGGAGTTGGATAGAAGGGACTGTGCTGCAGTCTCGCAACGTGGCTCTGGCACAGAGGGGCTACAAATGTTATTCCATCCTTTTAGATGGAAGAATAGGCTTTGGGGATAGGGGGCTGTGGACCGTCCCACACCTTACCTCTGTGCTGGGGGTGAGGTGTGGGCTTCACCTCTCTAACCATCCCACCGTCTATCTGCATAGAGCGAGGACTCAATCGTTATGCAGACGCAGTGTGCAAAACACATTACTGAATCAGACCTCAATTCAGCAAAGCACTTAAAGTTAAGCACATGCTTATGTCCATCCATGTTCAGCACAGCAGGTAAGTACATGCTAACCTACTTTGGTGAAGTGGGACCTTGGTAGCTATTAGAATAATCTTACAAATATGGGGAAGAAATAAAATTCTAATTTTTAAATCTCTTTATGAACAAAAAATCTCTTACACAGAAATCCTAAGCAAGCATGTCTTCTGTATCTGCTACTGTTATGCACATTCCATTCTTTATTTCTAGAGTAAGGTATTGAGAGAAAATTGCAGGTATCCATTATCTTAACTAGAGCTATGAATCGTCAATTCAGCTGAAAAATTAATTTTCACAATCAAAATAATGCCAATATATTCTGTAGGTAATTACAGTGCATACGTGGAACAAGCACCAAATTGTTCATTGACAGGGTCTGCATGGTATTTTTTTCTTTTGAAGCTACTTTATCAGCTGGAGGGTTGTAATTGGAAAATGCCTTCACTGTGACTATTAAATATTCATAATATGTTCCAATCTTCTTGTGATATATTCAGGCTAAATATTATACAAAGTTCAGGACTGCAGTTGAACCCTTAACAGTTAAGGATAAACATTCAAAGCATTGCTTAGGGATTTGGCCAAGCAATTCCAATTAATATCACTGTACACCCCAGTGCACTGCTTTGAAAATTCAGCCCTGAAGGACTAACCTTCCTGGCCACCCTTTTTAAATTGTTGATTTCTTCTTGTCACCACCACCTCCACTGCTAGGTAACCTCAGCTCACTGCTGCCACCATGTGGCACTAGCTCCAAACCCCACACAAAATAGGCAGCTGTGAAATTATGTAGAGGGAAAGAGGTGAAGTGGGCATGTTATAGATTAGGAAATTTTGGGGCAAATCATTCCTAGTGAATGAGCCTACCTGGAGGGAGGGAACTCTGCAAAATCATAGCCAGGAAAAAGGCATCACGGACTGTGAAATCTGGTCTCCACCCGCCCCCATGAAATCTGGTCTTTTGTGTGCTTTTACCCTATACTATACAGATTTCACAGGGAAAACCAGCATTTCTCAAATGGGGGGTCCTGACCCAAAAAGGAGTTGTGGGGTGGGGGTCACAAAGTTATTTTTTGGGGGGGGTCATAGTATTGCCACCCTTACTTCTGCGCTGCCTTCAGAGCTGGGCAGCCGGAAAGCGGCAGCTGTTAGCCTGGCGCCCAGCTCTGAAGGCAGCAGCGCAGAAATAAGGATGGCAATATCATACCATACCATCCTTACTTCTGCACTGCTGGTGGTGGTGGCTCTGCCTTCAGAGCTGGGATTCAGGCCAGCAGCTGCCACTCTCCAGCTGCCCCACTCTGCCCGCAGTAGTACCACAACCCCCCCCAACAATAATCTTGAGACCCCCCCCCCACACACACACATGCATACAGAACTCCCCTTTGGGTCAGGACCCCTACAATTACGACACCGTGAATTTTCAGATTTAAATAGCTGAAATCATGAAATTTACTATTTTTAAAATCCTATGATCGTGAAATTGCCCAAAATGGACTGTGAATTTGGTAGGGCCCTAGCCATAACATTGTTCCTGTGGGAGTAACCAGGTGGTGCTGTTACACACAGTATTACATGTTCTTAGTGTGAGAGCACCATTCAGGCTTTGAAAAAACACTGTAATGTTGTTAGTTTTTTATATACATTTTTGTAAGGAGGTGCTGTGGCAAGCAGCAAGGGAATTTAGTCTCTGCCTTAATCTGATAAATTAAAGCCAGATATTGAGACAGAGTTGCTTCCTGGAAATGAGGCACTAGCCCTAGTGTTTGGTCTGAGATCCCCGAAAGAGGGAATTGGCTATGTGGTGTTTTTGGCTGCCTCTGTTCAAGGATTGGCGTGGTAGAGAAAAAAAAAAAAGTTACACTAAGAAAATACCCAGATCCCATGTTACTGATTTCTCCTCCAATGGGAAGCCAACCTGAAAGGTCTTGACATCTGCTACTGCTCCGCAGAAGGGTGATCATATCAGTAAATAGTAAATTAAATTGTGAAAACTAGAGCCTGGGCAATGGGGACATGGTTCAAGTCAGCACCTTCTTGAAAGATTTGATTGCCCCCTTTCTTAGCACAACATATTTTAAATCATCTACATTATGACTGTTCACATCCATATAGCACTCTCAGATCCCTCTGAATTGTGATGCAAGAGGACCAAATCCAAAATGGAAACCCAGATCTCCTCCTTGACAGTGGGAAAATGGTTACCCTCTGCACCAAGCTGTCCACTCAGATTCATAATCAAATTGGCAAATCTGAAGTCCTAAATAAGAAAGTCTAACCTTTAATGTCCATTATTATTATATCGTTACCATAGGTGTACATGGTGCTTAACAGAGGAAGGACTAATAAGCCACAAAGAGTTCTGTGGCATCTTATAGACTAACAGACGTATTGGAGCATAAGCTTTCGTGGGTGAATACCCACTTCGTCAGCTGAATGAAAGCTTATGCTCCAATACATCTGTTAGTCTATAAGGTGCCACAGGACTCTTTGTCGTTTTTTACAGATCCAGACTAACACGGCTACCCCTCTGATAAATGGGACTAATGTGAGTCCAGATCACATGTATAAACGTGTCGGTAGGAACAGGTCCGAGCTTAGATATGATGTAGCACAGGGAGAGAGGACATCAGGCAAGGAAGAGGAAGGGAGAGAGTCTTTTACATAAGTTTATGTAGTTTCTTGTTTTAGCAAGTTACACTTCATACGACACAGGTCCCTTTTCTTGCTTTTAGTGTTGTTGAGATTACTATCATGATGGAGAAATGTACAATACAGCATGAGTAAGGGTGCCACAGCTGGGCCTTATATTTCATTAGGTTGGCATGGGAGTGTGGATCATTGCGGAAGAGATACAAAACTTGGATTTAATAAAAAAATGAATGAAACCCCCATTTTAATGTAAATGCAGGGGCAGTTACACAGAAAAGCAGAATGACAGACAATTTGGTTTCAACAAATAATGTTTCTTTCATGTTTGATAGGTACATACGTATTTCAGCAGACTCACGGTGTAATATATTTGTCTTTATTTGCAAATGGCACTCTTTTTTCATAAACCTTATGAATAGACACATATCATACACATCTTACACCATAATCTAATAGCAGGTGCAGCACCTCTGGTAGAGAGTACTTTAGAAAAACCCAAATGGTAAGTAAAAGCTTACCCTCCCGTATTACTATGAAGATGTTTCCAATAATCCACTGGAAATGATCAATACATCATTAACAGCATATTGTAGTAAATTGGGCATCTGCTGAAGGCAGATTTGGCTAGAGAGTATAAACATACCTAATCCTTCACAGTCATGCATCATTTGTCTCACATTGCAGCACTGAAATCTAGCATACCACCAATACCAGCTAGCCAAGGTTATGCAATTAGAAATGAAGTAGGCAGACAGATGTTGAGCCGACGTTAAGACATCACCATTCATCATAAACTAGCAGATAGTGCAGCTGGTTGACTGCCCCAATTTATTCAGATAGTTTGGCAAACTGTATCTCTGTGCTGGGTTTTACACTAAGGTCATCGTCCTGTGCATTGTTTGAAATTTAGGGCTGTCTTTTGTAACAATCAAAATTATTAGAAATTGGGCTTCTTACAACCATTCTTGCTTCTCTGTTTGAGGTCTGCTTCTCATCTCAAGATAGCATCATCACCTATGTAAAAGAGAGAGGGCATTTTGCCAGGTATTAAATTTGATTT
Source organism: Trachemys scripta elegans (assembly GCF_013100865.1). Classification (NCBI taxonomy): domain Eukaryota; kingdom Metazoa; phylum Chordata; order Testudines; family Emydidae; genus Trachemys; species Trachemys scripta. The sequence continues at coordinate 171,081,979 of NC_048300.1, forward strand.
CTTTCCCCCATCCTGAGTGCATTTAGAGTTGTTTATTGAGCATAAAAGGTAAAACTAAAGGTCTAACAGAGGGGACCTTAAGGAGCTTCATATGCCCTCCATGTGCAAAGGAGATCAAACAAAGACTTTCTGGAGCTCAGAAACATGTGATCATATGAGGTATTTCTCTTGTCAGCAGCATAGCTGCCTCTAATGCACAGCACACTTAGCAAATCAAGAATGCTTCAGGCCAAATTTGGGTAAAAGCTAAAGCTTTGCCTCCCACAGGCTTTATCTACAGCTGCTGAAGCAAACATTTCTACCTCTCTCTGCTCACTGAATAGAAAGATTGTATTTCAGACCATTGTTTTGTGTAGACACTTATTAACCCTGCTGAATTTAGAGCAGGGGTTTGCACTCAATATTTATTGATTAGCAGTCAGTGGGGCAGCAATCCTTAGGCCTTGATCAATGCAGGCTGTTGACTAGGCCTAGGTACACAGCAGTGCCCTTTTCAGCAGTCATTGATATGCATGCGAGGATGTGCGAGAGGCAGGAGGGAAGGTTAGTGTGAAGTCAAGTGTTTATACATTACAGGAAATTCCTGGTGAGGTGATGGCAGCTTTTATCATAGCCTGACACAGTCCAGAGCTTAAATCATGCAAGCTTACATCATATAAAAACACTTCTTGAGACAGTGCGGGAATACTGAATCCATTGTTCAATGACTGCAAATAATAATAAGCTTTGCCCAGATAGAAATAGACTCAGCAAGTTCCACAGAGCTCGCCTGGTCCGATTACCAGCAATATGATAAACCATCATGGATCGTGCATTTTCTTTCTTTGTTCATGCTTTCTGCTTGAAATTGAACATGATTTGACATAATAGCTATTTCTGACAGGAAAGTGATTTTCCCAAAACAAGAAGTCCATTACATTATAAGCAAACTACTAAATATATATCTATATATTGAAAGAAGAATAACCCGTGTTTGACATGCTCTTCATGTTGTCCCGCTGGTTCTTTTCAGCAATGCCTGAGAAAGTCAAAGTAACACACAAGATGGTGAAAAATGCCAGATTTTAATTATTATTTTTTTTCTTTTAAGGAAACCTTGTGTGGAAACTGCTCCTAAAGCAATCTCAAACATTGCAGATATGAAGACCTGACTCTTGAGGGGCGGGTGTGTGTGTGCATATTTGAGGATAGGGATAGGGCTGGTGGATGGTTTGTAGTTAAAGGTTAAAGAAAATGAGTGGAATCTTGTGAATTATGCAATTGCAGGGGGGTTCCCATGACTGGATCTGATTAACATCACCCCCTCTGCTGGAATAGCATCATTCTTTTTATATGAAATTAGACTGCTTCTACATTTCTGCCGTAAAGAACCACTGTTTGAAACCTCGGTACCCAATCCACAACACACACCACCTGAAAATGAGATTGTCTATACATTTTATATATAATGTGAAAGACAGAGAGGCTTCTGCCTATTCCCACCTTCACGTCTGTCTTGAGTAATCAGGCTACCCATCTTTACCAGACCAGGATTCATTAGCCCTGCTCTTTCTGCTTGTTTGCTTACAAAGGGGATTTGGTCAGGATATGTCCCTCTCTTCTTCCCCCTCCCAGCCCCATGCTCACTTTCCATGACCAATGTACTCAATTTCCACTGAAACAGTGCCTTGAAATCTGTGCTTGAGTTAAAATGAACTCAAAATGACAGAAATAAATACCAGACAGATCACTGGATAGGATTTCTTCTCCCTCTGTTACACCCCAGCCAGTATCTCACTGGACCTCAAACACCATACAAAGAATGATATCCCTTCAAAATATTGTCCGTAATAGCAACATATTGCATGTCACTCTATGCATCCGAAGAAGTGAGGTTTTTACTCACGAAAGCTTATGCCCAAATAAATCTGTTAGTCTTTAAGGTGCCACCAGACTCTTTGTTGATATTGCATGACAATAAGCCAATGACATGAGACTTCACTCCAAGTATAGCTAAGGATATTTAAGGAAATCTACAAGACTGACAATATTAATGACCAGACTGAGGTATTCATATGAACTATTTACATGCAAACTGGTGGTTGCAAACAAATCTTTTTACTCTGAATAGGATTATTTATAAAGTGTGTGTATGTACAGAAACAAAGGATTAAAAATTCATCACAAACTGGGAGATGTAATTTCTTATTCTTTCATATACTCAGATTAAGATTATATATCATATTCCTTATATACTCTTAATTTATAGTCTCTGTTGACCTGCCACTAATTTTTAAATTCAATAAGGTGTGTGGGGCGGCTGGGGCGGGGGGGCAGGGGAGTGGGGAGTGAAAACAAACAAACAAGCAAAAAAAAAAAGCTGTGTCAATGCAGTATTTGCATATTAAGTTTGAATAAATGTTTAAAAGCCAGGCCCTAGTCCTGCAGTTAATGGAGTACTGCCTTAACATCTCATGTCAGCATATATCTACTCATATAACACTGGTACCTATATTCCATTGACTGATCCAGAGTCATCAAAGGTTTATGCTGTTTTATATTATCATAAATACTGGCAGAGGGTTCTGGAGACCACTTATCAGCCAAGGAATGAGATTGTGGCTTCATAAGAGTGCCATAAAATTAGCTGTGAGGTAATATCATCTAGGGGATATGGCTCTGCTAAGTGACCATGGACAAGTCATTTCAAAACTCTGCACCTCTGTTCACCCTCTTCCCCTTTGAATGACTTTTTTACTTTGCTCTTTTTGGACATGGATTGTCTTACTATGTGTAAGTTCAATGCCTAGTAAAATGGTGTCTCAGTAACATTGTCTGCCCTTATTCCTGGGTGAATCCATTCTAAAACGCAGGAGGCTTAGCTAGTGAAGGGAAGTGGAAGTTACTTGTCCCAGTCCCATCTCTTCTGAAAGTGGCCAACATAACAAACCAAATTATGTTATATGGATTTTATGCCGCCTTTTCCTGATTTCAAAGTGTTCGCACCAATTTAACTGAACTTGCATAGAAAGCAATTAGTTAAATTGGTGCCATTTCTGTGTGTAGAGCAGACCTGACAATGCCAACAACTAGGAAAATGAATGTCAATTGTAGTGGTCATTTTTAGGAACTGGGCTGAGACCCCCAGGGCTAGCCATTATATAATTTCTGTCACCACAAATGTGCTCTCTTGGGAACGGTGTCCTATAATGGAAATGAAAAACTTTGCAACTCATCTAGTCTACTGATAATTTAGACCATCAGTGACCCTGTGGTACTGGTGAGTCAGTAAGAGGAAGATGAGCCACACAGCTCATGGGAAGTATTGTCAACAAGGACTTACTCCGCACATTCACTTTCTTTTTAACCAGATGTGTGCGCATTGGAGGAAGGTCAGCAATCCACTGCATTTTATAACATGTCCTGTGACTTTACTGAAATCAAGAAGGAAATAGATTCCTGAGATATGGATTAGGTGAAGGCCTCTATTTTCCAAAGAAAATTAGAAGTGCTTGATTCTCCTCAAACTCACATTGGTTATGCAGCAATGCAATACCATGAGCTAGTTGGCCTCACTCCTGACTTAAACTAAGTTTAGTGAGAGACAAATTTTGCTTTTGGTTTCTTTTGGTTATCTTCTCTGATTTGGCTATGCTAGTGCGGATTCTGGGCTCAGTCCTGTGCAGTGCCGGTATGCAATGCTGCAAGCAGAACTTGTTGAATAAGTCAGCAAATTATTTATCCAATTCATGTAGGTTTTTTTTCCTGTTTGTGGAATATTTTAAAGAAATCTGGAAACCGTAAAGATTGTCCTGGACTGACTTACTGCTAGCAGGAATCATCAGTGGTTGAAGATTGACTTATACTTCCCCATTGTGACAGAAGCAGCTCAAACTAATGAAACACTGATCTAGACAAACTCTTTTGGACACTTGGCATTTTTACTTGTACAATTTTGCTAACTCTTCCATAAATTCAGTTTTCAGTAATAGTGACTGTTCACGGTTGGTAATTACCCACATGTAATTAAGCTGTGGAACTCATTGCCACAGGAAGTCATTGAAGCCAAGAACACAGTGAGATTCAAAAAGGGAATGGAGACTTATATGGATTTCAAGAATATCCAGAGAAATCACATTTACCAAATATAAACGTTTTGGAAAGGATACTAAATCTCATGCTTTGGAGAAATCGCTAGCTATTAGGGATCAGGATGAGATTTATGTTGCCTTGTGCAGGGTTCTAACGCATTCCTCTGAAACACCTATTTCTGGCTACTGTCCAACAGTATATTAGACTAGATAGACAACTGGCTCCAATATGGCAATTCCGATATTCCTAATATGCAAAACTGCTGTATAACATACAGTGGCTGTCCGTATTAAACTAGCATTCACCCACAGTTAGCTCAGTTTATTTTTAATAGTGATATACTGGACAGCTATCAGTATTCTTTTTATTTGTTATTAATGAATATCACAACATTTTACCACCATAGGGGGAGAGATGGCATTTGTAGTGTAGGGGATGCAAAAAAGTGCAGCACTTCAATCACACTTAATTTTCAGATACTTTCTCATCTCTTTCCTCATCCACTGAAACCACGGACTACAGAAGCAGCCACTCGATGTGATTCACTACTCTAACACGTGCTGAATAGCTCATTGTATTTTTTACTACAAAATGAATAATTTCCTGTGTATTCCATCAGCCTGTCCACCCATACGAGTGCATCTGTTCTGTGCTGCACAGTAAATTCTACTGTACGAAATAACACATGACAGTCCGACAGCACAATTAATTTCACAAAACTACTTTGGCAAAACCTTTTTGCAGTCAAAGGAGACAAAATAATTCTGAATCATTGTAATGCTAGACTGCAGCAACGTGGTGCTCAGAATATGCATTCAAACTTATAGATCAGAACAGAGCCAAAAACGTGTAAAGCTCTTGGCTAGTGTCCATGAAGCATACTTTCCATATGACAGAAATAAGCAGAGAACAGTCAAGCTAGTTTAATTTGTTACCAGTATAAATACTTATTATATAATCCATATCAAATGAATGGGCCAACTGCTGAGTATCCATGACTTCTGGTGCCCACTACTCATCAGACATGAGCGAGTGTGATTTTTTTTTTTCAGAACTGTGCAGACTGGGTAGCAGGAGGGGGACAGGCTAGTCAAGTTATGGTGGTGGAGAGTTTGAGGAGAGGTGCTGGAAGGCTGTCATCCCTCCTGGAGCAGAGTTAGGAACGTGGTGTGTAGTGTGTGTTATATGGTTACTTTTCTAGTGGGGAGGTGCATATCCCTCAGTGAACGAGCAGAGGGTAGGTATTGTTAGGTGCCTTAACTTTTTCATTTCCATGTGTTGTATTAGGTATGCAACCTTAACTTGCATGCCACATTTTGTGGATGTGGGTGTCCATCTGCCCGTTCTTCCTTCTTAAGTGAGCACTTTATTGGGGGACTTGATGCCTGTCGGCTACCAGTTTGAATGCAGCACAGCTCAGTGAAAGCTGGTCCCATCTACTAGACGTTTGATGCATCAAGTGAGTTTTGCATCAAGCTGAGCACCAGGGTTTGCACTAACTGCAAGGACCATGAAGACTGAACCACCCCTGTTAGAATATTGCCAAGCCAAACACTTACAAATTACAAAATCAGGAGTCAGGTCTCCCCTCCCCCCAAAAATCACAAGATTGGCTTATAAATTACAAGATTTTTTTTAGAAAATAATAAATGTGGGATTAATTTTACTTATTTTCTGGCTTTTGAGCCTATATGTAGATTAGGGCTGAGGCAGGCTGGCAGAGCAATGCGTGTAGGAAAATTGCCCTTCTGCTCTCCCGCCAGTGAAGAGTGGTCTCCTCCATTCACCATGTGAAATCTTGGCACCATTTGAGACAATGAAGAGCTTTGCCATTGACTTCACTGACGCTAGGATTTCTGATAAATCTGACGCTTTTCACCAGCACAATTTAAAAAGCTGGAGTTGTTGATTAAATGCAAAATGTATGCAAATATGCAAATGAATTCATTATATAATTTGCATTAAATGTCATACCTGGAGGTGGGCAAAACTTAGTAGCAATGATGAAACAGCACTTACCCATTCTCAGGCCACTGCAGGGCAAAACCTCCCTTCTTCGAATGCGAGCCTTTGTTCTGTTTTTTTGTCCACTTTTGTTTCGTTTTATGCTGTTCACCAGGGGATGCCTCCAAAAGGCCACAGTGCAGAATTTTGGCTTAGCACAATCTTCACAGTGTGACTGCAGGGACAGCAACGCAGATAGTGAGACATGTGGTGGAGGAGTGCACAATTAGAAGATTGGATGGTGGACTGCAATGCCTTTCTATCCTTGATGATGCAGCAGTTAGATGGCTAAACACTTAGATATCCACTTGTGACGCATACGAAAGAAGACCTCACTTCTGATTTTAGAATTCAGAATGTACACTAATAATGCTTATAAGCAGGGAAGAACAATGTGTCTTTATTTTACTGGTCTTCTGCAAGTACAAAGGCTGCACAGCAGCCCTGGGAGCTGCACAATTCATCCCTCTGTTTCCCCTAGAGGGAGGGACCCATATCAGATAAGTGTTATAGCAAAACTCACCTCAGTCTACCCTTGAATGACATGCAAATCTCACTACTTCCACTAATTTCCAACTTGTTTTCTTCACTCGCCTTCTCCCAGAGTTTGAACCAGACGAGAGGTTGCTGTTGAGATTTGTTACCAGTAAATCGTCACGTATAAGGAAATGTGTGTTTTTACTTCTGAGACAGGATGTCACATAGGAAGAAAAACATGAAGGAATATCCCAAATGCGCCAAATCTATCTTGAGAGACAGGGTGGGTGAGGTAATATCTTTTATTGGACCAACTTTTCTGGGTGAGAGAGACACGCTTTTGAGCTTACGCAGAGCTCTTCCTGGGACCGACACAGCTACAACACTCCAAACCTACCTATTCATTTTCAAAGACGGTATAGAAATGCACTAATTTTTAAGATAAGAATTGCATCTTATGCATTCGTAGCATTATATTGGGGTTCTGTTATTCCACTAGCAACATAGGCACAGAGAACACTTGTCAGGAACACCACAGTGCACCTTTAATTTTAAGACATGATTAATTGAAAGCCATATACCTAGTAACTTTAATGCTACTTTGAGATGTCTGGGACAGTGTGTGGTCTATTTCATTTCTCATCATAAATTACTCCACTCATCCACTGTCATGAAGTATTTAGTTTTCTTGGACCTTAATCTTCTCTTTTATTTCAAAGGGAAATGTCTATTTTAGATACCTCCAAATTTAATTATTAAGACTGCCTCTGTCTTGCAGCCTACTTAGCTACTGAATGATTTACTTGGCTAGGTTTCCAAAACTTCACCATATTGCATCTTTATAATCTAATCATATTATTTTGATAATCAGATTTTGTTAATATGGATCACTTTTCCTCTTTTCCCAAGCTTCTCGGCACCTTTATTTCAATTCTTACATCAGCTCTTAGTTACTAGTCTCCATCTGTTACATCTCTCTCTAACCTCCTGGTTTTCTAAGCTAATTGTCACCTTTCTGGTCAGTCAATAACTTTTTTTGCTTTTAACACTTCTGTAAACAGGGGTCAAGAATTTTGAGAGTGAGCAACTATCTTTCCCTCGTCTAAAATAGATACCCTTGTAAAAGTCATTTGATTCTGATTTAAAAAAGTAGTTACAGCATGATGGATTTTTATTATTTGTATTACCAGAGTGCCTAGGTGCCCTATCCAAGTTTGTCCTATCCTCTTGGGGTCACATGTTAGTTTCTTGATAGACAGATGATATACAGAGAGATGTACTGTGTGACACAGCATGACAGCCATGAAAAAAAGTTTCAGTTCAAATAACAGCTGGTTTTGAGTTTCAGATCGAATTGCTTGTAAAACAAAATGTGCAAACAATGAGCAATAACCACCCCCAAAAGTTTTTATTTGTTTAAAGATCTGTCATTTGCAAAAATCTGATTTTGGAATGCAAAGCCTGTAATTTTAATTATACATCCACTATCAGGGGACTATATAAGTGTATATTAAATTAATTAAATGGATTGCCCCAGTTACACAGTGGTTATTAGCAGGAAGAGCTCCCAGTTTTCATATTATGTACATCACTAACTTTAATTGCATTAGGCTCAGTTAGGAGAGTTATTTTAGGAGATATTTCATCCACACAACAATTTCTGTTGGCTCTCTGCCTGGGGCAGCTCCATTTCTGAGGGTTCCCTCATAAATGCTGACTTATTATTTCTGTCAGTCATGCTTTAGCAAATAGTACCTCATTAAAACTACCCTAAAGTGGTTTCAGTTTTGAAAACTCTATATTAATGTCTCCATGAGGCAACTGGTGCTGGAGGGTTGGTTCTTGCATTTGGGTTAAGAGATAAAGAGTGTTATGGAGTAAGAATTTGCAAAAGACCAGTCTTTAAGCCAAGATCAGTAAAAATGATGGACTATAACATGCCTATGTTATAACCTGGACTATAACAGGTTTGTAAGGTTTTATAACTACTTATGATATTAAAAGTACAAAGCAAATTAGTTTTTAAATTATGGTTCAGAAGCTTCCCTACACAAGTATAAAATCAATTAGCTATCAGCTATTGGTTAATAGTGACTCAGTGACCTGCCTTGCTCCTGCTGGGAGTTCTGAGCAGAGGTTTGTAATAGGGAAGACACAGTATTCTTCTCAGTTAATAATGCATTAGGGGCTGAAGTCACTTTATCAAAGCCTCCTGGAAAGAGAAGATAATCTCCCTGAAATGCACAGGTATTGGAACTGTCATAATAATAGGGATTAAATCCAAACTTATTCTTAGTGAGATCCCACACTGTTATCCATGAATCTCAGACAGTGTGTTAGTATGAGATGCCTTTGGCATGGCAGGGAAGACTCCAGAGAGATAACTGGGCCAAGATCATCTCTGGTGGAACATTAGGGATAAAATTGGTCCATAGTGTACAAATGCCAAAATTCTGGAAAATGGAATTCAAATTACAGTACAATAGGGGATGTCCGTAAAGATAAGACTATTTCCCTTAGGGGCAGAGATGACAGATGAGTTAGAATTTCCATGTGCTTAGAGGTTTGAGGGGAGAACATGAATAGCACAATGGAGGAGGCCGATAATGACTGAATGGAGGTTTGTAACTTAACTTTCTACAAAGGACCTGAGAATGTCCTAGAAATCTACAGGGGGTTAAAATACATGGAGGAAAAGTAGTGTCACTGTCTTCAGCCCAAGTTCCTGTTACAAAATAACAGTGTTTGCCTGAAACACCACACCTTGCTAGCAGGTGTTGATCCTGCTAGGGAGTCAAATACATTCTTCAGACTCATTGGGGGTTACATTCATATTTGTGGTAACTATGTTGGCTTCACTGGAAACACCAAGATGAATTTAGCTCTGAGGCCAGTGGATGCACCCCAGTTTGGGGAGGAGTTGTGAGCTGAATTTTATGTTGTATTATTGCTCACTTCTCCCTAACTAGGTATATATATATATATGGCCTCATTTCCATAGTATCTAAGCACCTCTCAACCCCACTGAGTAGTAGGAAAGTATTATGTTAACTATTTTACAGATGGAGAACTTAGATACAGAGAAATGAAGTGATTTGCCCAAAGACACTTAGGAGGTATGGGACAGTGCCAGGCATTTGATCTCACATCTCCCAAGTCCTAGTTCTGTGTCTTTGCAAATAAATAAATAAATAAATAAAAAATAAAAAAGGAAAGAAAAACAACCACCACCCTTCCTTTTCTGTGCTAATAAAAACCATGCCCAGGAAGTGGGTGAGTTTGGTCTCTTTGCAGTCTGTGCACTGTGTTTGAGAACAGGTTAGGAAAAGGACCTCCTCCCAGTCCCATACAGCAGCTGTTGTCAGACAGTGCATCAGTGTTAGGTTTTTGGGATTTTTTAATCGGAAGCTTTCCTTGAAAGAAATGGTGCTACTATACCTCCTCTGCAACAAAACTGAAGTATGCTTCATTTTAATGTAATGTCCATATTATATAAAAATTACCAGTACAAATAAGAGGATTGTTGTGTTTACTTCTATGCAACACCATTACATAAAATAAACCAAACCATATTTCACAATAGAAATCAGGATGTCAGATTAATTTAGTTGTTATACGCTGGGGCCAGTATATTTTGGGATGAACTTATCACATAATTTTTATAATTAAATCTTTATTAATTTTTATAAGGAAGAAAAACAATACATAACAAAAACACAAAGGCAATTTCAAATGGATTATAAAATATTACAAAATATGCAGAAAAAGGAATAACCTCATTAGTTAAAACCCAAAATATACACATGCACGCATTTATTTATATATATAATTAAGCGAGGCAGAGGGGATCAGAGAGCCCAATGTGTTTGCTGAGCCCGTTAGCAGGGTGCGGGGGATGTTGTGATCTGAAGCGGGGCATCTGGGGAGGCGGGTTGAGGTTGCTGAATGGGAATAGATGTTGAAGGAGCAAATGAGGGGGTCCGGATGCAAGCAAATAGGTGAGGAGGTGAGGTAAGGGTTTGGAGGAAACAGATGGGGTGTTGAGTTGCTGACCCGAGGGGGACGGACAGGAAACATGAATGTTAGCTTTTGTTCCTCCATTCACTGACAAACATTTGATGTTAATTTAATACACATAATAAGCATTTTCAGAATACATGCTATACCCTTGAACGTAAGTAATCTGTTCGGAATTTGCTGCCTCAGAAAGTATTAGTAGAATCCATGTTACTGGATTCAAGAAAAATACCTGGTTTCTCAGGATAAAATTTGAATTAAATCCTTTATTAGGCTCCCTGACCACATATTGCCAAATTGGGGTCACTATGAATTTTTTCCCATCACCACATGTTAGCAGATAAAATGGAGTGTTTTCATATTTTTCTAGTAATCTGTAGATCATCTTTTAGGATCAAGTGGGTGTTTCTATGATGGCTTCCCTCTTAGCTGAGATACCAGGGATTGAACTCAGACCCTCCAGCGCTGAAAGCATGAGCTGCTAAAGCTTGAGCAAAACAGCTACCCCTATGTAGATGGGGACTGTCAAAACTTGTTTCCTCTATGCTCGGCAGACGGGGGGACATGTCAAACAGACTCACCAGTAGGTTACATCGCCACACTGTCAATGTCTTGTGATTGCGTTGGTGGGTCTTAGTCCTTCATATATTTCTTTCTTTCTTTCTCTCTCTCTCTCTCACTTTCTAGCAATGCTTTCCTCACTACTATTCCAATTCAATTCACAGGAGGTTAGAAAAGAGCTACTGAACAATGCTTCCTTAGATTTTAGGCACAGCCATTGCCAAAAATGACATAATGCAAACATGCAGGAATTTCTTTGTGAAGCTGGGAATGAGCGACCGGATGGATCACTTGATGATTACCTGTTCTTTTTCATTCCCTCTGGGGCACCTGGCACTGGCCATTGTTGGAAGACAGGATACTGGCCTAGATGGACCTTTGGTCTGACCCAGTAGGGCCAATCTTATGTTCTTATGTAAAAGAAATGCAGGAAAATAGGCTGGGTCAATGTAAATCATTATAAGTGTTTGCGAGATGCAGTTTCGGCAGTGTTGCATCACTTTTTTCAGATTCATTAAATTTGGCAGGCCATGGCTCTTTTAACCATTCATACTGATTCCTGATGACACTAACATCTGAACTGTTTATACTGTTAAACTAAGTGTACAGTAAAGCTGACCCTTGGCATTAATACATTATTACCATTCCAGTTGTACTATAAAACCACATCATTGACAGCTATGCTGGATCCAATCCTGCTTCCATTGGAGTCAAATACTAATGTCCTTTGGCTTCAGTAGAAGGAGACTTGGTCCCACAATGTTCCTGTAGCTCAGCTGGCAGCATTCTTGCCTGTGGCCAGGAGTCATAAGCTGAATTCCTGTTCATATCCAATGCTGCCACTGTAGTTCAGCACAAAGGCAACTTCTGCATTGTAAGAAGTTCTTTGCTTTGGAAAACCATTAACCCAATGTACTGTCATGCCTAGCTCTGGTAGCTTTCCAAGTGTAGTTAAGGATCCCATAGAACTTGCCTCAGTGGGTAAGGGATAACCCTGGCATTCTAGGTAGGATTCTCTCTCTTACACAGGTTATAATGTCTAAGGTTAATTTCTGAGCATGTAATTGCTTCTGTATTTGTCTACACATTCCACTCACTTACTCATTGCTCTGTAACGTGCCTTCCATGCCGGAGGTATCCCAAAGCACTATGTTGTAGTAATATATTTGGAACACAGCAAGACCAAAGTGCAGCACAGGAGCTGCACAACCAAATCCATAAATGGGTTTACGGAGAACTGTTTTCTCCATTTAATCCTTTCAAAAACCTTTTCACTCATTTGGGTAGATAGATGCCTGCACTGCTTTGCTTTACTTAAGGGCAAGAATAAAATATGTAGTAAGGTCTAGTCTCATCTTGATGAATTGAAGTGAGATTAGATGCTTTGTATGTACAAAATATCCTGTCGCTTGTAGCAGTTTATTTTATTGCAAGTAATGTTTGCATACAACAAAGTATCTAATACATTTACTAAGCCTTTGTTTTATGTTTAATTTACTAGTGCTGCAGGCACAACATATTTTTGCCAAATCGGTGTTACGCAGAGAAAAACACTTATCCCATATCAGACTAGGCTCATGGTTATACATATACATTCAAAACCTAAGATACATCAAAGCTAATGGATCATCACAAAGGGACAAATAGAAAGTCATATTTCCCCACCCTCTGTATCGAGAAATAATTTTTATTTGGCAAATGAATTAATCGATGTACATGTTCATTGTCTGATTGAATTTCAGAATGCTGCTGCCATCAGTTTTCATAATTTCTGCAAAAATGGCCTTTTCTTCATATAGCCTGATACAAAAGGAGACAGATTGACTATTACACCCATATGCCTTCATTCCCTCCCTCTCACACACACACACTCTCTGTCTCTCTCAAATACAAACACTGCTTTGGTTTGTGACTTCACTGGACGTGACTGCACAGTTAAAGAGGTTTTACAAATCTGTTTTCCTAAGACAATCTGATGTGTTTGGCTTCTCAGTGCACCACAACAGTCGCATTTTCAAGAGATTATTATTGGGGCCCAACCAGCCTAAATTGGGAAATGTCCTTTCTGTAAAAAAGCATGCTCGGTGGTAATCATATTCTCATCTGATCAGGAAGGGGTCATCATAATAGCAAGGCCCAGCAGTTAAAGAGCTTATTTTCTAAATCCCTTCATCCTTTCTAGAATGGAGAAGCATTGACAGCAAGTCACTTAACTCTGTCCAGCCGCAGCTGTGTGGGTTTTGCATAATTAATTATTTATAGCAAGGCAGACACAGTAATTAACTTCCAGCTGAATATGATATTCTGATCAGAAATGCTTTGCATTTCAGCTGTCCCTCAAGCAAGTAACTGTCAAAGCTGTGCTGTTTGACAGAGTGGGGCCTGCTCCAAAACAAAACAAAAACCCCACCCAGACATCTGTTTTGAAACAAAAAGAACCGAGTCTCAAAGCCAGTGCTTATACACATTCCCTAGTTTCCATAGGTGAAGAACAATGGATTACTTCTTCGCAAATTCTGCTAAACTGAATCTGTTTTCAAGACACCATACAGAGAGTGTGGGCCTGTCTCTCCTCTTACATAGTGCAAACCGGGAGTTACTCCACTGAGATCAATGTTGTAAAGTAGGTGTGAGTGGGGAATCAACCATTGTGAATTTAAAATGAGGTTTATTGTTGCCATCATACTGTTTTTTATTTTCTTTGTTTTGATTAACTGAAATGTGATATAATAATTAATAATACTGAGCTCTGTACATACTCAAAGCTTTATTTGACCTCATTTATTTATAATTATTGCTGTTGCCTGAAAAAATCAGGTTACTAGCCCACAAAGACAAGAAAGAGTTTTTTATAATGCAGCCAAATTACGTCAACCCATTTTCCCTACTATTCTTTAACCACACAAAAGCCAAGAAATGTCTAGCATGTGGCTGAACGTGGAGCCCTAAAGTTGCCACCTTGTTTGTATGCATTACAACTAGAGCTGGGTGGATATTGCCTTTTATTTTTATGATTTCTATTGCAGAGCCCCATAATCATGGCCCTGTTGTATTCTGTGTTATATGATCACAAAGGAAGATGTGATCACCACCATGAAGAGCTTATGATATATCTGAGATAGACCTGCAAAAACACTTACCCAGATTGTACTAGTAAAACCCTGCATTACCATACCCAAATGGCAAACCATGGCTAGAAAAGCTTGGATACACAAGGGCTCAAAAATCACTCTAGCTTTAGTCCACCTTTGTTAACTATTAGAGACCAGACTGAGACCTATGGAGGGGGAACGACGACTATCCCAACTTTAGGGCTTGTACACTTTCCTTTGAAGCATTTGGTGCTGGCCACTCTCAGAGACAGGAGAGTGGACTAAACTGATGTTGAGTCTGATCCATTATGGCAATCTCTACATTCCTAAGGCCTGGTCCAAAGTCCATTGAAGTCAATGGAAAGAGTCTCATTGACTTCAGTGAGCTATGGATCAAGCCAAAAGGTCTTGTCTATATTAGAAACATTGATCTAGTTATAGTGGTGCAATCTTTAAACTGATTTAGTTACACTGATGCAACATGTCCAATATAGACAAGGGTTTGAAAGCAGGCCATTAGCTATTTCAGTGCTACCATTCTCTGTCTTCAGTCTTTTTTAGCTAACTCTGGTGACACTTCTTAAACTCCGAAGTCCCCTGATGAGAGGTCGTAGAGGGGAAGGTAGTTTGTGGCCAAGATTCAGCTCTGTCTTGTTAAAAGTAGTCAGTTTTCTATACTGTGATCATTAAACAATGACGTGATTCAGTCATCTAGAGGAACTATAATTTCAATTTTATCATCAAGAACAGGGCAGAGTTTGCCTCTTTATGTAATTTATACTCACAATGCTTCATACACTAGTAATTTATTATAATTAACTGTTTTCTTCTGAATAAGGTATACCTCTTCCTCATGTGCCATCAGCAGTGACCTAAGGGAATGTGGAGTATAGAGGTAGAGTGTAAAGTCTTATGTCTATAGATGTGTGCAAATATGCGGGTATGACAGGCATTTCACTTAAACACTCACAGTTCTCTATTACTGCCTGTGATTCAAATATACATAGAAGGAACCTGTGAAATATAATGTATTAATTAAAACCTGCAGAAAAAGACCTAGGGGTTACAGTGGACGAGAAGCTGGATATGAGTCGACAGTGTGCCCTTGTTGCCAAGAAGGCTAACGGCATTTTGGGCTGTATAAGCAGGGGTATTGCCAGTAGATCGAGGGACGTAATCAGTCCCCTCTATTTGGCATTGGTGAGGCCTCATCTGGAGTACTGTGTCCAGTTTTGGGCCCCACATTACAAGAAGGATGTGGAAAAATTGGAAAAAGTCCAGCGGAGGGCAACAAAAATGATTAGGGGGCTGGAGCACATGACTTATGAGGAGAGGCTGAGGGAACTGGGATTGTTTAGTCTGCAGAAGAGAAGAATGAGGGGGGATTTGATAGCTGCTTTCAACTACCTGAAAGGGGGTTCCAAAGAGGATGGAGCTCGGCTGTTCTCAGTGGTGGCAGATGACAGAACAAGGAGTAATGCTCTCAAGTTGCAGTGGGGGAGATTTAGGTTGGATATTAGGAAAAACTTTTTCACTAGGAGGGTGGTGAAGCACTGGAATGGGTTATCTGGTGGAATCTCCTTCCTTAGAGGTTTTTAAGGTCAGGCTCGACAAAGCCCTGGCTGGGATAATTTAGTTGGGGATTGGTCCTGCTTTGAGCAGGGGGTTGGACTAGATGACCTCTTGAGGTCCCTTCCAACCCTGATATTCTGTGATTCTATGATTCACAGTGTCTGTGGAAATGCATTAGTTTAGTTTAGGCTGTGATACCCCCTCTAACTTTTTGTATGAAGTACGACAACATAGTGTGACACCGTCAAAGCTAAGTCCTGCAGTCCTTCTCCACATGACTCTTACTGACTTCAATGGGGAGTTCCAGTTGCAGAATAATCGATGATATAAAGAAAGGCAATCTGAGAGGTGGTTGCATTTTTCACTAAGTGCCTTTCCGGACTACTAGAAGGTGCAGGAGGCAGGGCTAATGTTATGAATAATCACAGCAAGTACAAATTTGGGACTTTGCATCCCATGCAACCTCTACAACTCACTGACAAATCCTATATCCTTCTCTGGCAATGGGCACACAGCGAGAGGCAATAAGTACCCACCTGAGCCAGTTGAGCTTGAAAATAGCCTGGCAGTGGGACAGGAGCAGAAGGTGATTTATAGTCTGATTTCCTCCTTTCTGGAGGTTTAGGGCCTTCCCTGGCAGCATGTATTAAATTACAAATTCAACCCTCTTCCTAACAGCTGTTTATTGCCTATCCACAGTAGTCTGTTCTCCTTTCAGTGTGTGTATTCTCCTTATTGATTGTGCAAGGCGCAGAAGACACAATATAATATGAAGGAACCCCCTGGGGACAGTAGGGTCCAAATAACCATGCAAGGCCTAACTTCATATACACATTGCTGCTCTGGCAGGGTTCTGGTGGCTTCTGGAACACAGAAGACAGTGAAGGTCATTAGAATAAAGAAATACTACTTAATTCCTGCCCACTACTGCCCTGTCAATGAAGGAATAGAGCCAAAAGCATGGACACTGAGCTCCAACAACTAGTTCATTATTTTACCCACTAGAAAACATCAGGCAGGTCTATTGGACTGAACCTCTCTGCTAGATGGATTGTTCACACATGTGCAGTGTTTAATAGCAAACCATTGTTATAAATCATTTAGCTCTCTATTTTCATATATAAATACATTTTAAAGTATTTTATGTAATGCTGTTATTCCCGAATAGAGCACTGATTTCAGCTTATAGCCGCGGTGCTTGTAATGAAGTACGTTGAGCATGGGATGCCTACATAGCGACGTAATGTCTTCACAGAGCTTCTCGGGACACCTTTCCCCCCCATAACAGCATGTGCTTCCATGCTGTTCCTTCCAACTGCTGGCTCTAAGTGCCTCCTCCATGGGTTTCATTGAGCAGTGGGGTTGCCAGTGTCAGATAATGATGACTGAGTTGTTGCAGACTTCACAATCCATACCAGAAAACAGATTTAATTTCCTGTTTCTTTGTTTTTACCTCAGAATAGTAGTTTAATATCCTGGTTGAGAAAGTTGTGGTATTTCCAGAGAAAGTCAGGACGATTTCTAGCACATGAGTTCACTTGTTTGATTAAATAATATTTAGAGAGCCTCTGCTATCATCCATCAGTCCAACTGCTCTCTGCTGCTGGCCTCCTTTTCCAGCCATGCTAAGTCAGCACTTCCAGAAGCATAGGTCCTCTGAATCACTCTGGAGACAATTGTACTGCATGCAGGCAGAGCTGACGATTCAGTGCAGTGAATGAGACTAACTAGGAGGTCAGATTCTCCTCTCACTTATAGGAGTGCCGTTAACTACAATGGAGTCACTCTGGATTTACACCAGTGCAGGTAAGTGTAAGATTATGCACCGTATCCAACATGAAAATAGAATAAAATGGTCAGGTGTTTAAACAGTATGCATACAATGTAAAGAACTGAAAGGGAAACAGGTGAGGGAAATAATTCTGTGAAAAACAAGCAGTAGTTAGATAGCAACGGGCCTGGAACTGCCTTATCTTTATAAACTATCTGTGCTGTATTTGGCAAATAATATTGAGAGTATTGTATTTAGGGTTCTTCTTAGTAAAACACTTTTTCGCACCATTGAATGTGTATCCCTTAGCAGCAAACCCTTAAAGAGAGGAACGGCACCAGTTCCACTGTGTTCAGGGCCTTCCTAAACTATACGAGTAGGAAGATATTTTCTCCAGAGTATAAAGATGAAAGAGGGGAATACTTACAGTGAAAACTCAGCAGGGTTGTTGCATATGAGTATGCACTGTGTTCTCTCCATGTTGAAGCTAGACTAGTGCTAGTCTGTTCAATGTGTGAAAGTTAAATATTGTGCAGTTTTCATTAAGTTTCATGGGAAAAGCAGGCCCCAAAACCTACAGATAACATCAGTGCAAAGCCTCCTACCTCTTGTCAGCACTAGCAGCACATCTGGCTCAAAGTCCAATGGGGAATGAAGAAGCTGAGAGAGAGTTAAAAGTGAATCTGTCAGCATTGACTTACATGACAATTTTCCATGTACAACACATGGCCGGCTCTGATAACAACCCACTCTAGAGTGGCTGCTTCCCGATTCCATCCCTGCTGCCAGGCTATGCCCTCCTCCCCCCACACACAAAAAATGCATACATTGTTGGCAGAGCAGGGCTGATGGCCTTCACACAGGGCTGCTGTACCTACAAAGTGAGAAGAGAGCATTATGTCCCCAATATTCCTCTATTTTCTTATGTAAGGGAGCATACAGGTCGTAGCAGAATTAAACCTGATCACCACAGAGATTTTCCATCTTCAAGCAAATCAGATGTAATATCTTCCTTCCCCAGCTTCAACCTCTAGACAAAGCAATTATCGGTGGAGCTGGTAGCACTGCCTGTTATGATTGCCTAACACTTCCCATTATAAGATATGTTTTCAGTTGCTTATAACTTTCCTAGATTTTAATCATTTAGGCTGAAATTTTCTATGCTGGGTATCGGCCTCAGGCTGAAAGGTTTCAGCTAAAGTGGTTTAGCCATTACTCAGATGAGGCTAGGGAAAAATACACAGTTTTGCCTATAATCTTTTTTTGTTTTACAAGCTTGTATTTGAGAAGTTCTAGGGCTCCTATACTTTGGAGCAAGGACTTGATATCTGACAAATGCTTTTTGCCATCCTTGCAAAATTCCACCCAGATTTGGCAAAGTGATAAGCCTTTGCAAAATCTTGGTTTGCACATGCTCAGGGACTTGCTAGAGCATCACAGCTAAATTCCATGAAGATTCCATCTGCACTGGGTATGCTCCCATGCACATGCCTCAGTGGAACTTTCCTAGCAATTGCAGCTCTGGGCTGCTGTGGGCTGTGCCAGGTCAGGGCACTGGAGTCCAGAGCAGGGAACCTGTCACTCCTGTGCTTCAATGAGCCCCCTGCTAAGACGCGGCAGTTTGGAGGAGAAAGCTGCTTGATTTGAAGGTAGAAGAGGGACAAGAACTGAACCAGGGGGTTGAATAGAGTGGAACAAAAGTAACGTGGGGTTGGAAGTGTGACTGGAGGTTGGTGGTGATAGACACTGGAATTGGGAGCCAGGGTTGGGGGAGACTGAGACTGGGAGTTGAGTGAGGGAAGACTTTGTGTGGCTAGGCAAAGAGACTGGGGTGAGGAGTCAGAGAGGCATATGAATGTAAATAACTTGCAATGCTGGCTACAAAAGTACCATGTGAATGCCTTTTCTAACTTTCAGGTGACATTGTAAATAAGAAGCCAGCAGCATTATCTCTTGTAAATGTAAACAAACGTATTTGTCTTAGTGATTGGCTGAACAAGAAGTAGGACTGAGTGGACTTATAGGCTCTAAAATTTTACATTGTTTTGTTTTTGAGTGCAGTTACATAACAAAAAAATCTACTATTTCTTTTGTTTATCATTATTACAGTGCAAATGTTTGTAATAAAAATAATAACAAAAAATGAGCACTGTACACATTGTATTCTGTGTTGTAATTTTCAATATATCTGAAAATGTAGAAAAACATCTAAAATATTTAATAAATTTCAATTGGTATTCTATTGTTTAACAGTGTGATTAAAACTGTGATTAATTTTTTTGAGTTAATTGCATGAATTAAGTGTGGCACCTAGATGGTTTTAGTACCTTAACAAGATAAACTGTCTCTTTGGTAAGAGACAAAGCATGTATATACTTTTAATTATGGATAAATCCTGCTGCTGCCCAAAAATAATCTTCATAAGAAATCAAGTAATAATCCTAGAAAATTGCTATATTGCATAAATATGATTTTAAAGAAATAAAGACAGATGGTTATGAACAAGTGGCAAACTAGTATTTTCATTGACTACAAACCTACTTGATTTTGAGAAAATACCTTGTAATTAATTAATTGCCAAAAAAAAAAGTCAAAATTCTGGCTCTCAGCCACACTGTAGCATCTTGCTGGTTGGATATGCAGATAAGGACAAGGGAAAAGCTGATATGGAAATAGTAGACTATCAAAATGGTCACACTTCTGTGATTTCAAGCAATGGGGCCAGGTGCAAAATTAAAGCCAACTCAATCTCAAACTACAACATCTCAACAGATTGAGAAATTCATTAACCTTCAAACCAAAAAAATAAGTGTTCTTGCTGGCAAAATGCATGTTTTCTTATTTATCTAGTGTAGATGGCCAAAATAAAACACAAAATGGTGTGGTGTAGTGAATTAGTGCTAGATTCTGAAGTGCATGATAATTGAGAACATGCAGCACCTTGCAAGACAAGGTATTTAGGCATTGTATTAGGAATCAGGAGACCTGCTCCTATACCCATCTCTTCCACTGACTTGCTGTGTGACCTTGGGCAATGCTCATAATTTCTGTATGCCTCAGTTTCCTCACTTGTAAAATGAACATAACATTTACTTTCCTCCCAGGAACGTTGTGATGCTTAATTCCTGGTTTCAGATTTTCAAAGTGCTTTTTCTGTCTATTTGTTTGTAAGGTGCCTAGTTAAATTTGGGTGTTATATAGATAAAATAATGTCTTCCCTATTCATCAAAGCACATAAACCTGTAGTTAGGTCCTACTGGAATTAATGAGACAAGCATATGCCACAAACTATACTGAACTGGGACCTTTAAAAAGATTCTCATAGATCTGTGCCAAATCGCAAAATGGAAAAAATAGAATATGATGGTCTTTTTAAAGGAAAATTAGCTCTAGCAATCTACTCTAGCCTAAGATTAACTAGATTGGTGTTATAGAAAGTTGTGGAGCATGTGTTCCTTTTTGGAGATGTTTCCTATTAAATCGGAACCTGTAAAATATATCTGCTACAGTGATGGGTTCCAAACAAGGTTTCTAAAGTACCTGTAATTATAATCCATTTACTCAAGTAGCTCTAAAGCTCAGTCTAATGCTAACACCAAATTTTGATATAAACAGAATATCCATATAGAACTGCAGTATTGGAAGAAACCTGGCACAAAATAGGGATGAAGAGCACAATCTTATATTTGGAAGTGTTTGTTTGTTTTTAGTGGTTTACCAACAATGCTTCTACCTAAACAAATGGGTTCTTTGAAACCTATACTACTAAAGCTAAAAGCTGGACAAATGAAAAATTCTCGCTGGTATTTTTTTTAAATAGGAAATAAATAGCATCAGTCGGTATGTTTGAATGGATATTCAAATATGAAACTCTTCTTGTATGTTCAGTGAAATTTTAGAATATTTGTGAGGTCAGAGTGGTGGGTGTGGGCTTTTTACTTTTAGTAGAAAATGAGCCACAAGGTTACAATATTTTTGGGACAGTTTGGAGTCATGTTGACTCTTAGCACCTAATTTCTTATGTTAATGAACAAGTTTAGCCTAAAACAGTGAATTATTTGGGACATAAAGTGGAGCATCTTGTACCTCATATTCATAGTGTGGTTCACTAGATGTATGTTTGTACATCCAAAAGCATTTAAACGGTTAACTTAATTCATCAACTCAAACTCAGTGTAGCACTTAAAACAATAATCTTGTTATAATGGCCAGCTGTTTCTGCTGATAATAAGGATTCTGAAATTTCACATGCATGCATGACTTATGAGGGGAAGGAAAGAAAATAAAGAAGAAAGAAAAATAGATGGGAGTTTATTATAGTCATTTCCAAATGTGGATATGAAGTACCTATTATTTCAGTACTTTCTTGTGTATGACCACTAACCTTTTCCAAAATATCCATCCCCTTTTTATTATTTAAAGTAATATTTCATTTCCAGTGTGACATTCCTCTCAAAAGCATGAGAAGCTATGTGTTCACCCTAACCTCAGATTTGGAGATGGTTTGAGGTAACTCACTGACCCCCAACATTCTAGCTAGCTCCTGTCTCATTCCCTCAGTGCATCAAACTGGTTATTATCTGGTCTTTGATGAAGTGAACAGACTTTCACTTGTCTTTTGGAATTATCTCAATTATTGTATCCTCACTGACTGTGGATAATGCCACACTGAGAGTTTTCCAGAGGACAAGGGGTTAAATTATCAGATTGCTGCTGCTGCTGTGATCCTAATGTAAATGAACATTTGGTGGTTTATTTTTTTTTTCTTAGCTTCTGGTTACTACATTATTAGCATAGTTTATGAATTTTGCAGCTCAGTTAATAAGCAGTTTTGAGGGGAAAGATTGATGCTTTAGAAGAGGGATTATAGACCATTCTCCTTTATAACAATATCTGGAACATGTGTCTGTGCCATTCAGACTAACTGGCTTTGATTTGTAGGCCATATGTACCACTGACTCATCCTAATCTGTGCTCCTGTCTGCTACTTTGGTGTGATAATACTAGGCTATGAGATTTTGGCTCATCAATTTACAAATTCAGACTATTTCCTTTTCTTGCCAGATCTCCACAAAAAGTTAATTCTGCCTTGGTATTGAAGTCTCTCCTATTACTTTGCATTGTTTCAAGTGTGTTGAAATTTGCTATATACCATTTCTTAAAATCAAACATATTCAAAACCCTGAAAGTCCTTCTTACAGATCAAAGTATTTTGTGATAGAAAGTACTCTGTTAGAATATTAGGGAAGGAATATATTTATATGGGCCAGATCCTCAGCTTTGTCAAAATCAATACATCCCTACAAAACACTTCAACTTTGACTAAGTGGTATATTTTGATTACATGAAATGTCATCAAAAGTATTCCGACCAAATCTTACTAATATGCTTTCGATATAATAAGCAAGTGATGTCCTGTTTTTCTTGATCAAGCTTGGATACTACATGCATGTTGTCAAGCCTCATGGGAGCTCATACTTCTGCTAAGTTGGCTAGTACATCTGTCAGACTTGGGACAAAGCTGGGTTTCCCTCCCTGAACCTGTCACCTTTCAGGCAGAACATTTTGTAAAAGACAAAATGCTCCATCTACCTTAAAATATAAAGCATCCTCAGGGCAGTGGTGCTGCTTTAATATAAGCATCCCTTGTGAAGCCTCTCAGTCCATGTATTCTTTGGAAGGAAGAATACATTAATATAAATGAGTAGCACAGCAGTATTCAGAACATGGGACTATAAGAGTTAATGAGATGATGCCCTGCTGCTGGACCCTTGCATACTAAATACCCACATGGTTTTATCTAAGAGCAAGCCAGCTGAACCTGTGCAAAGCCACTAATCATGGAGGACCAGTGGCAACAGAATGGTGCCCCTTTCAGAATAGCCTGCTGCAGGCAGCAAGCCTTTCCCATACCAAAACCCTATCCGTGTAGATGGGGGAAGGAATAATAGCTCTGATTTACTAGGGAGTAAATCTTGTTCTTTTTTTTTTCTTTTCTAAAATATGCTCTAGTTCAAACAGGAATTATTTCAGGGAAGTTTTATTGCCTTTGTGATACAGGAGGTCAGACTAAATGATCACAGTGGTCCCTTCTGGCCTTAGAATCTCTGGAACTAAGTAATCATGAATAATGTTTTACTCTGAACTGGATGTGATTGGGGGGGAAAGAATACATGTATATGCTGTTATTCAGTGTTGAAAGCAGGAATGTCATTGTCAGGCTACTCAGTGCTTTTGTCCTTGGAGCTCCAGTGTTAGAATATATGGAGATATACCCATCTCATAGAACTGGAAGGTCATTGAGTCCAACCCCCTACCTTCACTAGCAGGACCAAGTACCGATTTTGCCCCAGATCCCTAAGTGGCTCCCTTAAGGATTAAATGCACAATCCTGGGTTTAGCAGGCCAATGCTCAAACCACTGAGCTATCCCTCCCTATCAGTACTAGCAGCTGATAATGCAGCCTACTAATTTAGCAGCCCTCAATGTTACTCCTAAAGAAAGATCACAGACATAGTTTGGTGACTAAGGCACTCAGCCAGGTTTATTGCCCTCAAGGCACAGTTTTAGTGCCCTGGCTCTGTGGTTACAGGTGCACTAACACATATGTGCCCAGTGGCAAGGAGTGGTTCAATCAGCAGTGGGAGTATCTGCTGTCCCTTAGGCCACATAAAGGTTTATAGCGAGACTTTTATAGGCTGAGACAAACAAACAACTTACACACCACCTTACATGTTTTATGACATTTGTTTGTTACTTCCCCTTGTTCCTGATATCTAGGACAAAACATCCCTATCCATTGTTCTGTCAAACCATCTTATCTTGTACCAGATTGGGATGTATTTGTACTAGCTGGAATATATTTATATAGATATCTAATGCCTAGAACACTAGCAACAACTGTGCTAAGTTCACGTACTGGGCAGTGAACTTGGAATCATCTGCTTTAATACATGGCCTGACTGGTTCACAGCCTCTGGTTCAGGCCTCAGATCTTGCATCCGATCCAGTGCTCCAGGTTGTCTCTCTCTCTACTACACATGCATTCATGAAAGTTAAAAAGGATTTGGTTATTGGGTACTCTATCAAATAGCATTGGGTTCAATTGCACCTTTAGGATCTGTTCTTTGAGTTTAATGGGCATTCAGCCTTCGCTAGGGCAATGCAGAGCTGCTCCACCCTGGGGGGAGGGCACCTTGAGCATAGTTACCCATCCTGCTCAGTGTGTCATCTTGCTCAGTAGGTTAGTATGGAGGGAGTGGTAACCGTGGGCATGACACCGCCTACACCCTTTGGAGTACAAAATGCTCCCCCGAGTACACAAAGAGAACTGTCTCTGCCCTCCCAAGAGCTCAGGGACTGCAGTTGTTTGAGATGTGCATATGTGCAGCCCAAGGGTTAAAGGGGGTGCACTCTCACACCTGTTTGCCTTCATAAGGTTCACACACCATCTGGCACATTATAAATAACTTTAATAACTTGTGGTGTCAGACATGGGGTCTGCACCTGACACCGTGCTTGAGAGGCTCAGAACTAGAACAGGGATTGGTTGCTACCCAGACCCAGCTGGGTTTTGAAGCACATGGGATCCAGCAGTTGGGTCTGTTCACAACAACCTGGTGTCCGGAAGAGAGGACAGAGCCTGGTTGTGACATACAAAGTCTAAAATAAATAACTTGCATAAATAATATATCCAAGCTCTACATCACTGATTTCTCCTCCAACTGGAAGCCAACCTTCAAAGTCCAAACATTGACTGCTTCTCAAGCATAGGGGCAAAAATATATTTGTTTCCATTATACTGGACTGTTAACCAAAGTCCTGCCCTGGGAGACAGACTGTCCCCCGGAAGATCATCTGCAAATCTGGGAGGTACATGATACTATCGTACTAATAATGATAAACTGTTTAAATATAAAGATACTTTTAGTTTAAAATGTGGAAAGAGATTTGAAAGAATCAGATGAAACTTAAACATAACTATTCCACTGAGATTAGAAATAAGAGTAAAAATCATTCTTTTCAACCTATTCTGCTGTAGCAGTATCCATCTCATGTGACTTAGTGTTTGAGATTCAACACTAAAAGCTCCTCACCAGCTTCTAAAATAGAAAAACAAGATAAAGAGAGTATTGAAAATGCAAGGAGAGAAGGAGGTCAATGAGAAGCAATTCTTCATGGCCCTAGTCTTACTATTTTCCACATACAACATGCAGTTAGGAGGCAAAATGGAGTTAAGGAAAAATAAAATGTGTTCTCTTTGTTGGACCATTAGGAATGAAATAAAATACTAAAATTGTCAAATAAGTGTAGGAAAAAACTCATTTTGCAAGCTATTCATCCTTAAAAATGCTCCAGAGATTTTGGCAGTAGAAAGGTGTGACAGAATGTAATTTTGAAGTGAAGATAGGAAAGGTTTACTCTGCATCACTTGATATTTTGCCTTAGCTTAAGTTCAAGAACTAGATTTTTTAAAAATTATTCTGCTACCATCAGCATAGGTGCTGACTCTGGGGCTGGAGCACTCACAGAAAAAAAATTGTGGGTGCTCAGCACCCACCAACCACAGTTGTTCACCTTCCTTGCTCATCATCTAACGGGGGGCAGCACCACTGCCACCCAACAGCTGCTGGGGGCGGGGCAGCCACCAAACAACTGATAGGGGGCAGCACTGCCACCAAACAGCTGTTTGGTAGCTCGAGGAGAGGTTTTGGGGAGGGTGGAGTGCAGTAGGCAGGCAGGATCCTCAGGGAGGGAGTGGAGTGGGGACAGGAAGAGGCAGAACAAGGTCAGGGACTTGAGGGAGGGGGCAGAGCAGGGGCAGGACGAGGCAGAGCAAAAGCAGGGCCTTGGGGGAAGGGGCAGAGTGGGGTCAGGGCCTTGGAGCAGAGCAAGGGTGGAGCAACCCCAGGGAAAAGGAAAAGTCAGCATCTGTGACCATAAGGTATTTCTTTGTAATCCTTTTTGGCCAGATGAAGCAAGATCTTAAATTCACCTTGATGGCATTTCTCTGTCTTGTCTTCCTATTGCATTCAGCAGTAAAAAGGAATAAAGAAAGCAAGAGAGAGGGGGAAAAGGGAAAAGAAACAAGACATCAGCCAGTTGTTTGGAACTGGAGTTAGCAGACAAATAAAACATCGATTTGATTATATTTTTGTGAATAAAAACATTAAGTTCCACTTGCAATGAATCATGGGCCCATTTTGTTTGTTATTCATGTGCAATCAGACATCTGTGGAATAATATCTCCAAAAGTGTTCATGAGTCTCAAAAGTTTCATGAATGATGATTTGTCCAAATAGTCCTTCTGGAAGTGTGTTTGTGGATTGCTATTCAGTCACCCACGCTAGGTCACAGAAATAAAACCATGTGACTTAGATGACCAATACAATAGCAGACTAGCAAGTAGACAGTGAACAATTCATAAACAACCCATGGTTTGAAAACTATTCACCCAAACTATTCACCAAATACTTACAATAATCAACAGAGCTGAGGAACATCAGAACAGGTCACAAACGATTGACAGGCCAAGAAAAGAGGGTGGATTTGTAGCTAGTATTTGGCTATATTTTGACTCGTTCTAATATAGCCATGTGAGGAGATAGGCCACCTGCCCTATATAACTGTATTAGGGCTGCTCACAGTGCAGTCTGGTTCCTGTGAGAAGTGTACCTTCAGCATGGCTGCTGCTCCACACTACAAGCAAATGGTTGGGCTGGGGCTGGGAGTGGGCAGAACTTTTGCTCCATTCCCTCGGATACCCTGGCAGGGTACAAAAAGGAGCAGAGGAGAAATTGTGACTCTGAGTCATAATCCGTTCATAAAAACAACAAGGAGTCCATGGTACCTTAAAGACTAACAGATTTATTAAGGCATAAGCTTTGGTGGGCATAAGCTTTCATCTCGCTCTTTCAATCGGTTTCCTCACTTCCCCCAGGTGGGTATTACATTTTTAAAACTACATCTGAAGAAGTGAAGTTTTTTACCCATGAAAGCTTATGCCCAAATAAATCTGTTAGTCTTTAAGGTGGACTGGACTCCTTGTTTTTGTGGATACAGACTAACATGGCTACCTCCTGATACTTGATCCCTTCATAGGGCTTCTCTGGGGTGGTGTGAGCTTCCTGCCACCCCTCATTCAGTACTGAGCTTAAAGGTCCATTAAACACTCAATGTAGCCTATAATTTATTATGCGCATTTTCTGTTTGGGGTGGTTAAAAGTGAAGCACTGGAGTACAGGGAAGTATAGAGGAGTGTAGGAAAAACTCTAGCATCAGAAAGGGATGGAGAACCATATATTATCTAAAACAAGGGATTCTCCAGCTTTCTCACTGTGTGAGCATCTTATTAGACAGATTGTCTTATGGCCCATGCACCCTCCCAGTCATGATAACGTGGACCACCTCCCCTCCCATTCGCAATCATACTATTCCTGTGGCAACTATAGCAAGTAGTTACCTGGAAAGGTAGGATTAGGAAAGGATTTGATGTGCTGTTTGCTTCTTTTCATTCAATTTAGCAGTTAGAAGCAAGGCAGAGGAGACAGTCAGCACCATGTGGCCAGTCAGCTCTCACAGACCACAGTCAAGTGCTCTGTGGACCACCAGTGCTCCATAGGGGATGAACTGGGAACTACCCATCTAAAAAGTCTTTTCCTACACAAGCCCATCCTGTGGGGGAGGGGGAATTTGCCAAGGCAGAAGGAAAATGTTCCCAGTGTGTGCTGTACTCCCATAATGGCTGAAGCAGCCCCTAGCATTCCTGGGGATCAGGAATGTGGGAATGTAAAAAAGTGGTGCAAAACTACCTTTGCCCCTTCTTATGTGGTGATCACTGTTCTTGTCCACCTGAATTGTAATGGTCACCTTCCATTAGAAGTGAATATTGGATGCATAATACACCTTGGGGTATTCATAATGAACAGAGCAAATGTCCAGCTTAAGCCTAATGAGGCTTTGGACATTATTCGCTGAGCACTGACAGTGCTGTTCAGAATGCCAAGGAAGACAGGATCACTGTTCCAAGATGCTTACAATTTAAGTATAATCATCTGTTCTCCCCAAAGAATGAAAGAGGGATCTTGGTGGGGCTTCAGGTTGGCACTAAGCAAAGTGATATTTTAAACTTCTTTAAAACTGAAGTTTAGAAGCAGAGTGTTTGAAACTTCATTGCCTACCAAGACTGTACATAATATCCATAGAAAATCTGGGACTTCAGTGGGAGTTTTGTAAGTAAATTGACGGCAGTGGAAATTTTACCTGAGCATGATCTGTAGGATTTAGTCTCGAGTATGTGGTCATGAGGAGAGCTGTAGAAAAAAACAGATTTTTCAGTTCAGCAGCTGAACCAAAAAATTTGGAGGGGGGTGGGATTTTATTTTGGGTCAAACAAAACATTGTGCTCAACCCAACATGAAATTCTTCTTTTCATTTTTTTAGGCTTTTTTAACCTTTCTTTTACATTTTTTCAGCAAAATTGCAATAAGATCATTTCAAATGGAAAAGCCAAAGCACTTCCTTTCAAAAATGTGTAAATGAAACATTTTGAGATTTTTGGGGGACGGGAGGTGTTTGGTTGGTTTGTTGCCTTCTGACCAAAACAATTTGGTAAATTTGACACAAATGTGCAAAATGTTTCAGTCAACCCAAATCTTCATTTTTCAGCAAAAAAAAAAGTTTCCTCAGAAAAATTATTTCCAGCTCTAGACATGAGTACATTTAAAAAACAAAAACGCAACACATGATATGGAGTTCCACAGACAGTGTTTTCAAGGGAAAGTGAATGTGTATCTGTTTGTATTGGCAAAAGAATTATTGTTTGTACTATTGGAAATGGGGCGTACTGTGTAACAAATTGCGCTGTTCAAATCTGTTAGAACAAGCATCTAGAAAACTTGACAGGAGCACTGAAATTATTTTGACATAAGGAAAAGAGCCAGAAATGTATCAAGCCAGTTCACAAACTTCTGCATGCAGGTGTACCCACTGCTGACAGGCGAGCAGAGGGAAAGAGAGCAACCCGATGAACCTTTAAAACACTTCATCCCTGTAAGGGCCTTTCCAGTGCTCCTCACTGCCAAGTAAGGTTCATTGTACAAGCTTCTTTGCCTACTGCCAACTCACAGGGCTTGTCTACACTTACAGCAGCTCCCTACACTGACAGGAGAGGAGAGCTCCACTTCCCTGAGAAGTGGTAGCTATGTTGATGGGAGAAACCCTCATCATAAAATATCAGGGTTGGAAGGGCCCTCAGGAGGTCATCTAGTCCAACCCTCTGCTCAAAGCAGGACAAATCCCCAAATAGCCCCCTCAAGGATTGAGCTTTCAAGCCTGGGTTTAGCAGGCTAATGCTCAAACCACTGAGCTATCCCTTCCCCCTCTCCTGTTGACATAGTGCTGTCTACACCAGGAGTTAGGTCATATAACTGCGTTGCTCGAGCGGTAGATTTTCCAAAGCAATATGATTATACTGACATACGTTTGTAGTGTAGACAAGGGCTTAGTCATTTGATCACTTTTCACTTTTATGCTCCTTTAGTTGTGCTCTAAAAATTGCATCACTATCCCTAAAACTGTGGGTCCAAAATGCCTCATTGGATAAGGGAGACACTACGGCTTTTGTGGATTGAAATATTAAATATTATAATATATAAAATAGCTCATTTTTATAAAGCTTCTTTCATCCTAAAGGATCCCACAACATTTTAAAGACTTTGGGCCAATTCCTCAGTCCTCCTTGTGACACAGAAAGGACTTAAAACTTCCCTAAGTAGGCAGCATGAGGTATCTTCAGTTGGGAAAAAGCCAGCATGCCTCTACATCAGTAGTCCCCGGTTCCAGGAGCTGGAGGAAATTGTGTCCAGACCATGCTCTACTCCAGCAATCCCCAACAGTATAATGTCCCCCTACTGGCACAACAACCCCAGAATTCCTGGGGATGAGGGAGTTGGGGATGTGAAAAAGTGGCGAAAAGCTACCTTTGCCCCTTCTTGTATGTTGAGTGCCTGAGAATCTGACCGTTTACAGCAGTGATACTCAGACTGAGGCTCGTAAGCCACAAGTGGCTCTTTAATGTGTCTCCTGCGACTCTTTGTAGCACATATTAAAACACTGTGTGATTTAATTATTAACCAATCTAAGTTATTAACCAACCATGATGCTCTTACTATGTTATTAAGCAACTGTAGCGGATTAGATAATAATACTTGGTCAGTCATTTTGCTGTGAGAATTATAGTAAATGAAAAAATGAATTCACACTACTGTGGCTCTTTTGGGTAATGTTGATCACTGATTTGGCTCCTAAACCATTGAGATCTGAGTATCACTGCTTTACATATAAGCCTGCCAACCATTAAAAATGAAGATATCTCTGGGGCGGAATGTGGTCATGTTTAACATAACAATAAACACTGCTCATAGACTTTAAGGTCAGAAAGAACCATCATGGCCATGTAGTCTGACCTCCTGCACATTGCAGGCCACAGAACCTCACCACTCCTGTAATAGACCCCTAGCCTCTGCCTGAGTTACTGAAGTCCTCAAATCATGGTTTAGAGACTTTAAGTTACAGAGAATCCACCATTTACAGTAGTTTAAACCTGAAAGGGCCTGTGTGATACCCTCACAACCCAATATTCATCACTATCATGTAATTAGGATATGTTTTGTATAAAGTATGCCTTGTGAGATATCATTCTAAAAGTCTTGATCTGCTAGACATTAATATTTCATTGAGTTGTATGTGTTATCCTCATATGTGAAGTTATGAAGTTTGGCTATGTATGAATCACTGAACCATGTTGTGAGGTTGAAAACACCCACAAGCAGCCTTTCAGGTACAACAGTAAAAATCCCAGACAATGTTAATGGCTTATTGAAGAAATGCACACAAGCACAAGGATTACCCCAGGAACTGTGTACAATAGAAACCTCTCAGAGATAGCACTACACAATGGGAACTGTTTGACTCAGGTCACAGCAAAAGAGCTTTCCAGCAAGTGGGAAGAAGATATAAAAGGAGCAAAATGACATAATGATAGTACCTCACTGTCCCTACAACAACACACCTGGAAACACCTGAGGGGCAAGGACTGAACTGTGGAAAGTGATGGTCCTAGGCTAGAGGGATTTTGAGCCTATGTCTGAAAACCTGGGAAAGCCAAGGCAACTTGTGCTTTAAAAATCTACCAGCCTGTTTATCACTCAGGATGACAATTTGCTAATTCATATCCTACCTATCTAGTGTGTTAAGCACAGTTTGCGGTTTTATTTATTTACTAAGGTAATCGGCTTTGATCTGTTTGTTATCATTTATAATCAGTTAACATTTATTCTTTGTAGTTAATAAGCTTGTTTTCTTTTGTGTAAAACCGGTTCCTTTTGGAAATTATAACTGGGGGCAGAAAGCTGTTGCATCTCTTTCCACATTGAGGGAGGGGGCGAATTTTCTGAGCTTACGCTGTACCATTTCCTGTGCAGCGCAAGACGGTATAATTTTGGGTTTACACTCCAGAGGGCGGTGCGGCACACAACTGGGAGGTGCCTTAACTGAGCCTTCCCATGCAGAGCTGATCTCAGCAGCTGTGTGTGAAGCTGCAGTGGGGTGTGTCCCTATCTGTGTGTAGGCTGGTGAATGAGCAAGCTTGGAGAGCTGGGCAACTTGTCACAGCACCACACTGTGAAAGGGAGCCCAGGCTGGTGGGTTAGGCGGGCTCAGTGGTGCCCCAGTTCCAAGTGGCACCCCGGAGGGAACCCATCACAGCCTGATCCTCCTGCCAGGCTGGTGGGCTTTGTAGTTCACGAATCACATATCAGGGAAACTGAATACCTCTGCCTTCCCACTGAGGCTTTAGCACAAATCGTTCTGGATCAGGAATGGCCATCACAATCATCTTATCACCTTCTTCACCCTAGAGGGAGAAAATTAAACCATACAGAGGATAACATAACCAGTTGCAATAAGCAGCTTGAGTTACCAAGAAAGAAAAAAGATCATGTCACACCAACTTGATTGAAATATTAATAGATGAAGACAGAGTTGTAAAATTTTATACAGTTGGATTTTTAGTAAACCATTTGATACAGGTATCAGAGGGGTAGCTGTGTTAGTCTAGATCTGTAAAAAGCAACAAAGAGTCCTGTGGCACCTTAAAGACTAACAGATGTATTGGAGCATAAGCTTTCGTGGGTGAATACCCACTTTGTAAGACGCATTTGATACAGTAGCTTGTGAAATTTTACATTCAGCATTAATTCAGATTAGTTTAGATACGAATACTGTCACTGGACTGAAAACAGACTGTAGGGTAATAAACAAAGGACAGTGACACTTAATAATAGTGTATTAAGTTGGGAGAAAGTGGCTAATGGGGTTACTGCAGATGCTGGAGTTAAGTCTTGTCTTATTTAACAGCTTCATGCATGTTATTGGAATTCTCCTATTTTGTCAGGGATGTACATGTGGACCACAGGTGACAGGAAAATGGTCTAGCTAAAAGGGCACTGCACCTCAGGAGACATGGCTTCAGTTCCCAGCTCAGCCACTGACTTCCTGAGAGACATTGGGCCTGTCACTTAATATACCCTGTGTATCAATTCTCTGTCTGTAAAAATAGGGGAAGTAATTCCCAATCTCACAGGTCTGTTGTGAGCTTAGAATCCATTGATGATTGTGGGGCAATCCATCATTATAATGATGGGAATCATAGGTACCTACATAGATAGTGGTATTTTTTACAGGACTGGGAGCCAGGAACCCTTGAGTTGTAGTCCTGGCACTATCACTGAATGGTCTTGCCAATTTTTGAACATTTCTGGAGGACTGATTCTCCACAGCCCTGAACCGGAGGTAGTCAGTCACCAGGACACATGCACCAAGGTGCACGTAAAGCACTACCATTTCACACTCACTTTACAGAAGTGTAAATGGCTCAAGGCACTGAAGAATTAAGCCTTGGGTCTCAATTTCCTCATCTGTAAAATGGAAGTATTAAACCTCACCTACCTACCTCAGAAAATGAGTGAGAACTAATATATTAATGACTGTAAATCACTATGAGATCCTCAATAGGAGGTAAAATTATTTCAAATGGGAAAAGTGCATTTTTTCCATTCTTCTCATAATTCCCAAATGGCTGAACTCTTAAACTTTTCAAAAAATTCAGCCAGAGTTGAAACCTATGGAAAGTTATGAATGACTGAAAAGCAGCAGGTTAAAAATAATGGTATTTTTATACAGGTGGAAAACTTTCCTTTCCCCACAAAAACCTGCTTTTGCTGAAAAATGACAATTTCTCTCCAGAAATGATAACTTTCTACCATAGGCAAATTCATAAAAATCCAGGCCTGAGATTGCTGCCCAGAAAAGCTGTGTTTGTAACTGATTAGATATGACCAAACTTTATTGTGTATCGAATTTGTGAATCTTCATGAAAATGCCAATGTTCACACATATCTATTTGTAAAATCGAAGCTAGTAATTCCTTCAACACTAAGGCCCTGATTCAGCCTGGCAAATATTTAGACATATGCCTAACTTTAAGCACTTCAACACAGTCAAATGCATAAACTAGGGTTACCATACGTCCGGATTTTCCCGGACATGTCCGGCTTTTTGGTCGTCAAATCCCCGTCCGGGGGGAAATTCCAAAAAGCCGGACATGTCCGGGAAAATAGGGAGGAGTCGTGGGGCTTGGATGCGTGCTGGGGCCGGAGCTGGAGCCGCTGGGGCCGGCGGTGCTCGGCTGCCAGCCGGCGCCGCTCAGCCAGGGCTGGGGCCGGGGCCAGAGCCGGTGCCAGAAGGGCCAGTGCCCCGGAGCCCGATCCGAGCTGGAGTCGCCGGGGCCGGAGCCGCTCGGCCGGTGCCCCAGGGCCAGAGCCACTCGGCTGGGGCCAGTGCCCATGCCCCGGGGCCCGAGCCGAGCCGAGCTGGAGCCACCGGGGCCGGGGTGGGCCGGCGTGCTCCGCCGGAACCGGGGCCAGCGCCCCAGGGCCCGAGCCAAGCCAGGCTGGAGCCGCTCGGCCAGAGCCGGTGCTCTGGGGCCCGAGCCGAGCTGGAACCGCCGGGGCCGGGGCTGGCGTGCTCCGCCAGAACCGGGGCCAGCGCCCCAGGGCCCGAGCCTGGCTGGAGCCGTCGGTGCCTGAGCTGCTCGGCCAGGGGGCCGGACTGGGCCCTGCCTCCTCACGTCCCCCCACCCGCACCAGCTTACCTGCTGCCTGCCTCCCTGTTTCAGGCTTCCCGCAAACATTTGATTCGCGGGAAGCAGGGGAGGGGGAGGAGCAGGGGCGGAGCATTCAGGGGAGGGGGCGGAGTTGGGGCGGGGACTTTGGGAAAGGGGTGGAGTTGGGATGGGGCCGGGGTGGGAAGGGGCGGAGTTGGGGCGGGGGCGGGGCCCTTGGAGTGTCCTCTTTTTGTTATTTTTAAAAATGGTAACCCTGGCATAAACATCTTTCTGAGTCAGGACCTAGAATCAGTGCTCCTGTGAAGTTCTGCCATTCTTTGTGTGCTGATCGTATTTCATTATCCTTGGCAGTTAGTAATACCAGATACATCTGCTTCGAACTGCTTAACACTTCAGTTAATAAATCAGATATAGTTGTTCTTGGAGATAAAATTACAGGACATGAAGCTGTGGAGAGCTGACTAAATTCCATTTTGCACATGGAAGCTGTGACACTTGTCCTGGGAGAGTTTATTCTGTTTTGCACATAGAGATGGAATTCCTATTGGTTTAAATCTTGTCTACAACATTAGCAACTAAGTATGTGATAACTGGCAACCAAGGTCTCATTTATCAGGCTATCCGCTCTGACAACAGGTTAGGTTAATCATTAAAACTTTGCTTCTCTCTCTCTCCAGGTCTCCTGGGGTTCATTTAATGCTGCAGACAGATGGCACTGAGGAAATTCAGGTGCTGCTTGATGAGATTTTGGGGTTTTTTGAATGTGGTTTCTAGTATTTTTCAAATAGATTAAGTCCAATTGTAAATCATTCTTGTTCCTGGCACTGTGTTCTTTATTGGCCCCTAATGATTACACAGAAGAATTGATCTTTCAAAAGTAATCACACTTCATGAGGGAAGTTAGTCTTTTGTCCTTAGAACGCCAGGCACCATCTGCTATAATGCCATGTCAAAAAGGAAACAAACAGTCAGAAGTTGTAACTGGTTAGTTATCAAGTGAAACCTAGTGTAGTTTTTCTGATTAGCATATAACTAAAGTAATCTACCAAATCTATATTCTCACTGGATTCTCTCACTCTTTTTTTTAAATCAAGGGTGAGACACATAGCATTATTGCACTTGAGACATGGCCACAAATATTTTGAGAGAAGAACAAGAATAGCATCAGCAGCCCAGCCCTGTTCGTTCCCCTGCGGGACCCGAGCGGGACAGGGGGGCTGGGTCCTGCTGCCCCCACTCCGGGGCTGCCGCGTGATAGCACCAGCTGGGCAACAGCCCAGACGTGACTGGCCAGGGGCTGGGCGCAGCGTGCGCGCTGCTGGGTCACCACAGCAGGCCCAGGCTCAGGCGGTTCGGGGGCGCCAGAGCCGCAGCCGCCGAGCTTGGCCATTGGCTGCTTCCTCCCCCCGCGGCAGTGGGAGTTGCAGCAGCGGCTGCTCCCGAGTCCCGCTCCCCAGCGGGGGAGAACAGCCGCCGCCTGGCCCCGCTGGCTGCCCCCCTACTCTCCCTCCAGTACCGCCCGACTGAGTCCTGCCTGCTCGGGGCCAGGCCGGACTCTCACTCACCCTGGCCCCGCGCTTTCCCTGCATCTCCCGGGCCTCCCTCCACAAGTGCCGGAGGGAGGAGGAATGGTGAGCCTGGGGAAGAGGCGGGGATTCGGGGAGGGAGCCAATGGGGGGAAAAGGGGGCGGGGGCAGAGTAGGGGCTGGGGGGATGGGCGAGCACTTCCGGGCTCCGGAGTATTTGCTTGTTTGTCCAGTGTCCCGACCTAACATCGGTCGGGACGCGGGACAAACAAGGAAATATCGGGACAGTCCCGATAAAATCAGGACGTCTGGTCACCCTAGATTCCCATATGCCCTGCGAAGGAGGCATTCCCCCCCCCCCCCTTGTTTAGGGACAACCCCAGAAGGGGAGTGACTTGGCAGGTTATTGCAGGGGCAGAGCAGCCAGGGCTGCAGACGCCAGGTGGGCAGAGAGCTGTCATGCCATCCCTGGCCTGAGGAGGTGCCAAGTGGTGAGTTGACCCTTTACCGTCCTAGAGATACATGTTCTTTCCTTAAATTTCAACCTCTTCTCATGAGCTCTTGTCACAGGTTAATCCGTGCTGTTGCTTTTCAATCTATCACAATGCAATTGTTTATACCAAATGGTGCAAATGGAGTATGTTTTAGAAGGATAGGTACAACTGGACTTGTAAACTCATTCACGGTAGAAAACCCAAGAGGAGAATTTAATTAAATTTTATGTCTAAAACATCAAAATAAAAAAAACTAACTCATTGTAGGTAAAAAACTAAGAGTGAGGATAAACAAATATTATTTATAGATTAAAGGCAGTCTTTAAAAAAAATGGGGAAAACAGGAAAAAATGAGCTAAAGGATTTTATGGCAAAATCCATTCTGGCCCCATTGAATATCCACTGATTTCAGTTGAGCTGAGATTTCATAGTTTAAAATGTATTAGGCCTCATTTACAATGGGATTTCAGTCAGCAGCACAGTTGCTCGACTGCATAAAAATTACCTTTCTTATTTGGTAGCATTTTACTTCAAATTAGCGTACCAGAAGGCAGGGCAATAGAAAAATCAGGCCCCTGGTACAGATAGAGTGCACAATGCAGCATGTTTTCCACCACTGGAGTGTACACTGTTTCATTTGCAGTGGTGCATTTTATTCCATAGTTTCAAACCAGAGTAACTGTACTCTTCCAAACCTCACTGCACCAGTACTATTTCTACTGGGGGTTTGCACTGGAGCAGGTACACTGGCATAGTTATACTAAAATCCTACTGTAGACAAGGCCTCAGTATAATGGATCACTGTCCAAAAGTTTCAGAATTATTTTCTGTTTGATTTGATGTGCCTGGTGATACTAAAAATACTAAGTGCTAGTCAGTATAATTATTTCAGTTTACACAGTGTAAAGCCTTGGTACCAGCTTCTGCAATTTTATCTCTGGGATATCAGTTTATATAGTGTAGGGCTTAAATCCAGGATTCCACTTTGCGCAGCGTATATTTTAACTCCAGGATATCAGTTTATATAGTGGGGAGTTTAGCTACAGGGTAGAGGCAAATTTTAGAGTTGAAATTGACCGTTTTGATATTGCTCAATTTGATAGTGGTTTTACCTATTTACCTTTTATTATTTTAGCCTGTTTTGGTTCTTGTTTCTTCTTTAGGCAACTTGCAAAATGTATTATAGTTTTGTTCTGTAACGGTGACATGAAGGGATAAAAGTTTAATGTTTATGCTCTTTTTGTCTTTCTTATAAAGGAGACTTCCACCCGCCCTCACCCTCTGAAGTATTTTTTCTGCTTGCTTTATTTATTTTAAACTGGAGAAGTTCTATCAATAATAGCACTACTGAAATTATGAAATAGCAAACTACTTCTGTTGAAAGTGACTATAAAGGAGACCTTCACATCAGAAATATTGGTTCATTGGGGTTTCACCTGACTTATCCCAGTTTTACAGATGCAAGAGGTTTTGATGTTTGGGGTAAGAAATGTGCATTATGCCTCCTTCTACCCAGCCCCTAAATGATCCTGTCCTATTGGACTCACTTTATTTCAGAATTTTTTCACTTCTTTGTCCCTGGTTCAAATATTGCCTAAGACCACCAATGTTACAGCTGTGCTGTGGGCAGCCAGACCTAGTAGACAGCACCAGAGTCCCAAGTCATGAGACAGGAGTCAAGAGTTGGGTAAAGATACCAGGAGGTCAGAAGCAGGAGACAAATTAGAGATCAGAACCATGAATCAGGCTGGGTCATAATACCAGGGGGTCAGAGGCAGGAGAGAAACTGGAGATCTGAACCACAAGTCAGATGCTAGGAAATCAAGCCAGAACAAGCAAGAGCCCAGTTGTTCAGACAGCTTTCTGTTCCTGCTGCTGGCTTAGCTAGGGCTATAAGGCCAATCAGCTGCTCTGGAATTGGACCTTGGGGTGGAGCCTCACATTGGGGTTGGGCTTCATGGGTCCCAGGTAAGCAGCTGTCAGCAGGCTGCCATCTGGAGAGGTGGTGTATGGCCACTCCTACAAACCCAGCAAACCTGGGTTTGAGACCTGTGTGTCATGACATTACAGTTGGCAGCTGTTCTGTACCATACCGTAAGAAATAAGTTTCAGCCCAGCAAGTAGCTTTCTGTATCACAGAAACTCAATGATATGTGTTAGCACCTTGGTTATAATCTCAGCAGAGAAGCCCAGGGCTGAGCATGGCAGCTGAACTGCCCTCTTCACCCTGAAGGTGCTCCCTAGTGGAGCAGAGTAACAAAGCCATGTGCAGTACAATAACACTAACCATGTGATTTGTAACTAGATGGAGAATTT
This sequence comes from Trachemys scripta elegans, assembly GCF_013100865.1. Lineage (NCBI taxonomy): Eukaryota > Metazoa > Chordata > Testudines > Emydidae > Trachemys > Trachemys scripta. Next base: position 171,121,065 of record NC_048300.1, read on the forward strand.
CAGTCATTGATGCTTCCAGTTTGATATTTTTTATGAACACTAAATACACTTAGAAACTACAGAACTGGAGAAGTAAAAGCATGATTATTCCACCAGGATTTCAAAAAAATTCAGAATTAAACTATCTTCTTTTATAGCGCCACCTTCTACTAATAGAAGTGAGAGTGGTGTAACTAAAATCTCAACACTACTCTGATAGTAGGTCCCAATCTGTGAACTGATTTAGGCAGCAATTATAGTTACATCAGTGGTGGCTTTGGCCTTCTGCAATGGCTCTTGTTCATACTAAAGTAATGATGTGTTAAGATTCTACATGATACTGGGGGTGTTTTTTACGTTCATTATTCCTCCTGTGTTTACATGTGTAGGAAGGACGGTCGGATTTTCAGGACTCATCCTTGCTATCTGTCTGTGACACACACAATTTGCTACCAGGTAAAACTCCTGTCTGATGGGATTATAAATTAGCTCCTTCCTTTGCAGGAAGATGGCTAGAAAGCAGTACTGGAAAATGCAATTGCATTTCTAGACTAGTGACTTGTATAGAGGTTTCAGACATGTTAAACATCCATTGTTTGGTAAATGTGCTAGTCCTAATCCCGCAGATGTTCCTAAGCCCCCAGCTGCTCTTTTGACTGACAGATCACATGACGCACATTCAGACAGGACAGCAGCTCACATGGAAAGAATAAATTGACTGTTTGTCAGACATTATCCACTCCTACTGGATCAATGGTAGCAAATTTATAAATTCAAATCTGTACAGAGCTCTTTTTAAAAAAAGAAAATACTTTTAATCTAAATTAAAATTCTGTTTTTAAAAAAAATATCAATTCTGTATTCTGCTTGGAGCAAGGTATAGAGGAAACTCAAAAAGGCTGGCCTAAAACTTTCAAAAATACCTATTAATTATGCAGGCCTTCATTTTAGGGGACACTTAGGGACTGATTTTCAGAGTCTGAGCACCTGCAAGTCCAATTGTTACACCTCTGAAAATCAGACCCAATGTATCTCTTAGGGACGACTGCTGAGAAAGGCATCTTTGGCAAATCTAGAGTCCTTAAATAATTTTGTTCCCTGGCAGTCTAGTTTTAGGGCAGGATGTGGCACAGAGACTCCAATAGTCTTGTTGGATGACACTGTTCTCTGGCAATGGCTGAAAATCAAGTGGCCATGCTTATTTTTCCTGCCCAACCATCTATCAGCAATCTCTTACTGTGGCTCAGTGCAGATCCTAAAGGGGAGAGATGGAACTGTTCTTGAGTGACTCCTTTTGTTTAAGGGAGGAAGCACACAGCAGCTTTAGACAACTTTTCATCAGCCCCGAGGGCTCCCTCCTGTGCAATAAAGTCCTATTTGGTCATCCCTACTCATTCAGCATGCATGCAAGGGTGACTACAGCAATATGGCTGAAGCTCAGTCTGGATAAGACTGAGCCCTGGTCTACACTACAGGGTTAGGTCGAATTTAGCCACGTTAGGTCGATTTTAAAATGAATGCGTCTACACAACCAACCCCGTTCCGTCAACCTAAAGAGCTCTTAAAATCGACTTCTGTACTCCTCCCCAGCGAGGGGAATAGCACTAAAATCAACCTTGCTGGGTTGAATTTGGGGTAGTGTGGACGCAATTCGACAGTATTGGCCTCCGGGAGCTATCCCAGAGTGCTCCAATGTGACCACTCTGGACAGCACTTTCAACTCCAATGCACTAGCTAGGTATACAGGAAAAGCCCCAGGAAATTTTGAATTTCATTTCCTGTTTGGTCAGTGTGGCGAGCTCAGCAGCACAGGTGACCATGCAGTCCCCCTAGAATTGCAAACGAGCTTCAGCATGGACCGAAAGGGAGACACTGGATCTGATTGCTGTACGGGGAGAAGAATCTGTGCAGGCTGAACTCTGATCAAAAAGAAGAAATGCTAATATATATGCCAAAATTGCACAGGGCATGGTGGACAGAGGCCACAACAGGGACACACAGCAGTGCTGTGTGAAAGTTAAGGAGCTCAGGCAAGCCTACCAAAAGACAAAGGAGGCAAATGGTCGATCTGGGCAGAGCCCCATACATGCCGGTTCAATGATCAGCTGCATGGCATTCTAGGGGGAGACCGTACCACTACCCTACCATGGTCCATGGACACCTGCAAGGGGGGAGTCTAATGCAACAGGGAGGAGGATTTTGTGGGTGAGGAAGAGGAGGAGGAGGAGAATGCGCAGCTGGCAAGCAGTGAATCCATTCTTCCCAGCAGCCAGGACCTTTTCATTACCCTGGAGCCAATACCCTCCCAAGATGGGATCCCCGACCCTGAAGCTGGAGAAGGCACCTCTGGTGAGTGCACATTTGTAACTACACTACAGGTTTAAAAGCAATAGTGCTTAATGTTTGATTTGCCCTGAAGAATTGGGATGCATTCGCGGCCAGTACAGCTACTGGAAAAGTCTGTTAACGTGTCTGGGGATGGAGCGGGAATCCTTCAGGGACATCTCCATGAAGCTCTCCTGGAGGTACTCTGAAAGCCTTTGCAGAAGGTTTCTGGGGAGGGCTGCCTTATTTCATCCTCCACGATAGGACACTTTACCACGCCAAGCCAGTAGCGAGTAGTCTGGAATCATTGCAGCACAAAGCATGGCAGCGAGTTGTCCTGGGGTTTGGTCACATTCAAGCAACATTCGGTCTATATCTTTCTGTGTTAGCTTCAGGAGAGTGATATCATTCATGGTCACCTGGTTGAAATAGGGGAATTTTTTTAAGGGAACAGTAAAAGGACCCCGTTCATGCTGGGCTGTTTGCACTTGGTTAAAAGGGATCATCTCTGAGAATAGCCACACGGAGGGGTGAGGGGAGGCGTGTGCTGTACATCCACCCAAAAACCGCAGCCCCTCCTTTTAAATGTGAAACCCAACCGGTATTGCTTGCTATGGGAAAAGAGGGCACAGCAGTTTGAAACCATTTCCACATGTTATGAAGGCATAAGAAACCAATCCCGCGTATCCATTGGCTTACCATAGCTGCCTGGAAACCGAATTCTGTTGCCTAGTCATGCGTGATGTGTCACCATACCTGCAGGTGCCCAATATAAAAGGCAAAATGCAACCTTGTACCTAAAGCACATGTGCAGTCTGCTGCGAATTCCTTGCTTCGCTGTGAAAGAGTCTCCCTTTTGTTCTCAGAAATGTATCATCTTAAATTGTACTCTCCCTTTTTATCCCTCCACAGGTGCAAATGTTTCTATGCTCCCCCATCATCTCTATCCCTGAAATTATCTCAGATTAGAAGGCAAAAAAAACGCACTCACGATGACATGCAGTCCTCCTGCACTGATAGGGCACAGCTTAATGCATGGAGGCATTCAATGGCAGAGGCCAGGAAAGCATTAAGTGAGCGCTATGAGCAGAGGCAGGATGCAATGCTGAGGCTAATGGGGGAGCAAACGGACATGCTCAGGCATCTGGTGGAGCTGCAGGAAAGCCAACAAGAGCACAGCCCCCCCCCCCCCCCGTGCATCCACTGTACTACCGCCTGCCCTCCTCCTCAAGTTCCATAGACTCCTCACCCAGATGCCCAAGAACGCGGGGGAGGCTCCAGGCACCCAGCTACTCCACTCCAGAGGATGGCCCAAGCAACAGAAGGCTGTCATTCAAACAGTTTTGATTTGTAGTGTGGCTAAAATAAGCAATGAGGCCTTGTCCTTCCCTCCTCCCCCATCCCACCCACCCGGTCTACCTTGTCAGTTATCTCACTCTTTTTTAAATTAATAAAGAAAGAATGCACGGTTACAAAACAATAGTTACTTTATTTCCTTTGCCAGCTGTGATTGAAGGGGGGGCGGGTGGTTGGCTTACATGGAATTAAAATCAACGAAGGTGGAGGGGTTGCATCCAGGAGAAACACACACAACTGTCACACCGTAGCCTGGCCAGTCATGAAACTGGTTTTCAAAGCCTCTCTGATGTGCAGCGTGCCTACCTGTGCTCTTCTAATCACCCTGGTGTCTAGTTGCTCAAAATCGGCCGCCAGGTGATTTGCCTCAACCTCCCGCCCCGCATAAATGTCTCTTACTGTCACAGATATTATGGAGCACACAGCAAGCAGCAATAACAGTGGGAATGTTGGTTGCACTGAGATCTAACCTAGTCAGGAAACAGCACTAGCAAGCTTTTAAACGTGCAAAGGCACATTCTACCACCATTCTGCACTTGCTCAGCCTATAGTTGAACTGCTCCTTACTACCGTCCAGGCTGCCTGTGTAAGGCTTCATAAGCCATGGCATTAAGGGGTAGGCTGGGTCCCCAAGGATAACTATTGGCATTTCAACATTCCCAAAGGTAATTTTCTGGTCTGGAAAGTAAGTCCCTTCTTGCAGCTGCTCAAACAGCCCGGAGTTTCTAAAGATGCGAGCGTCATGTACCTTTCCCAGCCATCCCATGTTGATGTCGGTGAAACGTCCCTTGTGACTCACCAGTGCTTGCAGCACCATTGAGAAGTACCCTTTGTGGTTTATGTACTGGTTGGCAAGGTGGTCCGGTGCCACGATGGGGATATGCATTCCCTCTATCGCTCCACCACAGTTAGGGAACCCCATTGCAGCAAAGCCATCCACTATGACCTGCACATTTCCCAGAGTCAGTACCCTTGATAGCAGAACGTCAGTGATTGTATTGCCTACTTGGATCACAGCAGTCCCCACAGTAGATTTGCCCACTCCAAATTGATTCCTGACTGACCGGTAGCAGTCAGGCGTTGCAAGCTATTGCCACTCGCTTCTCAACTGTCAGGGCAGCTCTCATCTTGGTATTCCTGCACTTCAGGGCAGGGGAAAGCAATTCACAAATTTCAAGGAAAGTGGCCTTACGCATGTGAAAGTTTTGCAGCCACTGTGAATCATCCCATACCTGCAACACTATATGATCCCACCAGTCTGTGCTTGTTTGCCAGGCCCAGAATCGGCGTTCCACTATATCAACCAGCCCCACTGCCACCATGATGTCCCAATTGCCACAGCCCATGCTTTCAGGTATGTCTGTGTCCATGTCCTCCTCACAATCATCCTCGTGCTGGTGTCTCTTAGCCAGGTTCTGCACAAACTGCAGGATAATGTGCGAGGTTTTACAATGCTCACAACAGCAGCGGTGAGCTGAGCGGGCTCCATGCTTGCCATGCTATGGCATCTGCATGGGTAACCCAGGAAAAAAGGTGCAAAACAATTGTCTGCCGTTGCTTTCACGGAGGGAGGGGAGCCTGATGACATGTACCCAAAACCACCCGCGACAATATTTTTGCCCCATCAGGCATTGGGAGCTTAACCCAGTATTCTAGTGGGCAGCGGAGATTGTGGAAACTGTGGGATAGCTACCCACAGTGCACCGCTCCGTGAGTCAATGCTAGCCACGGTATTGAGGACACACTCCGCCGACTTAATGCGCTTAGTGGGGATGTACACAATCAACTGTATAAAATTGATTTCTAAAGATTGACTTCTATAAAATCGACCTAATTTCATAGTGTAGACATACTCTGAGTTTATGCTAGCAGGATGGGAGAAACAAATGGAGGAAAACACATCTTACTCCTTCAACTGATGGAAAATATCTGCCTCTTGTTAGTCAGGTGTGTAACCTGGGGGCTTGTTAGATCTTCACTTGCTCCGGAATGCCCCAATAACAAGGCTGCTTGTACCATCTATCTGTGCTTTGCAAGAAAGTTGCACACTTTTTCCTTCAGTTGTGGACTTCCCCACAGTGATCTGTGCCTCTGGTGCCTCCAGATCTGATTACTGCAGTCTACTCTACACAAGCTACATTTGAAGGCCATTTGGAAACTGTAGAACTGCAAAATGTATACAGCATGTTTGCTTGACTAATGGTGTTGCTTGAAGGTAGAGTGACCAGATTTCCCAATTTTATAGGGACAGTCCCAATATTTGGGGCTTTGTCTTATATAGGCTCCTATTACCCACCACCCCCATACCGATTTTTCACACTCGCTATCTGGTCACCCTACTTGAAGGGACAAAATGGCACCTATACTCTATGGTGTACCCAGATTTCTATTATCAGGGGTCGGCAATCTTCAGCACACGGCCCATCAGGGTAATCTGCTGGTGGGCCACGAGACATTTTGTTTACATTGACCATCCACAGGCATGGCCCTCCGCAGCACCCAGTGGCTGCGGTTCACCGTTCCCAGCCAATGGGAGCTGCGGGAAACGGTGTGGGCCGCAGGGACATACTGGCCGCCACTTCTTGCAGCTCCCATTGGCTGGGAACAGCGAATCATGGACATCGGGAGCTGCGGGGAGCCATGCCTGCAGACGGTCAACATAAACAAAATGTCTCACGGCCCGCCAGTGGATTACCCTGATGGACCATGTGCCGAAGGTTGCCGACCCCTGTCTAATATGTTTACATGCTTTATTCAAGATTTTGATTTTTACTCATAAAGATAGAGGCTGCCTCTCTGTTTATCCCATTCTGAGCAGCTGTGGTCAGCACAGGATTTTGACCTAGCAGCCCCCTGCTTTACATGAAAGGGGTCTTGGAACAGCATATTTTCAATGAGGAATATTTGACTTGGAAATGTAGTACTCTGATGGAACTCGCACCTTCTGTCTTTCTGGGCCAGTTGCAAGGATTTCCCATGTAGCCCAGGCTTTTGAAGGGTGGATGGAGTATAAGGGGTAATAGCGGGGGGTAGGGGTGGGATATATTAGCCTGGATGAACAGAGGCTGTAGGGGGTTTTGATCTGGCTGGTGCAGTGTGTAATATCGGGTATATGTTTTTCCTGTAACTCTTTTTACATGTGCCAAGAGCTTGTTAAGCATGTTTTTATAAATATAAATAAATGCCTGATTCCTGCACATCCTACTGCTGCCACTGTCTGACTCTCACCCTCTGGCTGCTGGTGCCACTATGAGAATCTTAGGCCCAGACTGGAGCCTCGCATTTTCTGCTCATGGGCAAAGGCATTTTCTTGTTAATAAACTCAACATAGCGCTGATTCTTGGAATACTTCAATTCCAGCTAAGCCCATCCACCTCCATTGCCAAACTGAATCTCTGTTTCCCAGTTGCTTAAGTTCCTGCCATGGTTTGACTGTTGTATGGCTTTAAACAATCTCCTGCCCTATTTTCTAACGTTGCTCTTAGGATGCAGTCCTGTGTGTATACGAGGTTAACTCCTCTGCATGGGAGGAACTGGGCTCTGGTCTAACCTCAAATCATAGCGGTTAGTTTCCTCAAAAGGAGCCAGACAATAGTTAGTTGAATACAAATATTTACTGACCAGCAGATGGCCTCAATGTGTTTTCCTTGCCATGTCCACTTTTCCAGCAGAGTACGGCTATAACTGATACAATGTTAGAACTTTAGCCCAGCATAGCTGTAAATTGGTCGTGTGGTGATATTTCCTTTTAGCTTCTGAATGACCTTTCAAATTCTAATCTGCCCCACTTTGAGACTCGTCAAATTACAGTATAATTTCTCTATTGCTGGGCTCCTGTGCCATGGCAAAGAGCTGGCTGCCGCTGCTGTTGCTTCCTGAGCTTTTTCCCACTGAAAGTTTCCAACCATGTCTACACTATGGGGACTATAGAAGCATAGCTACGGCACTGTAGCTATGCCAGCAGAATAACCCTGCAGTGTGTAGATAGCCTACATCAATGGAAGGTTTTCTTCCATTGTTGTTGGAATACTGCCTCCCTTAGCAACAGTAGCTAGGTTGATGGTAACATCCTTCCATTGACCTAGCTGTGTGTACACCAGGGTTAGGTCAACATAGCTACAGCGCTCAGGGGTATGGATTTTTCACAACCCTGAGTTCCATAGTTTCATTGATCTAAATTTTAAGTGTAGACCAGGCCCCTGTTTTGTGTCCCAGGGCTTCCTGTTTCCAGGGAAGGAGTAGATTTTTCAAACGGATTGTTCTTTCTCCCAGTTCACTAAGCTGCAGTTTGTCCACCCACTTGGCCTTCTAAATTGACCTAGAACCCAAATGCTTCTACTAAAATGGTCACCAGTGAAATAGTTAGCACTGGTGATTATATACCATCATCATTATGCTTCAGAGTCAACAGTGTATTGAAATGAATGGGCACACTTCACATCTCCTTTAAGTGCTAATCCCCTTGAACAGATTCTTATTTAAAGACCCAGGGACGGGCAGCACAAAGCTACCAGGGACGTTTGAAGAATGCGTTTTACAGCTCAGACCTACAAGTTCTAGAATGCTCAGGGTATATAAGCTTAGTAGACTAATGTGAGAGAGTGGGTGATGGGCAGTTTACATTAAGATTGGCAGAATAAATATGCACAACCATTACATGTCGAAAGTGCAAGAAATTAGTCTGTTTTCCAATATGATTCATACATTCCATATGAAATTCTCTCTCTTTCAAGGATGATCTGGTAGCAACTGCTGTCTGTTTCTTTATATGACTGCATCCTTTTGGAGTGACGATTTTATATTAAAATAAACTACTATGGGCCAGCCCCCCAGAGGATGTAAATCAGTATAGTGTCATTGTTTTCAGTGGAACTACTACACTAACTTACACTAGATCTAGCCAAAATAGAAATTTAAATAACCTTTAAGAAAACATTCCTCCTTTTCTTCTCACTAGCAGCTTTTTTTTACCAGCTTATGTCTTTATTTCTGGATCTACAGTTGTAAAGGACTAAGATTTATAAGTCATCCAAAAGTAGAATCAACCTATTTTTAGACACACAAAATGATCACAGCAAAATGCCTTATGAAAATAAATAGAGAAATGTGGGCACTGTAGCAGTCGGAAGTTTGTCAAATGGCAGAAAAGGAAGATGAGTGGGAGGCTTGAAGGGGACTGTGTTATTCTTATTGCTTCGGTCCTCTTTCTGTAGAGCGATGGAAACATATTCAGTTTTTATTCGGTCTTAGAGTCTGATCCTGCAACAATCAGAAACATGAGCAAAACTTAGTATGTGAACAGTCCCACTGACTTCACTGGAGCGACTCACACTGAGCCTGCAGAAATGAGTCCTAATAACTTAGTTCTGGATTAATTCAGTACAAATGTTATATTTTATTAATTTATGGGATTCCATTATCCCAGCATTGAAGTGCCATTAATAACCGTGAAGTAAGGAGGTATTATCCTCTTTTAACAGATAATGAAACTCGTGTACTGAGAAATTAGGGGTCAGGTTTTTGATAGAACTTAGCACCCAATGCACTGCGCTCCATTTAAAATATGGCTATACATGCCACAATGGAACTGCTAGGTGCTGGCACTTCTCAAAAACTGGCCCTTTTTTAGGTACTTAAGTGAGAGCTGAGCTCTTTAGACATGCTCTCTCCAACTGTGGGTGTTGAACATTTGAGAATCTAGCTCCATGTGACTTCCCCCAGGTTACACAAGAATTCAGTGTCACAGACAGGGAGAGAATTCAGCTTTCCTGAGCCCAAGTCCAGTGCCATAATCACAAAACCAACCAGTGGTTGGAGCCCAGGTTTTGCCACTGATCCTTTCATTGGAGATGGGATGGGAAGTGAGCCTGCCTGACACGTACCTGACGGCACAGCTCCTGTCCCGGGGGCTGGGCCTGGCTTCCCACTCCAGGTGTTGCAATCTGATGCACAGAGTGGCAGCGCCATTCTTGGCCCAGGCACCCCTCTGTCATGACAGAGTGTCGGCTGGGCCAAATTTGAGTGTGTGGCACTGCAAGATAGTGCACAAGGTCACAACTCCACGTGACCCTCTGTGCCAGCCCCACTGGACAGGAGCAGCTGCTGCCAGGGAGTGCAGGACAGGCTTGTTCTTTAGCCCTATGTGAAAATTCATGTCATACCCTTCCATTTGTCAATCATATAGTATGCTAGAAAAAGGTGCCATATGTACACCTAAATGGTTGCTGGGGAAGGGGCATTTGGCTCTGCCACCTTTCTATTAGCTTTGTTGCTGAGACCGCTCTTCCTCTCTATTAGTATATAAACTTGTTAGATATTAATTTGGGGACGGGCAGTTCTTTATCCCATTAGCACATTGACAGTGGCATTCCGAGTTGTCTTTCTCTAGAGCACTGAGTGCAGATCAGTTAACAAGATCAGGGCTGTGCAATCCACACCAGCCTTCCTAGTGTGCTTTGGTCATTTCCATTTTTATCGCTGTGTAAATACATTGAAGAGAAATACATTTTATTCAATTGCTGTCTTTATCTTTCCCTGCATGCTCAGCTTCTCTCTTTCTCCACCACATACACGCTTTTGGATATCATATCCTTTTCATTACATCCCATCTATAATATGTATTCCTGAGTTCTGTATATTTGTTAGGGGGAGGTAGTCTTTTAATGCAACATTTTTAGGTGTGATGACTTGTTGCATGATATTATCATGAAATAAAAATCATTATACCGCTCCCTACCTCCAGTCTTTGATAGCATATAGATAATGTGTTGCATCCAAACAGGGATTGCTGAACTGTAGTTTTGAACACTGGATAGTCAAAGGGATATATCTTCTTTTGAAAGATTCCCATATTAAAAAATGAAGATTTCCCAGAGATCTGCTCTGACAAAATCTGCCATATTTTTAATATCAGTTGGATGAGATATCTGTTGTAACTGGGTCTGGTGCCATGTAATTTGCAACATAATTTCACTGTCTGTTTATCTAGCCATCCATCCGTCCATCCATTCATATGTATATAAAGCAGTCAGAAGATCTGGTGACTGTTGATAGATCATAAATCAGCATCTGCTCTCAACAACATGTGAATACAAATGTGATTAAATTCGACACTCTGCCCATTTTTCAATTATCAGATTTCAGAAAACTGTTCCTTTCTGCCCAGCTTTCATAAATAGTAGCTTAGTTCCCTCTGTACCTGGTGCCTAAAAACCCATTGTCACTTATCAAAAATAAACAAATAAAGTTGTAAAATTACTTTAGAAATGATTCCACAAACAGGTTATCAACTAACCAATAATTCTATAGAAAAATCTTTGAAAGAGTTGATGATACTTGGGAAATTTCATTCAGAATTCATTCATTCATTTAGAATAATGTCTCCCACACACGCCATAGAATGTAGCTAATGCCAGAATTCACATACAACACTGACCTGGTATTGTGGAATTGCCTGTGGAACTTTTGCCTGAGGGTTAGGGATATGGGATATTTATACTCAACTTTGATCCCATTGAGAGTGTATAGATACTATAGTATATAGATTCTATCCATAATATTACATAAAAGAGTATTAACATTGCACAGTGAAGCACACAGTCAGGAAATGCTAATGTGAAGTTTATCTCTGCCGCTGTAACTGCCCCATTGTGTGTCATGATTTAAATACATATTAACTGTTTTCCCTGCAGAACCCTTTCCTCCCTTGGGATGCAAGTTGGATAGTGCATAATGAATGAGTCATTTGATCAAGATTTATTTTAATCCCAACTATTCAATCTGTGGCTCCTCCAGCTCATTCACTATTCACCATCTAACAATGGGGTGCTGTTAAGGTTGCACAGGCAACCTTGACTTTGCCTTTCCTGATTTTTGAATACTTGTCTCTTTGTGTAACCATAACATGGTTTTACGAAGGGCAGATCGTGCCAAACGAATCTGATCTCCTTCTTTGAGAAAGTAACGGACTTATTAGATAAGGGAAATGCGGTGGACCTAATATACCTGGATTTCAGTAAAGCGTTTGATACAGTACCCCATGAGGAATTATTGGTTAAAATGAAAAACATGGGGATCGATATGAAAATCCAGAGGTGGATAAGGAATTGGTTAATGGGGAGAATGCAGCGGGTCGTATTAAAGGGTGAACTGTCGGGTTGGAGGGAGGTTACTAGTGGAGTGCCTCAAGGTTCGGTTTTGGGACCCATCTTATTTAATCTATTTATAACTGACCTCGGGACCGATTGCAAGAGTGGGCTGATAAAGTTTGCGGATGATACGAAGGTGGGAGGAGTTGCAAACTCGGAGGAGGATAGGGATATTCTGCAGGGAGACTTGAATGAGCTTGTGAATTGGAGTATCAGAAATAGGATGAAATTTAATAGTAAAAAGTGTAAGGTGATGCACTTGGGGATGAATAATAACAATTTTAGTTACAAGATGGGGACGCATTGGTTAGAAGCAACGGAAGAGGAGAAGGACCTAGGGGTCCTTGTGGACCGCAGGATGACTATGAGTCGACAATGTGACGTGGCGGTGAAAAAAGCCAATGCGGTCTTGGGATGTATTAGGCGTGGTATATCTAGTAGGGATAGGGAGGTCCTGCTTCCGTTGTATAAGGCGCTGGTGAGACCTCATTTGGAGTACTGTGTGCAGTTCTGGTCTCCCATGTTTAAAAAAGATGAACTCAAACTGGAACGGGTGCAGAGAAGGGCGACTAAGATGATCAGAGGAATGGAAAACCTGTCGTATGAAAAGAGATTAGAGGAGCTTGGGTTGTTTAGTCTGACAAAGCGAAGGCTGAGGGGGGATATGATTGCTATCTTTAAATATATTAGAGGGGATAACACAAGGGAGGGAGAGGAATTATTCCAGCTTAGTACTAATGTGGACACGAGAACGAATGGATACAAACTGGCCGGGGGGAAGTTTAGGCTTGAAATTAGACGAAGGTTTCTGACCGTCAGAGGGGTGAAATATTGGAACGGCCTTCCGAGGGAAACGGTGGGGGCGACGGACCTGTCTGGTTTTAAGATTAAGTTGGATAAGTTTATGGAGGGAATGGTTTAATGATAAAACATAGTAGCCAAGGAAAACCAAGCAATGGTACGTGAATAGCATAATGGCCAACAAGGGTCAGGCTAGAGACTCTTGCCTATATGCTCGGGGTATTACTGATCGCCATATTTGGGGTCGGGAAGGAATTTTCCTCCTGGGTAGATTGGCTGAGCCTCTGGAGGTTTTTCGCCTTCCTCCGCAGCATGGGGCAGGGATCACTAGCAGGAGGGTCTCAGCCGATTGAAGTCACAAAAACACAGGATTGGGGACTTCAACGGTAGAGTCCAGGGAAGGGTCTTGCGGCCTGCAGCATGCAGGGGGTCAGACCAGATGATCATAATGGTCCCTTCTGACCTTAAAGTCTATGAATCTATGAAAACATACTTGTCATGTATGTTTTTAATGGAATTTCCAAAGGTTTGTAAATGAAAAATATAAATCAAAGTTATTCCATCCAATGGACTGTTTGCTAGACAACAGGAGCAAGAGCTCCTCATTAAGTACATGATTTTGAACACTGATTGACACCTGGGCTACATTTTCAAAGGGTGGAGCCTCCCTGTTTGTGGCCGCTATTTGCACCTGGAAATATGAACTGGTAGAAACAATCAGAGTACTTACAACTTTGATTTACTGATTTGTACCTGCAGTTAGGTTTCTGCCTGCATAGGTGCCTATAAGGTCTTCATTACTGTTGTACCTGAGTGCCTCATAAACATGTAATGGATTTTATCTCACAGCACCCCCTATGAAGTAAGGAGGCATTTTCTCCATTTTACAGATCGGAAACTGACACACAGGAAGGTTGTGGCTCAGGTAGGAATTCAATCCACATTTCCTGAGACCCAATCAGTGGTGCCAAAACTGGGGAGGCCAGGGGGCCATGCCCCCCACTTTTTAATGTGGATGTAGTTTGGGGGGCCAAAGCTACACATTTGTGTAGAGCTAATAGAACTCTGAGAGGTCATATACTGAATTCCCTCAACTTATATATGCACAATGGTAACAGAATATTGGAAGACTGTGAGTAAAAACAATTGTTGCATGAGAGAAACCAATGCACATGTGCAAACCAGATATTTTTTAAACTCTTAAAACTTGACCAAATCAGCAAAAATTTTCATTAGACGAGTGAAAAGCACACTTATGACTAGAGACTATGGCCTCAATTCAGCAGTAAACCTTTCTTCAGCAAAGTACATGCTTAACTCTAAACATATGCTTAAAACCAGTTGATTTGATGCTTAAATGCTTTACTGAATTGAAGCCGGTGTCCCTTCCAGAGTTTAAGTTTCTACCTAAATCTAAGGCAGTAGAGTTGTTAAACAATAAAGTAAAAATGTATTATGGTAAAAGTTAATTTTTAATTCTCTTCCTACTTGAAAAAGGCTGAACCATTTTGCTCAAACTTTCCACAATCTTTTACTATCAATCTAAGATCACACACTCAAAAGGTTATAAGCCACTGACATGATTCTGTAGAATGCAAGCTTAACTAAAGCTCTCCCCAAGCACAGGGTTGTATGCATTCATTTGGCCGGCAGTCTTGAGAATACCACTCTTCTAATGGTTAACTGCTTCTGAAAAGGATTTATTTTTTACATTGCACATCCCAAGACATTCAGGGAGTTAACAGCATGGCTCAGTTACTATCACCTAAAGAAAAGCCACGATTATCGAAACAGAAATGTCCATTCTCAGCCAATCCCTAAACACAAAAGACCTATAAAAAGGTACAAGAAGGAGACATCGTCCTGCATTTAAATATTAAATTTAGAGTGAAAGCATTTTTTAAAAATGTGAGGCCTTTTTCTCAAGAAGACTGCGCTTGTGGGTAAGGATTTGGCTTTGCTCTGGCATTTTGAGTGTGAGAATATTTACGTGCTAAGGAAAACAGACAAAGCCACAAATTAGTTGCCTGGTCACTCACAGACATTAAAATGTATACTTACATGCATTAACAACCTACACTTTTCTGCTCACTAAACATTGGCTCAAGAAGCCTGCATCCATATGTCACAGTTATTGGTTTACTTTTAAGCTCCAGATGATCTGTTAAATTGCAGAAGAAGTGTGGGAGGACAGATGGTGGGCTAACACTTCTTGTTGTTCTATATCTTTTATTCTGTATAAATCTATGCTTTCATTTGTAATGGTTAACTCAGAAAACCACTACCAGCTCCCCACTACTATTGTAAAGTTCCATGTAACCATATTTCCTATGGATTGTAAATTGCTTATTAATAGAATATAGCAGTTGCTAGCCACAATAAGGAGGATCAGGCTTTGTATGTTGCCCTTTGCCCTGTTTCCAGAGGGGGCGATTCGCACACACACCTTTCTAAACAGCTGTAATTACTATTTCGTCTTGAAAATCTTATTCCAAAGGCAATCGGGGGAGGAGGGGAAGGGTTAACAAAAGGGACCAGCTATTTTGAGGTTGAGAGGTTTTGTGGGTTTGTGCACAAGAGGGGAGGATTGCCAATCTTTGCAAGAGCATCATTTATTTAGTGAAAAGTGAAATTTTGCAGGTGATAAGGCATTAAGGTAATATTGAGAAGGAGACCCAAGTTCTAGCACTGGTTCTGACACAGATTTCATATTAACCCACTATTTTTTATGAACCACACCTTTCTCATTTTGTATGTGTGTGTGTTAGGCTCTCTTTAATGAATTGCCTGGTCACAAGCCCTGGGCATCAGAGGAAAAATACAGAGGAGAGATGGCTGTACATATTGTGCCTCAAAAAATCACTTTTGTTTTAAACCCGAACAGTTACTAACATCTACAAGGAACTGAATTAAGTTCTCCTTTTGCTTCATGATCCTTGTTTATTTCATATGAAGTGTGTTTGCTCACTACACAGGATTTCCCAAGTGCTCACTGCTGTATATTTTTACATTGTGCACTGTACTGTAATGTATAGGAAACATAGCACCATATAGTGTCACAGCAGAGCTCTAAATTTCAAGCCAGGTACATAAATCTGGTATGATTCCTTACATACGGGGTTTGAAGATGGGTAAGAGAATGACCTTTGAAAGGGTCTGTTCATCCCTTGATCTGTTTTATGCTTAAACTGCAGATGGACATTGTGAGATGACTAGGCTGATAGCCTAGGGATCTCTGCTTAACTTAGTAGTTTGTACAACTAATACAGGGCTTCATTTTTAATACCTGTACAATATGAGAATACTCATAATGGCTACTAATGTGTCATATGTACTACAAGATAAATGGGAAAGGAAAATGGACCCAACTAGAAGAAAGAACAAAAATGTATTTAGTTTTTATGGTGAATCACATATTAAAGTCAACTACCAAAAGTAGCAAAGTATGGAAGCTCAGTGCAGTAATCTATAAGTTCATCCAGGGCAGGTCTGGCCCCTCCTCCAGCAGCGTAAGCAATACCTGACATTGCTCCATTCTCAGCTGGCACACAAGTCGAACTCCACCCCCTCAGAATACCCAGCCATAACACCTGCAGCTTTCCCCCTGTGTCAGCCCACCAATCACCTGAATGAACGAGTTTGGTTCCCTCTCATCCCATACTGTGCCACAATGAGGCAGGCTGGCCCCTTTTCCTTTCTTCAGTACTTCTGCTAGCTGTGTGAGGAGGCCACAGCCACCAACTCCTGTGACTGGCACAGCCTTGTGGAAAGGTCCTTGCTGCCCACTGCTCTCACCTCCGTCTTCATTGAACTTACTGTTACTTAAGATGTTGCTTCCAGGGCTGGTGTAACTACTCGGCGAACTAGGCGGCCGCCTAGGGAGCCAAGATTTGGGGGCGCCAAAAGCGGTGTCTGGCGTCACAGGAGTCAGGTGAGCGGGCAGGGCGGGGAGCGAGGCCTCCATAACAAACCCACCCCCACAGTGAGGGGCGCCGTGCAGGACAGTAAGCGGGAGCCTGTGGCGGAGCAAGGAGCAGACAGCCGGCCGAGCGAGGCAACCAGCGCGGCCGAGGGATGGAGCCATTGGGGGAGGCAGGACGCGCTCCTGAGCTCAGGTGAGCTTCGCCTTCCAATGCACCATGCTTGGGGCCAAGGGCAGCCGCCTCCAGGGCGAGGGAAAGTAAAATTAAACCCGGCAGCATGACGGAGGAGAAAGGGCTGGCGCGAGTGCCGCTTCCAAACACCGACACCCCCCCCGGTGGCTACTGTGCCAATGCGAGGAGCCAGCCCTGCTCCCCAGGGAGATCCTCACCTGCTCCCTGGGAGAGCCCGGCTCTGCCCTCCTTGCCCCTGGGTCCCCCCCGGAGGGTGACATACTCAGAGCCTGGGAACATTTAGAGACCCTGCGAGCTGGAGGCATTCTCAGCCTCCTCCTTGCTCATAGGTTCCCCCCGGGCCAGAAGGGACCGTTGTAATCATCTCCTCTGACCCCCTTGAATTAATTCTAATGAACAATGCCACATTATGCAGTATTCATTTTTGAAAGTTTATAATAAGTGATGCTCCAGGGAAGAGGGGAAGGGGAGAGGGGTGCAAGGTGGAAGTTTTGCCTACGGTGCAAAATATCCTTGCCCCAGCCAAGGTTGCTTCTCTCTCCACACTGCTACCTAATGGGAAGGCTTTGATTTCCTGTTCCTCTTTTCTGCAGGCAGTGCAGGTTCTGGTGAAGGCCGCCCATCTCCTGCTCCGTGCCAGCAGATTGCTCCCCTTTCTGTCAGTGGAAATAATTCTCGCTTACATTTATGGTCTTTTTTACCCCTAATGGTACCAGGAGCTCAGCTAGCAGTGAGCAGCTGTAGTTTATTGCTGATAATCCATAGCAGCCTTGTTGGCTGGTTGTTGAGGCCATGCCCCTTTCCCTGCCAGATCCCACCCATTTTCTGGAATGTGTTTTCCAGATCATGCCCTGTGTCAAGGCTGCTTCCACACTCTGAACTTTAGGGTACAAATGTGGGGGCCTGCATGAAACTTCTAAGCTTAACTACCAGCTTAGATCTGGTCCGCTGCCACCACTCCCAAAGTTCTAATTCCCTTCCCTGGGTAGCCTTGAGAGACTCTTCACCAATTCCCTGGTGAATACAGATCCAAACCCCTTGGATCTTAAAATAAGGAGAAATTAACCATCCCCCCTCCTTTCTCTCACCAACTCCTGGTGGATCAAGATCCAACCCCCTTGGATCTAAAAAGAAGGAAAAATCAATCAGGTTCTTAAAAAGAAGGCTTTTAATTAAAGAAAAAGGTAAAAATCATCTCCGTAAAATCAGGATGGAAACTAACTTTACAGGGTAATCACACTTACAGAGCCCAGAGGAATCCCCTCTAGCCTTAGGTTCAAAGTTACAGCAAACAGAGATAAACACGCTAGCAAAAAGGTACATTTACAAGTTGAGAAAACAAAGATAAAAACTAACACGCCTTGCCTGGCTGTTTACTTACAAGTTGGAAATATGAGAGACTTGTTCAGAAAGATTTGGAGAACCTGGATTGATGTCTGGTCCCTCTCAGTCCCAAGAGCGAACAACCCCCAAAACAAAGAGCACAAACAAAAGCCTTCCCCCACCAAGATTTGAAAGTATCTTCTCCCGTTATTGGTCCTTTGGATCAGGTGTCATCCAGGTTACCTGAGCTTCTTAACCCTTTACAGGTAAAAGGATTTTGGAGTCTCTGGGCAGGAGGAATTTTTTTATAGTTATGACACCCTGTCACAGAGTTGACGCTGCAGGTAGCTTGTACCACTGCCCACTTCATCGCTGGGTGGATTTTCTGTTACAGCAGGCCCTATGAACAGAGATGTACGGCAGGTGGATGAGGGGGAAGTTCTGCATTTGAGCCTCAGTGTTCCAGTCATAATTATTTTAATACGTCTTCCTGTTGTGCAAAAAAAGCTTACAAATTTAAATAATTGGGAAAGGAGAGAAGGCACGGACGACCAAAATGAAGGCCACAGAGTAGGCCTGGGGTCACGAGGATTCAATTAAAATGGGACTGATATCTAATTAAAGAGATCTGTAAACCTCCGATTCCCTCTCTGCCTCCTCCTTTAATGAAAAAGCTGACAGACGCAATAGGAACTAAGTATTAGGCACTTGGTCTCACGGACCAGGATGATCAGTTCATTCATTTTATCTGGAGTCAGTCCAATACGAAGGATCACCTGCACTTTCTTGTTCTCTTGCTGGTTTCCTTGTATTGGCTGAGAAAGGATACAAAAGTTCTTTCCTTCCATCTCTCTCTCTTTCCTTCCTCCCACAAAATTTTGGGGCTCCGAATTAAAGCAGATACCTTGTGAGTGTCTGATGCCGGGTTTGAATAAAGCGGTAAAAAGAAACTGTCATAATAAAGAACTTTATTTTCTAATGGCATTTTCATTACAAACCTATTCTCATGGTCATTAATTAAACAGAGCGGCTGGCTGGCCCCCATGCAATGTCATGCCAACAGTGGGCAGCTGACCACCAGAATTCCTGTGCCAGGGCTCAGACTGGCTATACACACGAGCACCACAGAAAAAGCTGTACTGAACGAATGGTATATAATACATAACACTGTAATTAAGCAACTCATAATAGTGTAACTTTCACTAGGTCTTATAGCATGATTTTTTAAAATCACAGCTAACAGGAAAACCAGCCACATCAATAGTACTCTGATGCACATTATGCCACTACTGTACAATGAGCAAAGTGGGGAGGCATTGGTAAGCAATATGTGCCACAGGTCCTGCCCACAATTCTCACCACTGCCAGTGAAAAAATATAGGAGAGAAAAGATAGAAAAAGGGAGGGAAAGATGAGAAATAGTTAGAGCACACTATAATTTCCCACCCTCTCCTCTTCAGCTTCAGCCAGGGCCGGCTCTAGGATTTTTGCCGCCCCAAGCAAAAACAATTTCGGCCGTCCGTCCCCCCCCCCGTTTTTCCTTATCCCTCCCCCAGCCCCGCCTCAACTCTGCCCCTTCCCCAAATCCCCAGCCCTGCCTCCTCCCCCCAGGCTCTCAAGCCTAGGAGGGAGGGAGGGAGAGGGAGAAGCAGCGCGTGCGCCGCGGCCACTCGGGGTCTCCCCCTCCCTCCCAGGCTCTCAAACCAGGGAGGGGGAGATCCGAAGTGGTCGCGGCGTGCGAAACAGCAGATTCGCGCGCTGCTGCTCCCCCTCCCTCCCAGGCTCTCAAACCCGGGAGGGAGGGGGAGATCCCGNAGCCTGGGAGGGAGGGGGAGCCGCGGCGCGCGAATCAGCTGTTTCGCGCGCGGCAGCCGCTCGGGGTCTCCCCCTCCTTCCCAGGCTCTCAAACCAGGGAGGGAGGGGGAGATCCCGAGCGGCCGCGGTGCGCGAAACAGCTGATTCGCGCGCCGCTGCTCCCCCTCCCTCCCAGGCTCTCAAACCCGGCGTGCGAGCAGCAGCAGCGGAGGTGAATGAGGGCGGCCGGGGCACATTTTTAGGGATGGCATGGCCCGCGCCAGAATGCCGCCCCTAAAAATGTGCCGCCCCAAGCACCAGCTTGTTTTGCTGGTGCCTAGAGCCGGCCCTGGCTTCAGCAATATCAATAGAGCATGTATGTAACCATATTTCAGGAAAGGATGTAGTGAGAAAGATACCGCCCTAATAGAACAGTGGAAGGAATTCAGAGAAGTGCTACAAAAAATGAGTAAGGCATAAATCCTCACCTTACTACCCAGCTCTTTGCATAGCACTGGAGACCTCTGCAGAAGAAAGAAAAGCTTCACTTCACCCGACCATGTCAGGGATTTCCCACCACTCTTCATAGAATCATAGAATATCAGAGTTGGAAGGGACCTCAAGAGGTCATCTAGTCCAACCCCCTGCTCAAAGCAGGACCAATTCCCAGCTAAATCATCCCAGCCAGGGCTTTGTCAAGCCGGGCCTTAAAAACCTCCAAGGAAGGAGACTCCACCACCTCCCTAGGTAACGCATTCCAGTGTTTCACCACCCTCCTAGTGAAATAGTTTTTCCTGATATCCAACCTGGACCTCCCCCACTGCAACTTGAGACCATTGCTCCTTGTTCTGTCATCTGCCACCACTGAGAACAGCCGAGCTCCATCCTCTTTGGAACCCCCCTTCAGGTAGTTGAAGGCTGCTATCAAATCCCCCCTCATTCTTCTCTTCTGGAGACTAAACAATCCCAGTTCTCTCAGCCTCTCCTCATAAGTCATGTGCTCCAGACCCCTAATCATTTTTGTTGCCCTCCGCTGGACTCTTTCCAATTTTTCCACATCCTTCTTGTAGTGTGGGGCCCAAAACTGGACACAGTATTCCAGATGAGGCCTCACCAATGTCGAATAAAGGGGAACGATCACGTTCCTCGATCTGCTGGCAATGCCCCTACTTATACAGCCCAAAATGCCGTTAGCCTTCTTGGCAACAAGAGCACACTGTTGACTCATATCCAGCTTCTCGTCCACTGTGACCCCTAGGTCCTTTTCAGCAGAACTGCTACCTAGCCATTCGGTCCCTAGTCTGTAGCAGTGCATGGGATTCTTCCGTCCTAAGTGCAGGACTCTGCACTTGTCCTTGTTGAACCTCATCAGGTTTTTTTCTGCCCAATCCTCTAATTTGTCTAGGTCCCTCTGTATCCGATCCCTACCCTCTAGTGTATCTACCACGCCTCCTAGTTTAGTGTCATCTGCAAACTTGCTGAGAGTGCAGTCCACACCATCCTCCAGATCATTAATAAAGATATTAAACAAAACCGGCCCCAGGACCGACCCTTGGGGCACTCCACTTGAAACCGGCTGCCAACTAGACATGGAGCCATTGATCACTACCCGTTGAGCCCGACGATCTAGCCAGCTTTCTATCCACCTTACAGTCCATTCATCCAGCCCATACTTCTTTAACTTGGTGGCAAGAATACTGTGGGAGACCGTATCAAAAGCTTTGCTAAAGTCAAGAAATAACACATCCACTGCTTTCCCCTCATCCACAGAGCCAGTTATCCCATCATAGAAGGCAATTAGGTTAGTCAGGCACGACTTCCCCTTCGTGAATCCATGCTGACTGTTCCTGATCACTTTCCTCTCCTCTAAATGTTTCATAATTGATTCCTTGAGGACCTGCTCCATAATTTTTCCAGGGACTGAGGTGAGGCTGACTGGCCTGTAGTTCCCCGGATCCTCCTTCTTCCCTTTTTTAAAGATGGGCACTACATTAGCCTTTTTCCAGTCATCTGGGACCTCCCCCGATCGCCATGAGTTTTCAAAAATAATGGCTAATGGCTCTGCAATCTCACCCGCCAACTCCTTTAGCACCCTCGGATGCAGCGCATCCGGCCCCATGGACTTGTGCACGTCCAGTTTTTCTAAATAGTCCCGAACCACTTCTTTCTCCACAGAGGGCTGGTCACCTTCTCCCCATGCTGTACTGCCCAGTGCAGCAATCTGGGAGCTGACCTTGTGTGTGAAGACAGAGGCAAAAAAATCATTGAGTACATTAGCTTTTTCCACATCGTCGGTCACTAGGTTGCCTCCCTCATTCAGTAAGGGGCCCACACTTTCCTTGATTTTCTTCTTGTTGCTAACATACCTGAAGAAACCTTTCTTGTTACTCTTAACATCTCTTGCTAACTGCAACTCCAAGTGTGATTTGGCCTTCCTGATTTCACTCCTGCACGCCTGAGCAATATTTTTATACTCCTCCCTGGTCATTTGTCCAATCTTCCACTTCTTATAAGCCTCTTTTTTGCATTTAAGATCAGCAAGGATTTCACTGTTTAGCCAAGCTGGTCGCCTGCCATATTTACTATTCTTTCTACACATCGGGATGGTTTGTTCCTGCAACCTCAATAAGGATTCTTTAAAATACAGCCAGCTCTCCTGGACCCCTTTGCCCTTCATGTTATTCTCCCAGGGGATCCTGCCCATCTGTTCCCTGAGGGAGTCAAAGTCTGCTTTTCTGAAGTCCAGGGTCCATATTCTGCTGCTCTCCTTTCTTCCTTGTGTCAGGATCCTGAACTCGACCATCTCATGGTCACTGCCTCCCAGGTTCCCATCCACTTTTGCTTCCCCTACTAGTTCTTCCCTGTTTGTGAGCAGCAGGTCAAGAAAAGCTTTGCCCCTAGTTGGTTCCTCCAGCACTTGCACCAGGAAATTGTCCCCTACGCTTTCCAAAAATTTCCTGGATTGCCTGTGCACCGCTGTATTGCTCTCCCAGCAGATATCAGGGTGATTAAAGTCTCCCATGAGAACCAGGGCCTGTGATCTAGCAACTTCTGCTAGTTGCCAGAAGAAAGCCTCGTCCACCTCATCCCCCTGGTCTGGTGGTCTATAGCAGACTCCAACCACGACATCACCCTTGTTGCTCACACTTCTCAACTTTATCCAGAGACTCTCAGGTTTTTCTGCAGTATCATACCGGAGCTCTGAGCAGTCATACTCCTCTCTTACATACAACGCAACTCCCCCACCTTTTCTGCCCTGCCTGTCCTTCCTGAACAGTTTATATCCATCCATGACAGTACTCCAGTCATGTGAGTTATCCCACCAAGTTTCTGTTATTCCAATCACATCATAGTTCCCTGACTGTGCCAGGACTTCCAGTTCTCCCTGCTTGTTTCCCAGGCTTCTTGCATTTGTGTATAGGCACTTAAGATAACTCAATGATCGTCCCTCTTTCTCAGCATGAGACAGGAGTCCTCCCCTCTTGCGCTCTCCTGCTTGTGCTTCCTCCCAGGATCCCATTTCCCCACTTACCTCAGGGCTTTGGTCTCCTTCCCCCGGTGAACCTAGTTTAAAGCCCTCCTCACTAGGTTAGCCAGCCTGCTGGCGAAGATGCTCTTCCCTTTCTTCGTTAGGTGGAGCCCGTCTCTGCCTAGCACTCCTTCTTCTTGGAACACCATCCCATGGTCGAAGAATCCAAAGCCTTCTCTCCGACACCACCTGCGTAGCCATTCGTTGACTTCCACGATTCGACGGTCTCTACCACGGCCTTTTCCTTGCACAGGGAGGATGGACGAGAACACCACTTGCGCCTCAAACTCCTTTATCCTTCTTCCCAGAGCCACGTAGTCTGCAGTGATCCGCTCAAGGTCATTCTTGGCAGTATCATTGGTGCCCACGTGGAAAAGCAGGAAGGGGTAGCGATCCGAGGGCTTGATGAGTCTCGGCAGTCTCTCCGTCACATCGTGTATCCTAGCTCCTGGCAAGCAGCAGACCTCTCGGTTTTCCCGGTCAGGGCGGCAGATAGATGACTCAGTCCCCCTGAGGAGGGAGTCCCCGACCACCACCACCCTCCTCCTCCTCTTGGGAGTGGTGGTCGTGGAACCCCCATCCCTAGGACAGTGCATCTTTTGCCTTCCAATCGGTGGAGTCTCCTTCTGCTCCCTTCCCTCAGATGGGCCATCTAGTCCACTCTCCGCATTAGCACCTGTAGAGAGAACATGGAAACGATTGCTCACCTGTATCTCCATTGCTGGTGCATGGACGCTCCTCTTTCTCCTTCTGGAGGTCACATGCTGCCAAACCTCCTCACAATCCTTCTGTCCCTGCTGCGCCTGCTCTGAATCTTCAGAACATTGTGGCCGTAGAAGCATCTCCTGACGTCTGTCCAGGAAATCTTCATTTTCCCTTATGCAACGCAGAGTCGATACTTGTTTCTCCAGCCCTCGAACCTTCTCCTCCAATATGGAGACCAGCTTGCACTTTGTACAGACAAAGTCGCTTCTGTCCTGCGGAAGAAAGACAAACATGGCACAACCTGTGCAGGTTACAACAGCTGATCGCTCACCTTCCATATCACCGTCCTCTTAGGAGCTTCCTCAACTGTTGCAGGGACCGTGTGCTTGATTGCTTGCTTGTTTGTTTGAAAAGTGTGAATTGGGAGTGCTTTGTTCCAGCTGGGCCTTGAGTGGGCCTGACTGGTATATAAGGGCAGTCAGCAGCGAACCAGCTGAGCGGCGAACAGCAGAGGCTAACAGCGGGAGTTTGCCTGGGAGCTGTCCGAGAGGAGGTACGCTAAGTGCTGCATTAGGGGGGCTGTGTTGGTGAGTATCTGAGTGTCTGCTGCTGGGACAGTTGGTCAGTTTGACCGTGTGCTTGATTGCTTGCTTCCCTTAGCTCAGCTCTGTCCCACCCCCAAACCCTCTCTACACTCCCACACACAGGGAGCCCCCACAAACCAGGCTCCATGAAGGGCTGTGCATTTCCCCCCCCAAATCTCTTCTGCTGTTGCACAGCTGAATGGGTGCATTGCTGCTGTCAGAAAGTCTTCTCCCCATCCTTGCTAAAAAGGGGCTAGGACTAGTTCCTAAAGGGCTGCAGAGATAGATTGAGGAGTGGGGCAAAGAGCACTGAGGATTGAGTCCGTGAAGGATGGGAGAGCTTTTGTTCCTTTCAGTTGGAACATTATCCTCCTGGAAAGGGTGGACAAAATCATGACCTGGCCAGAGGACTAAGTTATGGGGAGAGAGACCATGGGAGCAACTATCAGCAGGGAGCGCCAGATGGGGATAGAGTCACCAGGGCTGGCTATGAGGAGGTGCTCCTTTGGTGAGTGAACTTTTTCACAGTAGGATAAATATTAAGAAGAATGTTTTCTAACTGGGGCAATAGGGGTGGAGAGGGAGGGGGAGAAGTTCCTTCCCTAGAGATAGTGAAAGTAAGTCTGGACAAAGTACTATGCACCATTTAAAACAAAATCCCTGTATGTTATGGAATAGAGGACATATATATATTTATATTGTGAGCTCTCTGCTGGCATTAGCTCTATGTGTCTGCATAGCCCCTACCATATGCTGGTCTTGATCTCAGCTGTGGCCTCCAAGTACTCTGGTATTACAAAGAATAATGATTTTTATGATCCACTGAAGTGATCCCATGAAGCTGAATCTACATTGTGTTCTAGATACTCCACCGCACTGTCTCAGAAACCTTTAAACACCAAAGCCACATCCTGATACCCTTAGTCCTATTGAGCAGCACCTTATTCCACAAAGTGTCCTATTGACTTAAGTGGGAATACTTGTTCCTCCACTTTGAGCATAACCATTCCTTTCTTTTGATCTTGTCCAATCGTTAAATTCCAGGCATTCTAAAATTACTCATTTGCTAAAAATCCATTTCCCCATTTGGAAACCTGGCCTAATAAACTAATTCCTGCAGATGCCAGACTTCTGTCCAGCCATCTGATACTTGTATCTTGCCATACGGTTAGCCCATATGTAACCACGTTAATAGCAATAAAAATAAAGATGAATACAAAAAGTAGAACAGATAGCTGAGCTGTTTGATACTAAGGTAGTTCTGCTTTCTCTTCAAAGGCAAGTGAAATAGAGAGTTATATACTTCCCATGCAAATCACAGATAAAAACATAAACAAATGTTCAGTTAAAAAACTGAACGTCATTGAGTCTTTAATGACTCTTTCTATGAAACAGTCTGGTAAAGTTTTGTCCACTCAAATGGACGTTTACAAGAAATAAAGCCAAAGGGTGAAATTCTCTCCTGAGGTATCTCCATTGAAGTCTTCAGGAATCTGGCCCAAAGTGTTAAAGCTTTCAAAGCAGCTGTGAAAACTTACAGTGACTGACACTTACATAGTTCTCCAATCCTCTCTCCCTCCTAGCCACTCCAACAGATGGACTGTGGATTGTTTATAATCACTCTGCCTTCCACTTCCTGTAAGGGACAGGGTTGCAATGAGACTTGAGTCCGCCTTGGAAGTGGCACAGGGCTGCACAGCACCTGACAGCATTCACTGCCCTTCTAGCAGCAGACAGTTAGCAGAGTGCAACATGAGCTATAACATGCAGCCTCTGCTGTACAGTCAGAGAAGGGTGTAATAAGGGTCTGACTGGTAAGAAAATGGACTTGATTTCCTAGCCCCAGCCAGGTTGACACAGGTCAATACCCTGGCCACTTTAGTGGCTACTGTTACAGGAAGGCTGATGTTATCTGCCGCAGGGGCACTAGTAGGAAGTATCCAATACACTACAGAGACACAATGCAGGAGAGGGAAGGCTTTTTCTACTCTCCGTGCACAAAGACCAGGCTCTAGCTTTCCCCTAATTTGCTGACACAGAGACTCTGTTTTAGTAATTCATTAATTTCTATGAATTGCAATGTACAAATTGCAATTCCAGTTATAATAAATTTCTTATAGGGCCACAGTTTGCAGCTTGTATTTGTAATTCTTCTCTCTCTCTCTCTCTCTCTCTAAACACTATAGACAAGCCCATCTTTTAACGGTTCTCTCAGCATGGAGTTTATTAGGTTTTGAATTCAGGTATGGGAATGTAAAGGTTGATTGGATTTCTTGAGTTTTCCATTTATAATGTGGCAAAATAGTTTGGAAAGGAAAAACAATATAATACATGCTGATCACACTGGAATTAGCTATACACTTTCTATTTGCATATAAAATGCTCTATGTAAATCTGTATATTACTAACAGTAAATTGCCTCAAATAAATATTTTTGCTAATACTAAATGACTAACAGTGAATTAGTTTTGTATTCCCCACATAGCTGCATTTTCATATTGACTAGAGAGAGATTATGAGCTACATGCCAACTATTTATGATTAGGGCTGCTTCTGTATTTAAGTGATTCACACTATAAAATTCATGGGATTTAAAATGCTATCAGTGTTCTGTCTCATGTAGGGGTGACAGACACCTTTAATTTGTAAGCATTAGCAAAATGAGATGCAGTTGCAGAAAATGTAATTGGATCATCTTTGTATTATATGTCAGCATGACTAAGTACTGTTAAAGTATGCACAGTGCACACAACATAACCTGACAGCAATATAGTAGCTGGTTGTAGGCATGACAAATAATAGCAGACTTCACTTCCCATTGTATTTTTTTTTCTTTCCTAGGCAGTATTCATTAAATAAGAAAGCTCTAAGGCTGCCTAGAAGTTTAATGGCTTAACAATCGTTGTTACATTAATATGTTTCATAATCGCAATTCCATTAGAAAAACACAGAAGACTCTCTTTGCTGTAAACCAGGGGAACCGTACATCAGCGGTCCCATCTTTTCTTATTGTCTTGTATCTTTTGTAACTTACGGTATGACAAAATGGAAAAGACTGAGCTAGGCAGTTCGTATTATTGAGACAATAAATAAGCTACCAATGGCAAAAACATGTTATGTATCATTATTATTATCATTATTATTATGCATTTCTAAGGAACCCATCAGCATAGTGTCTAGGCACCATTACATACTTTAAAAACGAAATCATCCGTTCTTCAGGGGACAGAACATTCTCCTCCCCTTCCACATACATGTAAGATGGTTATTTATATGAAATTGCATCTAGGTAACCTATTTCAGGAGCATCTTGAAGGGCCATTCTGCCAGCTTCACTGTTAGGGAACTGTGCATGAAGAGATGAGTCTTGAATCATGGTTGGTATTGGCTCAAACTGTAGTAGTCAAGTCCACAGACAAAAGTGCTCCACAGAAGAACACTGTGCTGCTTATAAGTTTGAACCTGGGTTCCATCAGCCATGTTATATACATGGAATGTGGCTGCCTTGAAAAAGGATGGAGGAAAACTTTGAGGTTGTTTGATCCTAGCCTATTCAGGATTTGTTATGTAGAGGTGGTAGCCTCTCCATAACTCCAGTTGTCATCAGGTTCCATGGTAACTCCATCTTTTTAGCACCCCCACAAAAAAAATCAAGCTATTTCTCTTACTTTCTGGACCAGAAGAAAGAGACTGATTGTTATTGTTGTCCCCCCCCCCCCCGCAAGTATATAACAAGAAACATACATAGTATCCTGAAGGGGATCCTAGCAGTGGCTGCATGCTAGATATTCCTAGCAGCAATAAGTGTTTTAGAGGCAGTTTCAAGAAGAGTGTATCTCATGTTAAGGCTACCAGTCTGAGGGAGCCATTCCAATCCATCATTTGGAGTAGAGATGTATAAAAAAAATGGTATTTTCCGTGATCTATAATTTTAAATTAACTATTTTTGTTTTGTTTAAAATCATCCATAGGATTTTAACTGGGTTTTACTTTTTGGGCTCCCCGCCCCCGCCATTCTTTCCCCTGGAGAAAGGGGGGAGGGGGAAGTGGAAAAGGAAGAAAATGGGGTACTGGAAAGCCAGAAACTGACAATTTTGGCCCACTAAAGAACTCTTTAGTGTAAAGCTGGCAAATGCAGCTCCTGCACCAGCCATTTCCCATCCTCCAGAGATGGAGGCATGGAAGAACTCTGCTCTGAATTGCCTATTTTCCACTAGCAGGGGGTTCATTAAGGACCCTATGCCAATGGCATAAATTAAGAGTACCTCAGCTGTTTTAACTCTTGCTGGCCCCTCACCTATTGCACCAAATGGAGCTAAAGCACGGGTAAGAATCTGGCCCTTCAAGTGTTTCCATTTCTTTGTCTTTTTTTTAAATCTTGGCTTCTCTTGTGTTCTTTTCTACCATTCTCTACCTTTGGACTCCTCTTTTCTTGTCTCCTCCCAGCTTTTCCCCTGTTGCGCTTAAGCACAGGTGTTAGAGATGGAAATGATCCATTCAGTCATCCAGATCACTGTCCTGCCAATGCAGGATTATTCCCCTGTTCTCTGTTCAAGTTTTAAGATCCACTATGTGAATTATTTAAGGGAAGTAGTAGACTTTCAAGAGAAGGACAAGATAATGGAGCAAGTCCTATGGGACTCCTTTAATAAAATATTAAAGGAGGGTAATTAATGGCAATTAGGATGGGGTTATGCAAAATAGATCCTGTCAGAGTAACTTGATATTCTTTTTTGAGGAGAGTATAAATTTGGTTGATAAAGGTAATAGTTGATGTAGTATATTTACTCTTCTGTAAAGAATTTGATGTGGTACCTCATGATGCTTTGATTAAAAATAACTAGACCAATATACAATGAATATGGCACACATTAACTGGATTAAAAGATGGCTAACTGATAGGTTTCAAAATGCAATATTAAATGGGGAATTATTATCAAGCAGGTGTGTTTCTAGTGGAGTCATTCAGGGATTGGTTCTTAGCCCTACATTATTTAAGATTTTTATCAATGACCTAGAAGAAAACATAAAATCATCACTGATAAAGTCTGCAGATGAGACCAATATTGGGAGAGTGGTAAATAATGAGGATGGGTCACTGATGCAGAGTGGTCTGGTTGGCTTGCTGTTGATACCTCTAAATGTATACATCTAGGAACAAAGAATTTAGGCTATGCTTACGGCAGTGGTTCTCAACCCACAGCCCAATCAGCACATAGCTGTGGCCCATATGATGTCCTCAGGGTCATACAGGGCTATATTATGTAGCTGCAGCTCACATAACACATAGAGAGCTACATATGTGGCCCACAATGGTAAATAGGTTGAGAACAGCTGGCTGATAGGATAGGGGACTCAATCTTGAGAAGCAGTGACTGGAAAAAAGATTTGGGGCTTATGGCTGATAATCGGCTGAACACGAGCTCCCAGTGTGACACTATGACTGAAAGGGCAATTGTAATCTTTGCATGCATAAACAGGGAAATCTTGAGCTGGAATAGAGAAGTTTTTACCTCTGTATTTGGCACTGGTGTGACCACTGCTGAAATACTGTGTGTCCATTTATGGTGCTCATAATTCAAAAAGGATGTTGATAAATTGGAGAGGTTCAGAGAAAAACCACAAGAATGATTAAAGAACTAGAAGACACGCCTTATAGACTCAATTAATTCATTTTATTAAGGTTAAGAAGTGACTTGGTTGCAGTCTCTAAGTATCTACATGGGGAATAATAATGGGATCTTCAATCTAGCAGAGAAAAGTATAACAGGATCCAATGGCTGGAAG
This sequence comes from Trachemys scripta elegans, assembly GCF_013100865.1. Taxonomy (NCBI): domain Eukaryota; kingdom Metazoa; phylum Chordata; order Testudines; family Emydidae; genus Trachemys; species Trachemys scripta. The sequence goes on from NC_048300.1 coordinate 171,151,510, forward strand.
TTGAAGCTAGGCAAATTCAGACTGGATTTAAGGTGTCAATTTTTAACAGTGAGGGTAATTAACAATTGGAGCAATTTGCCAAGGTCACAGTAGATTCTCCATCACAGGTAAGTTTTAAATCGAGATTTTATCTTTAAAATAAGATCTGCTCTAGGAATTATTTTGGGGAAGTTCAATGGCCTGTGTTATAGAGGAGGTCAGACTAGATGATCACAATGGTCCCTTCTGGCCTTGGAATCTATGAATCATTTCATAGTCTAATATTGAGCACTGGCAATGTGGTCTAGAGGATAGTGGGCTGGCACTCAGACCAGTGTTCTATTCCTGGGTCTGTCACTAACCTGCTTTTTGTCCTTAGGCAAGTCACTTTGCCTATTACCCTCCCAACTTGCATCTGTTTAGTTACTTTAGATTGTAAACATTCTGGACCAGGGATTGTCGCTCACTATGAAGTGCATGTGCAAAGTCTGTCGCAATGAATCCCTAATCAAGGCAGAGGCCCTTTGGTGCCTCAATAATACAAATCATAATTACAGGAGACATTTGTCTTAGAGATGCTTCATGCGAAATACCAGAAGAACCACTCTTTCTCCTAACTTATTAATAGGTAGCATACAAATGCTGTTCACCCCTATCATTCAATAAAATAAATGCATGTATCAAAGCAGTGCGATGCATTTTAGATGTCCAAAGGACAGGATATATGTGCAGAGGACACAGTTGTGGTGCAATGGACAAGATATAGAAAATAATCCAAGAAATTGTATGCTCAGATCGGATTTTATCTATGAGCATAACAGTTTATGAGAGAGCCCAAAGCAGTTTGTCAACAGAATCTCTTTTAAGAAGATGCAGGAAATTACACTAACTGAAATATGCATTTTGTTATAATTCAAAATAGATTTTCTAAGGGAAAACGGGAGAGGTATAGTAGAACATAGCCAGTATTTTATGTTATACTTTAAGAGCACACAATGCCTACAGCTGACACATTTAATTTTTTGGGTGCTTGTCAGATAATTCCAAGCCTTCCACAGGTCAGTCAGTGGTTATAAGCCTTGTCATAGAAGGAAGTTCCAGAATCACTGGGCATCTGGGTTTTTATTTTTTGGGGCATCTGAAATAAAAATAAATAAAAACTTTTACATTCTGCTGATATATAATTAAATATTTATATATAAAGCACTCACAGCAGAAAGTTGTCAGCCAGACTATTATATTCTATACAGCTACAGTATACAACCCCCAAACCAGGCTACTCAACACTGTTAGAGAATTCATTAGAATCCAGCACGTTGATCTCTTTCTGCCTGTTGAGTCTCTCCTATGGTTGCTATCTATGGTGACTCTCTTTTTTTGTAACCATCACCACAGAATCTAAGAGTTATTTTCTCCCAGCTACAGTACATACACATTGCAAGAAATACTTTTACTCCACACAAAAAGATAGAAACTCAGCAGTGACACTTTTTAAAAAAAAAAGTATATAATAATAACAAATACAGTGATGAAACATCCCAGAGTCTGAGAAGTTCTCAACCGGCCTCCCACAGGTCGCTTGCAGCCCAATCAGCACAGAGCTGTGGCCCATGTGACATTCTCAGGGCCATACTGGTAGTATTGGATGCGGTCCACATAACACATTGTGGGCTGCATATGCGGCCCACATTGGTAAATAGTTTGAGAACTACTGCCATAGAGTAATTGATATTGTCCCCACAGTAAATAGCAGCCTTGGGTTAAAATAAACTTAAACCACTTTTAACAAAATGGCTTTTTGACCAGTAAGACAGGATTTTTGGTAATATACCGCCTAAAAACAACAAAGGCCCTATAAAATAGCAATCTATACAATGTCTACATCAATGGTAGACAAACATTAAAAACTAGAGCTATCTGGAAATTGGAATTATCATTCTGTGGGAACTCTGAAATTTCCAAAAGTCTAAATGAGATTTTTGTCTTGACCTTTTCAAAATGTTTCCAAGGTTCCCTGAGCTGCCCGCAACCCGATGGGGAGCTGCACAGCATGGGGAACCAGCAAGCTTGGAGTGCTGGGACTCTCAGAGCTTCTGGAGCCAGGAGAGTGGGAGCCATAGGAGTTCCAACTCTGGGACAGTGTCAGGGACCCTGTGAGCCCCAGCTGTGGGGCAGTCCATCTAGCAAGCAGTTCTGGAGCAGAGGACCCCCAACTCCAAGGCAACCCCCCTGGTGAGCTGCCAAGAAACCTGGGAGTATAGGATGAACCACAATCTTGGCAGGTGGGACTGCCAAGGAACGGCATGACTGGAAGCTTGAGAGCCAGAGCTTCCAGGCTCCTGGCTCGCCATCAGCCAGATGGGCAAACTGGCAGGGAACCCTGCCTGGTTTCCATCAGGATTTTGATGAAATCAACATGGGCCTGTGAAACATTCTGACTTTTAACAAATCAGCATTTTCTGAAGGGAAAACAATCAGTCAGAAAAATTCTAGCCAAAATTATTAAAAACGCTTTTAAAGAAATACCTAGAACATGGAGAGTAGCCAATTTGTAAACATTCACAATTCAGCTTTCTTTATTATTTTCATTGCGGCAATGCCTAGTGCCCAAATCAGTGTCAGGGCCCCGATGTGCTCGGCACTGAAAACACACATAATAAAATACGGCAATCCCTACCCGAAAGGAATTAGTTTGTAGACCTGAGACACAACCGGTGGAGCTGTGTCATAACTATAAAGGGAAGGGTAACAGCTGTCCTGTGTACAATACTATAAAATCCCTCCTGGCCAGAGACTCCAAAATCCTTTTACCTGTAAAGGGTTAAGAAGCTCAGGTAACCTGGCTGACACCTGACCCAAAGGACCAATAAGGGGACAAGATACTTTCAAATCTTGGTGGGGGGAAGGCTTTTGTTTGTGCTCTTTGTTTTGGTGTTTGTTCGCTCTTGGGACTAAGAGGGACCAGACATCAATCCAGGCTCTCCAAATCTTTCTGAACAAGTCTCTCATATTTCAAACTTGTAAGTAAACAGCCAGGCAAGGCGTGTTAGTTTTATCTTTGTTTTCTCAACGTGTAAATGTACCTTTTACTAGGGTATTTACCTCTGTTTGCTGTAACTTTGAACCTAAGGCTAGAAGGGCTCTTTAAGGGCTCTGGGCTCTTTAAGTTTGATTACCCTGTAAAGTTATTTCCCATCCTGATTTTACAGAGATGATTTTTACCTTTTTCTTTAATTAAAAGCCTTCTTTTTAAGAATCTGATTGATTTTTCCTTCTTTTTAGATCCAAGGGGGTTGGATCTTGATCCACCAGGAGTTGGTGGGAGAAAGGAGGGGGGATGGTTAATTTCTCTTTGTTTTAAAATCCAAGGCGTTTGGATCTGTATTCACCAGGGAACTGGTGAAGAGTCTCTCAAAGCTACCCAGGGAAGGGAATTACACATTGGAGGGGTGGCAGCGGACCAGATCTAAGCTGGTAGTTAAGCTTAGAAGTTTTCATGCAGGCCCCCACATCTATACCCTAAAGTTCAGAGTGGGGAAGTAGCCTTGACAAGCTGTATACGTACAAACAAATGGAGTGGGGAAAGGGAGTAGGACAAGGGAACAGTGAAACCACTATATTTGGCATAGCAAACAGCTGTATAATGTTTTGTAAGCATCACAGCAGAGTTGAGGTTTAAGAATGGAGTTGAGGGAGGACAATATCATCTCTCTACAGACTTTTATGGGGAGCTTTTCTCATGCATAGAGAGGAAAATGTAGAGACATTAGTAACTCAGTGAAATGTTCCAATTCCAGTTATGGATGCACATACTGGCATTTAGGCATGTGGGAGCCCATTTTACACTCCTAAATCCTGATATGAATGTCCAAATATGGGATTTGCAGACTTTAATATAGAATCTGCATTTGAATCCCCAGATCTGTATCTGGGAGGCAGAGAGCGAAGGCTGAGGAGAAGGTGGGGACAGGTATAGGGCATCATGGATCATTTCCTCCAGCAGCTAACAGGAAATCCATCCATATGTTAATGCAGTCTGAAATTTAATGCAGATTAAGTCTGCATTAACCCTTCATGGAATCTCTTCTCTGCTAGAGAACCCTCCCCCCTGCCATCCTGAAGGCATTCAAGAGGCAGCAGTGAATGAGAGGAAACCTAGGAGCACAATTCCATAGATATCACAGAGCTGGGAGTGAGTTGGAGCAGCGTAGGACTTTCGAACAGACAACCGTATTCCTCCAGGAGTTTGGGGTCAAACCTCCTGGTTCCATATAGGGACATTGCCTCCCCATCCCCAGTCCTGGGAGCATATTTAAGCAAACTTCTGGGGTAAGAGACACTTCAGTTGGATCTTGAGGTTTAATGGAAAAGTAAATCTGCTTGGTCCACCTTCATAACTGACCAAACCCCTCCAATATGCAGAGGGGTGACCATTAACAGACAAACATCTCTGGCACAGATTGCCAGATCTCCTCCACAGGATTGGAAAGCCACTTCTCTTTACTATTCTGGTACTTTGAAAACCACTATGTTTGCTAAATGTTGGCCAGCCTTTAAAGAAGAAATTGCAAATTGATAACAGCTTCTGGAAGGCACTGCCAGGACCCTGTCCCTTGAAATACTACGAAATATCCATGCTCAGAAATATCTAAAGTCCCAAAGACATGTGGGATGGATGGGGAAAGTGCAGCTAGTGTTACTTGCTTACAGAAAGTACTACGAGTTTTCAGTACAGCAGAACTACGCAGCACAGAGAAGGGGAATGAACATTTTTTTGCCTTTGTTCATGTGCAGAAAATCAAAACAGAATTCCAGTAACAATAAAGTCAATGACCGTGTCTGCCACTACCTTGTGATTAAATAGTCCCTTTCCTTCCCCCCCTCCTCCAGACAACTTAGCCAGTTTCACCCTAGTAGGGATTAGTGTTCCATAACAGCCACTCATTGCCGTTAGCACTGCTACCAATGAGTCATTTAAGAAAAAGAATGGCTGCATATCCTTCTCCACCCTGCCTTCCAAAAAAGCAAATGTTGATAAGGTCGTTAAGAGAGATTGAATGCTCCCGATTTAGTAAACAAGTAGGAATAGCGAAGACAAAAGCATTGCACAATGACCACATTACAGCTTGGCCACCAACCTCTGCAGCACAAACCCAACCCTAAGGTGATAACCCAGTGCAGGTGCCCTGTTATAAATATCTTTGTGTGCAATGTCACAGGAACGAATGCCTAACGACCTTTGGCTATTGGAGAACAAAACCCTCACAAAGCTATGAAGCCCTACACGTCTGTGTCAGTGTTTTGTCATGTGTTTTTCCAGCAGGTACACAGGGTGTGAAGGTGTCCCTTGGCCCAAGCAGATGTCATCCTCTGCCTCCCAGCTGTTCCAAGATGTGCATACATTTGGCATCTCTGACTTCTATTGATCTCTGGGAACTAGGATCAGTGTGCACATGGGTGCAATCCAGTTGCCAGTATAGAGATTGTAAACCACACTTGTCCTGCTCCCATCCCAAAACAGAAACACTCCCCTTTTCCCTCACAACCATTATGGAATGTGCAACAGGTGTGATTATACCACATTTGCCACATTGGTATCCAGTTATGTGCATAGGCAGTACCAATGAGATTTCAATCTACCAAACATTCAGTCCATGACTATTTTGCAGCTACTGAGCTTGTAATTTAATTCCCTTTTTTGGGGTAATTGATATTGGGGTACACTTTAATGAGCCAAGTTCAAAGTGGGGTGGCCCAGACACAGAACAATTGTACAGAACAATTTTGTTTCTGGGGAATAAAGTCATTTCTTCCAGGTTCAAGTAAAATCCTGCTCTCCTCAGCCTTTGGTTGCCATGAACCTATTCAGTGTTTCCCACCTTCATATTCATGAATCTGACTCTGTGTCCCATTAAGCCTTGCAGTACAAAGAGAAAATAACCCCTTCAGTTCACATGCTCACTTTCCCCAATATGGATGTCATCAAATGTCATCAAATCTCTCCCCCTCCCCCCACTGTTCCAAAACCTCATCCAGGACTTTTCTTATGGCAACCACCTATGTAGACCAGTGTTAATGGCCTCACAAACCTGCACAACTATGATCCTGATAGTGGACTTTCTAACCCCAAAGTGATTGCAATGGACCTATAGCTGTCTGGTGTTGCCAGCTTCCACAGGACAACAATCACCTGCTCCTGCACCAGTATGGCTTCCCTGAATCAAGAGGTTGGGTGCTGGATGTTTGGTGCAAGCACCTCACATAGCTCCATGAAGATCTGTTTCCTCATTGAGACATTTGGAAGCCACTGCTGATCATCCTGAGCATGTGATCCCATCAAACCATGCTTGTTCTCTTGCATCAGAAGCGACGTTCCACCCAAGGGCATACAATGGCAATAGCAGCATTCACCATACCTGTATCATGTGAACTGAATGAATTGTCATTAACCCTCAAGGTCAGCCATCTTCGATGGGTCACAAAGTTATGTCCAAATTCAATCCAGCATCTCGCGGATCATCTACTCCACTGCATACCCATTGGTCCTGCAAAAGGGAGCAGAAGCAGAACAAGATAATCTTCCCATTGCTCCATGTGTTCAACCCAGTTTGGCAGGGAATAACAGTGAGGGACAACATGATCAGGAATTGCCATCGGCAGATGTTGTGAAGGCAGGAAACAGAACCAACAACGCACAGCAAAGTGGTTCTTAAAATGTCTTCATGATGCACACAATCTAGGGATCCTGCCCCTGAAATGATAGCACTAACATCAGGTACCAGCAGTGTCAGTGTGGATGCAGGTACACATGTGTACACAGTGTTATACCTGTGTTCTGCACAGCATAACGTGGACACTCAGTATGGGGAGAATGCACAAGCATGTACATGGTGCAGTACCCAAGCATGCAGGCCTGTATAGACATTGCCTTAGAAGTGCGGGAGAAGTCATTTTTAATTAAATTTGGAAATAGTGAGGAGTGAGACTTCCAACCCTATTACAAGTAATGATTTCTTTGGCTGTTTTCTATGAACAGTTTGAGCCTTGAAAGGCCAGTGAACCTTGAGATTTGGAGCCTTTTGCTTCTGGATCACCCTAGACTGACATAAGGTTTATAGACTCATAGACTCATACAGCTTGAGCTATTCTACTGAGGAAGCCTTACTGCCAGCTAAGGAATTTTGGTTTCAGTGATCAGAATTGGATTGGATCCCAAATGAAAAAGATACTGTAGGAACAGAGAGAGCCATGAAACTGCCTAAACATATATACTGGATTATATGAAACGCTAACGTCTCTTTTGGCTATTAATTTGACAGTTTTAACTCTGATGCTTAAACCTGATGTTTTTATGGCTTGCATATGAAAAATACTCATTGAAATGGTTGGCTATGGGGGTTTTCTGTTCTGGGAATTTACTTCCATTGCAGTGTTTTTGGCTGTATCTCAAAGACCTCATAAAAATGCCTGATCCAGTGAGGTGCTAAATAACTCCTGATTTCTGTGGGAGTGAAGGGAACTCAGCACTGCACAGGACTGAGCCCTCCAAATCCCATACACTGACTTTTCCCAAATGTGGAGGAATTCAAAATATGGATCTGGATCCAAATGTAAGTGGTTTGAACCCATTTTTGATTAAACATGGGCATGCTAATACAGAAATCAGGAAAATCAAGGGTATGGCATCCACAGCATTTGCAGACCTATTGCGTGCTGCATACACCGTATAGAATTCCTTAGCCTTCTATAGTATCTGGAGTGAGGTTTAATGGCTTAGTGCATGTGATGTGGCCAATTTACAGTTGCAGTTACAGTCAGAACTGGTTTAGCATTTGGGGTGGTTAAAATGTCATGTTTAATGGGAGCTAGCAAACGGGGGAGTTTTGTGAGGGAGTTCTCCAGGTGAAGGTGGAGTGAGTATGTGACCCTTGGGGTGAGTTTGTTTGTTGTTGTGTGCCTGCTTGATGGAAGTTTATAGTGTGGTCTCTTTGGGGGTTGTGTGCATGGGGCCTAGCAGCCTGCTAGGCAAGGCTGAAACTTCCTGAAATGCCTCTAGTCATGGGCAGCAGGTGAATCTTCCCTTTGGGGAGGCTAGCCCCTGCCCCACCTCTTCCAGCCGAGGCCCTGCCCCCAACCGAGCTATCAGACACCCCCAAGCCCCGTGGCACCGGCTGATTAGAAATATAGATAGTTGGGTTTGTGATGACCAGGAGAATTGCCTGGTGAGTTGCCTGCTGGATGAGACGGCTGCAAACCTCTTGAGTCATTTAGATAGACTTATGCACCATGCTGGGGAGGAGTCAGTGGTCATAGTACATGTAGGTACCAGTGACATAGAGAAAGGTAGAAGAGAGGGCCAGGAGGCCAAATTTAGGGGCTAGGTAAGAGATTAAATTCCAGGACCACCATGGTAGCATTCCCTGAAATGCTTCCAATTCCACATGCAGGGCCAGTTAGAAAGGCAGAACTCAGGGTCTCAATATGTGGATGAGATGGTGTTAGGAGGATGCATTTAAGTTTATTAGGAACTGGGCAAGCTTTGGGGAAAGGAGGAGCCTACACTGAAAGGATGGGCTCTACCTCAACCAAAATGGAACCAGATTGCTGGCATGTAAAATTAAAAAGCTCATAGAGAAGTTTTAAACTAGGGGTTGTGGGAAAGCTGACAGATGCAGAGGAGCATATGGTTTGGAAAGAGAGAATCCTGTGTGAATGATTTATTAAAGGGGATACTCCATATCCTAGTAAGGAGGAGAGGATAGAAGTTGATAAAGTACAGGTTGGAACTGAAGAGAAACAAATGAAAAAGAATCCAATTCAATTACATCACATGAAGGCAAACAACTAAATATTTACACATTTTATAAGTTCTTGTATACAAATGCAACAAGTCTAAATACTTAGATGGGTTAACTTGAGTGCCTGGTAGAAAAAAGAGGATACCGATATAATAGGCATCACAGAAACTTGGTGGAACAATGATAATCAATGGGATACAATAATACCAGGGTACAAAATATATAGAAATGACAGAATAGGTCATGCTGGTGGGGGAGTGACACTATATGTGAAAGGAAATAGGGTCCAATATAGTAAAAATCTTAAAGGAATCCAGTTGTATCATAGAATCTCTATGGATAGAAATTCCATGCTTGAATAATAAGAGTAAAGCACTAGGAATAAACTACCAACAACCTGACTGGGATGGTGATGGTGACTGTGAAGTGTCCAGGGAGAATAGAGAGGCTACAAAAACAGAAAACCCAATGTTAATGGAGGATTTCAACTATCCCCCATTATTGACTGGGAATATGTCACCTCAGGATGGGATGCAGAGATTAAAGTTTTTAGACCCCACTAATGACTGCTTTTTGGAGTAGCTAGTCCTGGAACCCAGCGGGGACAGGCAATTCTTGAGTTAGTCCTAAGTGGAGCACAGGGTCTAGGTCCCAGAGGTGAATGTAGCTGAACCACTCAGTAACAGCAACCATAATATATAAAATTTAACATCTTTGTAGGAGGGGATGGGGGGGAAATACCAAAGTAGCCCAACACATTAGCATTTAACCTCTAAAGGGAGAACTACACAAAAATGAGGAAGCTAGTGAAATGGAAATTAAAAGGAAGAGTTACAAGTGTGAAATGCCTGCAAGGAAACTATTTAAAAACACCATTTTAGAGACTCAAACTAAATGTATACTCCAAATACAAAAGAAAAAAAAAAACAGTAAGAGGACCAAAAAATATGAATTTTAAAAGGGGTGGGGTTAATAGCCCAAGATGGATGACACACTGCAAGCTTGCAATAGCCTCTCCAAACTCCACTGACACTGTCAATTGGATTTTCAGAACAATGAACGTGTATGACACATACTGTGGTTCTATTGGAAAAAGACCTTTGTGCCTCTGTCCTCCTAATAAAAATGTGGAGATTTTTCAAAGTATCTAAGGGATTTAGGAATGCAAGTCCCATTGGTTTCCCCTAGACCTAGGTGGATGTTTGCTTAGGCCCTTGTTGACCTTCAGAACACTAGGACATATTGCAAGACATGCCTGTTTTTCCTAGATGAGAGGGCCGGTGACAGATGGAGGGGATGAATGGTGGTGTTTGGGAGTGAAGGTGGAGACTGGGTTGAGCATTGTTAGGAAAAGGTAACAGGATGTCTTTTCTTCTTTTTAAAGCTATGAGTTACCATGTTTGGGTGCCTTGTTTTATTCTTATTAAAAAGTATATTTTATTTTAAAAGTTGACTGAAATGCACTTTGAGTTCTGAGTATACATTTAAATTAAAAGTAATAATTTTCTTAGCTCACCTTCTGTTTATAATCATTCTTCTAGAACAACTGAGAAAGGACTGTAAACTAAATATTGTTATTTGGATATTATGCTACATTCGGTGAATGTAAATTGTTAAAAGTTCCACGTAATGTCAATTAAATAAACTCCAATTTGTAGAGGTGTGAGTACTCAAAGTTTCCATTGACTTCACTAGGAAATGCAGGTTCTTAGTGCCTTTATAAAAAAAGGCCAAACTATTTAATTACCATAGTGTGGACTAAAATCCTGGCTAGATAGGCAGACTTGTTTAGGCAGCTAAATATGCCTAACTTCAGGCAGGCACACTTGCAAAGTTTGGCCCAATTATTTTACACATAACAGACAATGAACAGTTAGCCATGGACCATATGCTTAGATGAAAGTCATATTAAATAAAGTCAGAATAATCATATTAAATAAAGCCAGAATAGAGCAATATAAAGAAGTAAAGAAACAATTGAAAAAAAAGAGATGAAGGCGCCGTCAGTTTCTATCATTTTATTGTTCAACAACCTCACACCAATCATACATTTCCCCATCTGATTCCAGATACTCTTTGTGCAAAAAAAATCATATTTAAAGAAGGTATAAAGAACTAAAAATTAAGTTTTAAAAGTGAAATGGCACCTTAACATAACAATAGTAACAATAATGAGACTTTCTGATATTTGCATATATCTCAGAACCTCAAGGAGAGTAAAATTGATAGTTTGCTAGTTTCTAATATAAGATTAGGGAATTAGTATAAGAGAGAGCTGTATACCTACGAGTTAACTCTGTTAGATACCGATTCCTTCTCAAAGCCTGCTGGGGATTTCCTAAGATATAACTTTACTAGTCAAGTATGCTATAACGTGATTTGGCCTTCCTCCAGCCTGAAACAAAGATGCCGTAGTTTTTCTTTGACCCATAGGTTAATCTGACTTCACTTTGCTCCATGAAATTAATTCTAAAAACATAAGAAATGAATTTTCCTGATGAGTTGTGCAAATATGATTAATAAAAGACATCTTTTTCTGTTTAAACATCACAGGGCCTTAAGTATCTTTTAGTAGCTTGGAGACACACTTTTGGCAATGGAGTGTATTGTACATCTGAGTGGTTCTGAATCATTGCAGAGATCAACCCATACGTGCATAATTCTGAGTTCACAGGGAAAGCTGTTTAACATTATCTGTTGGTCTCTTGCTCTTCACAATCAGTGCATCAAGGAAGGGAAACTGTCATCACAGCCCTGACACTGTAAGAAAGGGGTCTAAGGAGGACACAGCTATTCAGTGGCAAAAGGGTGCTATAGAAAATGGGAATCGAATTTCATTGAATGCCTGGATCTTATTAGAACTGCCTATAGCGTGATTTTTTCCTTCCATGTAATGTCTGTGCGCACACAAAAAAATGTGTTGCACTGCAGGAGGTCATTGCAACAAGTTATATTATGTGATGCCAGCCAGTAAAATGTCTAGTTCTGGAGAATATACTTCAAATACTTAGACATATACAATGTATTACATGTCATGCCATGAGAGCTCTCATAAAAGCTTTTTGTCCAGGCCCATGAATTAAAGGGCCAGCTCAACTTGTGTCTGTCTGTGTGCATAAGGAAAAATGAATTTGGTCACATTTTGTGCAATCTCTGGGGTAAGATTTTTCTGAAGCACTCAGTGTTGGTCTAACTCTGCTCCCATTGCAGTAAAAGGCAAAACTCCGTACAGTGGAAGTAGAGGGAAACCAATGCTGAGTGCTCTTAACAAACCCACCCCTAGTATCAGAGCCGGCTCTGGCTTTTTTGCCGCCCCAAGCAAAAAAAAAAAAAAAAAAATGGGGCAGCCAGAACGGCAAAGCAGGGGAAAAAAACCTGTGGGGCAGCAGGAGCCAGGGTGCAGGGGGATTGCCTGCGCTGCAGACATGCCCCGGCTAGTGGGGGAGTGGGGGAGGGAGTGGGGGGATAGAGAGAAGGGGGGCGGCCAGGGCTTCAGCGGGTCGTTCGCCATGTGGCCCTGAGTACCACGCCGCCTGCCGGGAGGACTCCGCGCCGCTCCGGTCGGCGGGCAGGGAAGGACGCGGGCTGCCCTGCCAGGCTAGCTACAGACCTGGCACCGGCTGTGGCAGACGGAGTGCGCAGCCCACTCCCAGCAGGGCGCTCCCCTCCTCTGCGCCGCCGCCCCCTACAGGGCAGCCAGATCGGCGAACCGAATAAAAAGGATTGGGCAGAATGCCGCCCCATAGAATCTGCTGCCCCAAGCACGAGCTTGCTCGTCTGGTGCCTGGAGCCGGCCCTGCCTAGTATGCATTGTAAAATAAAGGCATAAGAAGTAGCATGGCTGCAAGGAAGGAAAATAATAGAGACCAGAAACAGGGCATCTTCTACCATGGACACTCAATAATCATTAAGAGGGTGGAGGGGAATCAACTCCCAGCCTGCTCAGGTTTCAAGGTTAAATAAATGTGATGTCATCTTTGTGAAGAGAGAGAGAGAGAGTCATCTTCACAGCAAAGAAGATGAACGAGTGGGGGAAGCTGCGTGTAACAGAGGGTCAGAAATGTCCTGGAGGGGGCATCATTTTAAGGTTTTGGCAGAGAGCAGCTCTGAAGGCATATCTTGTATGTAAGGAATTATTGGCACTTTCCTTTGGGTAAAATCTCAGTGTTGGCAGTTTTTCATCCTGTATGATCTAATCTCTTTCCAGGCCAGGTTTTTCTGCCCTTAGCTCATTTGTCATACACTGTAAATATGACACATACTGATATAGTTGAAGCACAGAGAGCCCCCAAAAGGCCTCACGTCATTCTTCATAATGGGTTCATCATACTTCTCAGCAGGAAATTGTTTAAGATCTTGTTAGCTTATGTACTGCAGTACGTGTGTAGCTGATATTTTGGTTTGCATATCCTTTTTACCTGAGAGGAGTCACTAAAGCACTTCCCAAAGTATCCAGGAATCGCCTCCTCCTGCACTGAAATACAGCCACCCCTAAGGTGAAATATGCCAGCTGGTTAAGGCCCAACTTGCACTGAGAATTGCGTGAGCAGCTCTCTGCTCCTTCCCCCTTCCCCCAGCCTTGAGCTGAATATGTGCAGGGTTCTGCCTCTGAAGTTTGGCTTGCACATTTCATGCCACAGCAACATTACACAATAATTTATGTAGCTACTGGGCTCATACGTAGCTATAAGGACCCTTACTCCTTGTGATGTAAGCAAGGAACTGAATGCTCAGAGGCATGTGGATTTATATGTACACAGATTTAGTTATTTATTTATGGGTGTTGTAGCTGGGGGTAAGCTTTACAGGAAAGGCATGTTTTACAGCTTTATCCAAACCCCTGTAGACTTGGTCTCAGTCTGATCTCATCTGTCAAGGAATCCTAAAGCTGGAGTCCTACCACTGACAATGCAGTGTCCCCAAAGCTTGATAGTCTAAACCGGAGCCTACAGAATGAAATCTACTCAAATGTTAATGGTGGCTGCCAGGAAATGTACCATGTCTCTGCAAAGAGAGTCCTGCAATTATGATGTGTCTAGACAAAAGATAAGAAATGGGAGAGGAAGTAAGGTGATCTCTGAGCTAGCTAGCTCCATATCCACTAAGGATGGGATTTACTTAATGCACCCAGCATTGCCCTGACTCTGCTCCTGTTAAAGACATTGGGAGTTTTACTACTGTCTGTAGTGGGAGCAGAGTGAGGCCAATACTGAGCCCTTTAGTGTAGAATTTCAGTAGCTTGGCAGATTAGGACCAAGACTTTGAATTCTGCCCTGAAATGAACAGAAAGCCAGTGTATTTTATATACTACCAGAGGGATGAATTGGCTCCTGCTTATGATATCTGTAGTTCACCAACTTCAGTCTTCAGTTTAACAATTGCATGTAGGTCTCTGTGTAGACCAGGGATTGGCAACCTTTGGCACGCGGCCCGCCAGGGTAAGCACCCTGGCGGGGTGGACCGCTTTGTTTACCTGCCACGTCTGCAGGTTCGTCCGATCGCAGATCCCACTGGCCGCAGTTCGCCACTCCAGGCCAATGGGGGCTGCAGGAAGTGGCGTGGGCTGAGGGATATGCTGCCTACTGCTTCCTGCAGCACTTATTGACCTGGAGTGGCGAACCGTGGCCAGTGGGAGCCATGATTGGCCAAACCTGCAGACGCAGCAGGTAAACAGACCGGCCTGGCCCGTCAGGGTGCTTACCCTGGCGGGCCGCAGGCCAAAGGTTGCCAATCCCTGCTTTAGCATTTGTAATCTTTGACTCTTGCATTTTGAACTTGAATTTGATATAAGAATTGTACATTTTTTTTGTAAATTAGAGCTGTGAATGCACCTTATGTTGGGGTAATTCTACTACTGGTCAAACTTTTCATCCCAATGATTTTTCCCTGCAGTGTGGCTTTTTGGCTTAATAGAAATATTGACCAACATTTTTCCTTTTGTCGAGTTTTCGGGTTTTGTTGAAAACAGCAAAACTGAAACTTTTTCATTCTTTGGCAACCAATAACCAAACTTTTAGGTTTCAGGGTAGTTGTTTTTTCAGTGAAAACTTGAAATATTTTGAAGAAATTTTTCATTGAATTATAATTGAAAATTTGCCAATTACTCCAGTTAATACTTCATGTTTGGTGACTAAAGTGGCATAATAAGAGAACCCATGTTCAAGGTTTAGATCTGCCCATTTTCATTCATTTGGGCCAGATCCAACTCACAGTGAAATCAGTCTGAATCTTTTCATTGACTTGAATGGGAATTAGACAAAACCCTTTATGCACACATTGGAAGAGTTTTCTAATTTTTTAGAATGTTTGTACTCATATTGATCTCTTTGTATGTAGTTGGTTTTTTTTTAAAGAGGAGTGCCTAATGAGTTGTGCAGGCCTCTTTTTTTGAGGTCCTTTGGAGAAGGGGGTAAGAGAGCTACAAAAGCAAAGAGGTTAGAAGGTGAATTTGAAGGGTGGGGAAACACAAATTTCCTTTCATAGTTCTGCCAGTACATCTAGCTGGTGACTTGCAACACCTGCAAATCCCAGTCCTACATCTCATCTGAGCAGATAATCCAGAATTATGTCAACTGTTACAATAAACTGTGTTTGTTTTTTTGCAGTTGATTGATAGCCTCTATGAAATTAAGATACTGACAGTTCACATCACCCTTAACAATAAGTGGATGAGAATCTAGCACCCATAAACTGAAAGGTTTATACATAGAAACTG
Organism: Trachemys scripta elegans; assembly: GCF_013100865.1. Lineage (NCBI taxonomy): Eukaryota > Metazoa > Chordata > Testudines > Emydidae > Trachemys > Trachemys scripta. The sequence continues at coordinate 171,167,002 of NC_048300.1, forward strand.
AGATTTCAACAAAGTTTGAGAGTAAGGTGCCTAGAGATTATGGAAATTGAATGGGAACTGGGTGCCTCATTCCCTTAGTCTCTTTTTAAAATCCTAGACTAAACCACTATGACTTTCAGTCCTCGATAGCATTATTGAATAGATGTGAACCAAAAAGAGAAAATACCTCATCTGCAACCAATGAACCAGAGCCCGCCTCCTTCCTATTGTTGCCTATCTTTCCTTGCTTAGCAGAAGCCTTCTCTCCCACCAAGATATCAAGTTCCTCTTCCCTTCTTATAGAATTGCCTCCAACTCTAGTTTACTCCAAGTTCTTGTCTCCTATTTGTGACCTCCTGAGCCTATTTATTTTCCTGGCCTGCCTGCAATGGCTCCGATACAGCCCTGAAATCTTTTGAGTGCTTCCCCTGCTATAGTTGACAGGAGCTAAGCCTTCTGGAGTGCAATAGCTATGCTGCAGGCAGGCAGTAGATAAAAAAATAAATGGGTTCTGGAGCTCTGGGAACATTTGTGGTGCTGCATATAAGGAGGCAATGGAAAACAAATACAGCTAAATGAAGGAAAAGATATTTACTTCAGCTCTTTTAAGCTTTACATTGAGGCAGAAATTCAAGTGGAGCTGGGGCAAGGGTGGAACCCCAGACAGCAAATGGTGCCCCTAGAGCCACCTATGCTACAGAGCTGAGTCAGAGTATGATTTGACTCCTACATTTAAGTACGTTAGTCCAATAAAACATTTTTATTACAATATGCAAAGCAGAGTTGCCAACCATCTCTAAATTTACTGAAGGCTATTCATTTCTTTCTTAAATACAATGCATCCCTCCCCCAAAAAACTTCACTCAACATAAATTTTAAGTTTAGAGAGAGAGATGTAGTTACAGAAAAACATTTAAAAATAATGTCCACTGTTATTCACTATTTTGGCACCATTTCATACAGCATTTCAACATATATATTTTAAAAAATGTTTAAATAAAGCTACAGTATTGGTTTAGAAATCCTTTTGTTTTAACCAGATGACTTTTCCTAAAGATTATTAAAAGTCAGTGTTAAGAAAAAATTGGACCACATCAGTAAAATTTTTGCTTTGTTTTAGTAAATTAACAGGTGGGTTGTTTATTCTGATATAAAGTGCCAGGTTATGAAAGTCAGTAAATTTCTTAGGTTCAAGGATGTCAAAATACTACTCCAAAGGGGACTGGACTCAATGATCCAGGAGTTCCCTTCCAGTTCCAGGTCTTATGGTCCTAATGGTGACCACAGAGTGGTAGAAGCTTTAGAAAAGTTCAATCAAAATCCCAAGTCCCAAGAAGTTGCAACCAAACAGCCATGTTTAAAAAGAAACAAACTAACTAGCTTTTGCAAGGCTTTCTTGAAATTCGGTTACCATCAATATAATTGAAACCAGAGATTCTACATAATAAGTTATCGACTGCCTTGCAAATAACTCCTAATAGAGCTGTCGATATTTTGCAAAGTAAATTGTGTTAGACCGCAGGGCCTACTTTCATTGTTAAATTTCTAAAATTTAAAATGAAAAAATATGTTTTACATCCATTCCAGATGGAAAACTTTTTACCTCGCATATATTTTGCCACATATTTGATCTTGCATATTGCACACATGCAAAATATGTGAGACTACATGGCATGCTGTATGCAATAGGGTATGCAAACCCCACTCTGGGCTGGAAAGGATTAAAGAACAGTGCAAGGCCCAGGTAGCCCCACCCCTCCAGCCCTAGAGAGCATGTTTCACCTGGAGACAGGTTTTAAAAGGGAGCAACCCAGCTCAGAATGGGAAGGCTAGGGAGGAGTACAGACCTGCCCTGAAATCTCCTGCTGAAAGGGGCTGGAGAAGCCTCTTTGAGGGGAATAGGACTATATTTTGAACCCAACTGGGGCTAATGGTTTGGTTTCTTTTTCATTTTCCTTTTTTTCTTATCTGGGACCAGAAGCTGAGAGAGTGAAGCAGTGGTGGGAAGTGACCTAGGGAGGGTAGGCCAGAAGGCCCTTCCAGAGGCCAAACACACCTGACCCTTCTAGGGCTCTGGCTTGGAGCCCGGCGGGCCTGGGCTCCCCTACCACTGCCCTCATGACCGGGTGGGTGCTAACCACTAGGCAACCAAGGACCCTATTAAGGATGTATCTGAAAAGTGACCACATTTCTGATTGCAAACAATATATACCTCTTGAACAGTTTGTGTAGAGAGAAGGTCACTTTGTCCTTTCAGTTTCTGCATGATTTATACAGTTCTTATGTCACAATGGCTATGTACCTAAAGGCTGTACTCAGTCTGCTTTCACTTAATAAAATAATATACTATTTTATTATTATATAAGGTAGGGAATTCTATAGTAGCTGAGTTCTGGAAGACTTCCAGACCTCCCAGTCTATCCATTAAGAAGGCTCACACCTCGTAAAGAAATGTAGTGAATAAATACAAAATTTCTCTTTCAAATGAGAAAAATATCAGTAATGGCAGATTCAAGCTTTCCCTGTCTTACTCAGTACATCATGACGAACTGCTCAACACCTCTGATGACTGTAGCACAGACAGACCTTTGCAAAATGTAGGTGATGATGTCATCAGAGTCTTTTCTGCTATGTTGACTGGACAGTCTCCACACTGTGCTGTTTGGCTGCTTGCTCCGACTGCTTCCCACCCCCTCCCTCACAGCCTCGTCACCTCAGCCTCATGCATCTGGCCCACAAGGGGTTTCCAGCTCAGAGCCCAGGTTCCAGCTCAAGCCTGAACATCAATATTGAAGTCCAAGCCTCATGAGCCCAAGTCAGCTGACCCCAGGCTCTGAGACTCAGTGTCTTGGGTTTCTATAGCAGTGTAGACACACGGTTACTCTCCTCCATCCTCCACTGCCCCATGTCCCCTTCCTCCCTCTCTTCAATGTTACCTCTCCCTTCCCTGGTCTTTCTGTTTAGCTGATCTCTGAACCCCTCAACAACAACAAAAAATCTAACGTGACATTTTCTGCGATCACGTTGATGGCTTTGCTAGTGTGTTATACTCCTTCCCCCACCCCATGTTCTGGATACCTGTACACTGCAAAAACAGCGTTCTTAACATGGGTCAACAGTTCAGGTTAAAATAGCAGTGACAAAATGGTGGACTCAGCTTTTAACTCAGGTTAACAGCTTGAGTTCAACCCAGGCTGCTCTATAGACTGTAACTCAAGCTGTTAACTCATGCTAAAAGCTGAGTTGCCATGTCTTCACTGCTGTTTTAACCTGAGTTAGCTCATGCAGGTTAGCTAGCCCTAATTAAGAACATACTTCTTTTTGCAGTGTAGATATAGCCTCTGTCCTATCCATTAAGACTGTAATCTCTTTGGGGCAGGGACTGTCTACTAATGTTTGTACAGGGCCTAGCACAAAGAGGCTCTTTCTTGGTTGGCCCACAGGTACTACCATAATAAACAGTCACAGAGTTCGAGGCCAGAAGGGACTACCAGATCATATAGTCTTCCCTCCTGTATATCATAGGTCACCAACACTGCACAGTGCCTGCATACTAAACCCAGCAACCAAAATTAGAACAAAGTGTTATAGGCCACAAGAGACTAGACTATTATGTGCCACAGAGAATAGGAGGATCCAGAGTGCACCAGTGCTTGAGGCCTGCTCCATGGCAGGGAAATGATTAAGTGAGATATACCCAGATAATCCTAGCAAGTGACTTCCACTCACATGTTGCAGAGAAAGGTGAAAAAAACAAATCTGACCTCTGGGAAAATCCCTTCCCAACCCCACATACGGTGATCAATTAAACCCTGAACATGTGAGCAACAACCAGCTAGCCATGCACCTCAGAGAGAATTCTTGATGCCACCTCAGAATCCTTGCCCTCCTCCTGTGTCCCATCTCCAGCCGTGGCCATCCCTAATGCTTCAGAGGAAGAAGATAACATATTAATAACAAAGGGAACTCTGCATTGCTATTGAGCTAAGGCAGAATTTCAAATTTGACTATTATCTGAGACCATTCTATATATTTCTGCTTGTCCCTATGTTTATTTCCATTATGTAGCTGCTAATTGCTCCAGAACATAAAAACGGCCATACTGGGTCAGACCAATGGTCCATCTAGCCCAGTATTCTGTCTTCCGACAGTGGCCAATACCAGGTGCTTCAGAGGGAATGAACAGAAAAGTCAATCATCAAGTGATCCAGCCCTTGTTGTCCAGTGCCAGCTTTTGGCAATCCAGGAAAATCCAGGATCCAGGAAAGAAAAGTGTTTTTCCTCCATCTGTCATTTATACCAATCACTGCAAGAATTTCTTGGTGTACTAACAGTGTTTTCCACAGAGCCAGTCAAAAATTGTTTGACTGAAAAAAATCAGGCAAAAATGTGTTTTCAATGACAACAGAATTTGTGTGACAAAATTTCACTTCTGTGGAATTGTGATTTTTTTTTTTTTGCTGAAATTTCAAAACAAAAGCAATTCAGATGTTTTAAAGTCTTTTGTTTTGAAATTGTGGGAAAAATCCCCCTCTCTTGCACCTTTTAAAACCATTTTCCAGATGGAAAGCTAGGCAAAAGAGAGAGAACAAGGAAGTAGAAATGGTGGGGGGACTAAAATAAAAAAATAGTAGGATTTTTCTCACCAAAACAAAATGTAATTGAACAAAACAAATAATCTTTAGTTTAAAATAAATAAAAAATTGCAAAACTTATTTATCTTTTAAAACCCCACTCTGGTTTTCAGCTTCCTTGAAAACATCAAGCATGAGCCGTCACCCGATGTAATGGTATAATGGTCCTATTTGATGTGGCAAATCCTACGTCCCCAGATATGCAGGCACAGACTGACTCTTACCCACCACCAGAACCACAAACATTGACTCAGAGGACCACTGAGCTAGTCTTACTGGCTTTGCAAAGCTTTAATCTACATATGTGGATTGCCACATTCCTTTTTTACAATCTTAATCCAATACATGGTAATAGCTGCATTTGTAGCTATAGCTGGTTCTTTCATGGAGGCAAAACAAGTGATTGCTTATGACAATACAATATTAGGAGCAATTAAGGTGTTTAGTAACTGTTTATGGTGTGGATGTAAAAACATGGTAGAGTTTGACATTTTGCAAATGGCTCGAACTAATGGCTCGAACTGGGGGGAGGGCTCATAAAACTATGTGGACCTTTTTTTTCCTGTAGTTTAGATCCATGTTTCTCCCCCACCTTTATCCCCCTCTCACTATGTCCCCCAAGTATAATTCAATTAAAAATTAAGGCATGTTTTCCTACTCGCTAAAGGGAAGCAGGTGTTATGTATTACAAGCTTGGCTGGCACAAATGGGTGCCCTGTATACAGCATATTAGTTCATCCTGCATTTAGATTTTTCATTTGAATCTGTCTGTCTCCCACTCTGATCTCTTTTCCTCCCTATTTATGGGACTTTTTTCGCTAGTCCTCTTTCCACAGTTACCTCTACGTGTAACATGAACTCAAAAACAATAAACTCAAATTCTCAGCGTTCAGGTGAGTTCAAAATTAAACAAAATGAGGCCACTCACCTCAAGTTTATTCACTGAGAAGTGAATGTGGGTGGTCAGAGCTATCCATGCATTTCCCGTTTGGCCCAAGGGACCTCCAGAATAACTGCAGAAACAAACACCACTGCTTCTATCTGATAACAGCCAGCCTGTCTACTGCTTAGGGTGACCAGACAGCAAGTGTGAAAAATTGGGACGGGGTGGGGGGTAATAGGAGTCTATATAAGAAAAAGACCCAAAAATCGGGACTGTCCCTATAAAATCGGGACATCTGGTCACCCTACAACTGCTTTCCTCATCAGCTGCCAGTGGGGCTTAGACCAGGTCTACACTCAAAAGGAAAGTCTACCCAGCTATATCACTCAGAGGTGTGAAAAATCCACCCCCCCTGAATGTAGTTAAGTCAACCTAACCCCCATGCTAGGTTGACAGAAGAATTTTTCTGTAGCTACCTAGCTACTGCCTTTCGGGGAGGTGGCTTAACTACGCTGCTGGGAGAATTTCTCTTTTTGCTGCAGTGAGTGTCTATACTGAAGCTCTCCAGTGGCACAGTTGTAGCACTTCAAGTGTAGACAAGCCTTTAGTTTAGTGATCTCTAAACTTTACCTTGCACCCACCTACCCCATCTGCGTCCCCCCACCCCCTGAGCTGGGGTGTGGACAGAGGTAAGGGGGCTGAGGCTGTGGGCCACATCTGGTGGTGCGGGGTGGGGCCAGGAGCAGAGCCAGCAGCCAGGGCCCCAGGCGCTGGGCCAGCAGCCAGGACTCCGGACAGGGGGTCAGAAGCCCAGGGTGCAGGGTCAGCAGTCGGGGCCAGGGCCAGGAGTGGGGCTGGGTGGCACTCCCTCCCCACCCTCTGTGGGGCTGGCCTGGGCCCCAGCCGCACCCCCCCTGAACATTCCTCCACACAGTTGGGGGACCTCTGTTTTAGTTAGTCTAGTGTTGAGATTCAGGCTGCATGCTTTGCTCTGCATTTGGTGAGTCTCAGATCTGGTGTTCTCCCCTCTGCAGTTGGAAGTACATAGCCATTGGGAAGCCTACATTTTTGTTGGAAATAAAAACCCACATCTTTTAATTCAATTTATTTAAAGCATGCCTTAGAAAAGACTGCCCTATACAAATCCCTCCTACCCCGTCTCACAGGTAGAGCTGGCAGGAAAGTGGGTTTCATTGGAAAATGCCAATTTGTTGAACCCAAAATGTTTTGCTTATACATACCAGGTTTGATTAACCTTTGATGATCCATAGGTAGGGTTCTGACAGAATATCTGCCTAGTTTCCTGAAGCTGCTGAAGACCTCAGGGCTTCCAGAGTTTCTGTTGTAGCCCCAGGAGCATGGAAGCCTGAGATCCTCAGCTCTAACCAGGGCTTGGATCCCATCTCTTCAGCAGGGAGCCTAAAAGCCCTGAGAACCTCAGCTTGAGTCAGGACTTCCAGGCTTCCTGCCGTGGAGCTGGGTGCCTGGAAGCCCTAGAGCAGAGGTTCCCAAACTTTTCTTATTGCATACCCCTTCCAGATCTACCAGCTGCCCACATACCCCTCCCCTTCTTATCACTGATACTTTGTGTGTTCTTTCTTAACACTACTTGTCTTTAACCATCTGTCCATATTTCACTGATATGTACAGATATTGTTATAGTGCGACATATACAACCAAAAAAAACCCCTCTAAGTTCTGAGCTCAGTTAGACTGGAGAGTTGCTGGGCAACTGAACGTATGCTGTACAGTGATTGGAGGTGAGGGCTCTGTACGTCAGCATCTCTGTGTATTTGTGTTCTCACTGGTACATCTTGAAGTAAATTGAATTCCATATTTCATATAACAAACTCCCACAGAGTTTAAGCTTCGTCTGAGTAGCCTATTATAAAAATGCAATAAATAAAATAATTAAGAAATAAAATCCACCGTTACACAATTTCTCTTGTCTCGCATACCCCCAGAGGTACACACACCACAGTTTGGGAACCCCCGCCCTCGAGTGTGCCTGACTCCTGCAGCCTGCTTTGCCAGTTGCCTCAAGCAGCCTGCTGGCCAAGGAGTCTGGAAGCTCTGGAGTCACAGCTGACGTTCAGTGGTGGTCAACAGTAAAACTGACAATCATGTCAATTTCATTCAGCTACTGATGGTTCCAGGGAGCATTTCTCATTTCTGAGTCATCATGTATCAGTTTTGCCAAAACAATTCTCTTTTAATTTGTAGTTTCAAAGAAACTTTGAAAAATTGAAATTTCCCACAAACCAGAAATTCCAAGTTTCAGCCAGCTCAACTCACAGGTAGTCTCTGCACGCATACACACAGCTGACCAGATTCTAAATTCGCAGGCTGATGATGAACATAAGAAATGTAAGAACTGCCATTATCCTGACTGGATCATATCCTCCAACTGCTGGAGATATAAAGTTTCCCCATTATAGGGCAAGCAGAAGTCATCACCAAAGCTTTGCCTCGGAAAAATATTAGACCCCCGACAAATTCTGAAACTTGCTAAGGCTTGGTCAACACTGAAAAGACACATCAATGTAGCTACATTGGCCAGAGTGAAAAAAACACCCCCCTGGCCAACATAACTATGCTGCCATAACCCTCAGTATAGATGCAACTGTGCTGATGGAAGCATGTTTCCATCGACACAGCTACCATAATTCAGGGAGGTGATGTTCCTTTGCTGACAGAAAAAGCCCTGCTGTCTGTGTAGGCTGCATCTATACGAAGGATTGCACTGGGATAACTATGTCTGTATAGTCTCTGGAGTGTAGAAATACCCTAATAAAAAAAACTCTACCTATCCTAGATGTAAAGGAATCAATAAAACTCTAACCACTCCCTGAAGACAGTTTATAGAAAGTCAAGCACCAGTGGGCTCCCTCCCACCTTACTGCCCACACAGCTCATCATGGTTTTAAGATAACCAGTATAGGAACAACAGGGGAGACGAAATTTGTGCATTGGTAGTGGAACCCTAAGACAGACTCACTCACAAATAGAGCTGGTTGAAACTTTCTGAATTTCAAATAATTGAAAATTCAATTTTTGACTAACCCCCCTAAAAATATTCAACAAAAACTGTTGGTATTTTTACCTGCTCTAGAGATAGGGGGATTTGAAAAAATGTGACTATAATATTGACCCTATTTACCTGAGAAATCTCTTCTCCCTCCATGATCATGACCTCCCGTGGTGACTACGTTCCACCAGAGCAATGAAATTGTCAGTCAACAGGTGGAAGCTTGTGAGTGTAGGAGAAAGAAATTTCACAGCAGGTGAACCTAAACTGTGCAGCTCACTCTCAGAAGAGAAAAGAATGGTAACGGACATCAGTGTTCAGAACTAAAAACTCATTTCTGCCTTCTAGCTTTCTCACAATATGTTACACACACACAAAATAAACTAATCTATCTAAAGCTATTTTTCTTTCAAATCAGGAAAGAATAAAGACAGTGTGTGTGTTGTTTTGATTTCTATTTTTAAGATATTGAGAGGCACTCAAATGCTACTGCGCGAAGGATCAGATAAGTAGGTAGGTCAATATCAAACTCTGAGGATGTCAAAGATTCCAACTCTGTGGATGTGAGGTGCAGCCCCATCTCTACAGGAAACTATTGACTAGAATAGGAGACTAGAAAATGTTTAAAATGTGTTCTTCCTGTGTTATGTTTATATCAAAATAACAGTAATTTGTTTCTCATCTCATAAAGATAGTAGAATGGCCATTTGACTGAGAATCAAGAGACATGGAGTCAACTCCCAGCTCTGTTACAACATGCCTGTGTGACCTTGGGGAAGTCACTTAATTTCTCTGAGCCTCAGGTTCTCATCTATGAAACAGGGATAACAGTGCTTCCCTCCTACACAGAGGGGTTTTGCAGATAGATCCATATGTACGCAGAAGACATTCAGATGCTGAAGTGATGGAGACCACAGAACTAGAAAGACATTTGTATTTAGCTCTTAATCTGCATGTGTTATTTCCACTGTTCCTTGAACAAACACATGCAGTTGAAGAGTACTATTTTCTACACTATTTCTCTAAAATAAAAATGTAATTCCTACACATTTTCCTGTCTTGAAGGTCATAGTATTTTAGTATTTTATTAGAAACACTACAAAATAAATTAAAGGCTGGGATGATTTAGTTGGGGCTGGTCCTGCTTTGAGCAGGGGGTTGGACTAGATGACCTCCTGAGGTCTCTTCCAACCCTAATCTCCTATGATTCTGATTCTATGAAAGCTCAACTGAATTATAATAATATAATTTTAGTTTGAACCAAATTGGTTTTTTCTGGTCAATGCACAAAGTTGTTTCAGGCATATAGTAGGTGTCCTTTCCAAAGATTACTTTGAGTCTCAGAACAGGGGGTGACTGGTGATAAACTGAGAATTTTACAAAGAATGGATAAACAAAGGTATTTCAGGAAGTTTAGGAAAAATAGGAAGGAAATAGACACACAAATAAGATATCAAGTGCTCTAAATAGTTGAAAGTATCAGGTACAGTATTGGAAGTTAACAATGAAACAGCACAGAAACTGATGTACGAGAAGTACTGATATTCCCCAGTCAGGTAAATAATTTCATGCAATGAGTGAAGACATTGACTCTGTGCTTGTCACTTCATATTCAAATGTTTGAACTGAAAAGGGAATAGCAAATATAATTCAACTGCATAGATATTATGAATCCTAACCCAGCAGGTTATTGGAATTTCAATAAGTCATGATTGACTGATTAAGCTTTTTGCTGCATATCCAAGACAACAATGCAATTCTCATCCACTGCCTGGTGTGTCTGTTCCACTGGGAGATTTCACATGCATCCATTGTTGTGCATCGGCCTCTGACTTTTTGCTTTCACAGAATTTCAAACCATGACAATAAAGCAAAAGAGCTGAAATGTGTCTGTCTTATAGCATTTCTAAAATGGACATCCTAGTTCAATGAGTTCTACTTCATTGTAAAACAGTGAGATTTCATTAATGATAGAAGCTGGAGAGATTGTTGCAGGTGATTAAGATCTCATGAAGTAGAACTGATGCTCTCAACAATCCTTTGACAGTGATTATAAGAACCTGTTTAGAGCAGTAGCATTACATCACATGTATATAGATCAGAAGAACAAGGTAAGGAATTATCCGAGAAGGATCTAAACAGGCTTGCAATATCCTGTGAAGTGATTCTTGTTGCCTTGAATTCTTTCTATAATATTTTCTTATAGCACACTAAAGGAAGATTGAAAGTGGAATGTAATACACTGTTTTCTAAAGCTTTTGCTGCTGCAAATCTCTACCAAGAGTTATTATTTGATCAGCACAGAGTAGATAAATATTTACTGTAACTTAAGCTGCTCTGATACAAGAAAATCTGTTTTGTTTTTTCATTTCAACCAAATCCTACAAGGGTAAAAACAAGGTAGCTGAAATTAATTGAAAATAATGTGTGTGATATTAAAAACCTATGTAAGGCTGTCTCTTGCAACTTCCCCTCCTCTCTGAAAACCCTCCCCCTTCAACTTAATATATTTACACTATCTTGTAATTTATAAAGAAATGCAATTCATATGTTGCCCCTATGGCCCGAGTGAGTAGCCAAAATTCAGGGCCTTTGTTAGGATGAAAAATTGATGATACGATACAGATATATTCTTGGGGTAAACTTGTTTAGTTACACAAAATATACACAAAGTCCTGTTTCCCTGAACACAGAAGAAACAAACAACAGGAGTTGCCCTGATCAGAAATCCCCAGCGTATCACTATAGCAAGCACCATGCCCAAAGGAACCCTTACTCTCTGCTTCCATTCAAAGTCACACGCACATGCCATTTCCTGGCTTTCTGCCTCCAATACACATATAGCATGTACTAATACCCTAGCCCTTGCATTTGCAACCAGGGCAACCCCTATTAATCTACCTGGGTTAGCTCTTGCAGCCTGTTGCCTTGGGCAGTTACCACCATTGTCTACAGCTGTTTTTGCTACATAAGGGACTTGATTTCGCCTTCTGTGGAGCCTGAAAGAGTGCTTGGCACACCCATTGGCATCAGCGAGGTTTGTAATTGTCTTTGGATCTAAGACCCACCTGCTGGCAGCCACAGCACCCTAGCATGGAGACCTGAGACTGGGAGATGCAAAACATAAGAGAAAATCCCAAAAGTGTATTTGAGTTGTGCAGCAAAATCAGATCACAATTATATTAATTCATCTACATGTGGAGATCCCAGAGCTGAACCAAACCATCTTCCTTTATAGCAGACCAATTACTTTATCCCCAGTATATTCAATGAGGTTCTGGGCCAGATTGTCAGCTGGTGTCAATCAGCATAGCTCAATTGATTTGAATTGAACTATGCTGATTTACACCAGTGATGGACCTGGTCCGGAGTCTCTGGCTATGGCTACATTAGAGAGCTTACAACAGCACAGCTGTACCGCTGTATTCTCTGTGTAACCGCTCTAAATTGACGGGCAAGAGCTTTCCCATTGGCTTAATTACTCCAGCCCTGGCTCCTGCCGACATAGTACTGTCCACACCAGTGCTTATGTCAGCATAAATTATGTCATGGGGGGTGGCCTTATTCACACCCCTGAGTGACATAACTTATGTTGATTTAAGCTGTAGTTTAGCCATTCCCTTTCTCCAGCAAGTATGTTCACTGATGGCTGCCACCATCCTCCCACTTTCTCCATTCCTACTTTCCTTATGCACTGAAACAGAGGCTTTGACTACACTACAGAGCTCACAACAGCCCACTGTATCACTGCTAGCACAGACGTGCTAAGCCAACGGGAGAGAGCTCTCTTCCATTGACTTAATTACTCCAGCCCCCATAAGCGGTGGTAGTTATGTCAGTGTGAGAAGCTCTCCTGCCAACATAGCGCTGTCCACCCTGGCGCTTAGGTTGGTGTAACTTATGTTACTCTTGGGGTGGCTAATTCACGCTCCTGAGTGATGACTGGAAAAAGGCCAATGTAGTGGCCAACTTTAAAAAAGAGAAGAAGGAGGATCCAGGGAACTATAGGTCAGTCAGCCTCACCTCAGTCCCTGGAAAAATCATGGAGCAGGTCCTCAAGGAATCAATTCTGAAGCACTTAGAGGAGAGGAAAGTGATCAAGAACAGTCAGCATGGACTCACCAAGGGCAAATCATGCCTGACTAACCTAATTGCCTTCTATGATGAGATAACTGGCTCTGTGGATGTGGGGAAAGCAGTGGACATGTTATTCATTGACTTTAGCAAAGCTTTTGATATGCTTTCCCACAATATTCTTGCCGGCAAGTTAAAGAAGTATGGGCTGGATGAATGGACTGTAAGGTGGATAGAAAGCTGGCTAGATCATCGGGCTCAACGGGTAGTGATCAATGGCTCCATGTCTAGTTGGCAGCTGGTATCAAGCGGAGTGCCCCAAGGGTCGGTCCTGGGGCTGGTTTTGTTCAATATCTTCATTAATGATCTGGAGGATGGCGTGGACTGCACTCTCAGCAAGTTTGCAGATGACACTAAACTTGGAGGAGTGGTAGATACGCTGGAGGGTAGGGGTAGGATACAGAGGGGCCTAGACAAATTAGAGGATTGGGCCAAAAGAAACCTGATGAGGACAAGTGCAGAGTCCTGCAGTTAGGACGGAAGTATCCCATGAATTGCTACAGACTAGGGACCGAATGGCTAGGCAGCAGTTCTGCAGAAAAGGACCGAGAGGTTACAATGGACGAGAAGCTGGATATGAGTTAACCGTGTGCCCTTGTTGCCAAGAAGGCTAACGGCATTTTGGGCTGTATAAATAGGGGCATTGCCAGCAGATCAAGGGACGTGATCATTCCCCTCATTGGTGAGGCCTCATCTGGAGTACTGTATCTAGTTTTGGGCCCCACACTGCAAGAAGGATGTGGAAAAATTGGAAAGAGTTCAGTGGAGGGCAACAAAAATGATTGGGGGCTGGAGCACATGACTTATGAGGAGAGGCTGAGGGAACTGGGATTGTTTAGTCTGCAGAAGAGAAGAATGAGGGGGGATTTGATAGCTGCTTTCAACTACCTGGAAGGGGGTTCCAAAGAGGATGGAGCTAGACTGTTCTCAGTGGTGCCAGATGAGAGAACAAGATGTAATGGTCTCAAGTTGCAGTGGGGGAGGTTTAGGTTCGATATTAGGAAAAACTTTTTCACTAGGAGGGTGGTGAAGCACTAGAATGGGTTACCTAGGGGGTGGGGGGGATGTGGAATCTCCTTCCTTAGAGGTTTTTAAGGTCAGGCTTGACAAAGCCCTGACTGGTATGATTTAGTTGGGAATTGGTAATGCTTTGAACAGGGGGTTGGACTAGATGACCTCCTGAGGTCCCTTCCAACCCTGATATTATATGATTTTATGATTCAACTTAAGCTGTAGTGTGTACATAGCCTATAGGTTTTCTCAATCACTGTGGAAGCATTGCTTTTGGATGTGCTAAGTTAATTCAAGGGGACAGACAGATCTATGGCACCTGGCAGCAGATAAAGGAGAAGCTGAAGGTAACAATGTTCTTCATGATGAAGATAATTACAGAGTTTTAAAATTCAACTAGTAAGTTTACTAGTGTGGCAATGCAACTTGCTGCACCAGTCCAAGCCAGCAGTAAAGAAGCAGTATAGTCCAAAAAAGATGCATTGAAGATTCTTACTCAGTAGGCTCCAAAGACTGACTTACATGGAGCACATATTCACTGTCCTGGTTGGAGAGTACAAGCTGCCAGATACACATTGCACTCCTCTCCTGGGACCAATTAGTGACAGAGGCATAAATTGTAGCAAAGACAAATTACCTGTGCTGTGGTTGGAGGTAAGTTCCCACTGAAGCACTAGCCACCTACATGTGGATATCACAGAGCTGAAGGCAAATAAGGTGTAAAGAAGGAGGAAAAAAGACTGTGACATAAGCAAGACCCTTTATTCCATGGTGATCTAGCTCAGGCACTGCTTAATTTGTGCCAGGCCTTGCCAGGGCTGAGCCCTGGCACCTCTAAGCTTGGCAGTTCATAGCCCCAGCACCTCAGGGCTTGCTGCGTCAGTTATGAAAGTAAACAAAATTGTTTGAGCCCAGCACCAAATTGCTTGAGCCCCGGCACCTCTTTCATTACAAATTAAGCACTGAGCTCAGGGGACTAATGGATGAAGACATGCTACTTGTTGAATAATTAAGTAGACATTTGGTTGTTGGCAATACTACACTGCTAGTCAACCTGTATAGATTACTATTATTTTCACTCTTGCTGCTTGAACTAACTCACAAAAGTTTCAGGTCAATTTGTTTGGTGTGAAAGTGTTTGTGGTCAGTGGAAGCATCCAATCTTTTTTTAACGTGTTAGCATAATATGTTAAGTAGAGCTGACTGGAAATTGGAATTTCCATCCCGTGAGAATTTGATATCTCAACATTTGTTTTCATCCCAAATTGGGACAAAGTTGAAAGGAATGAAAAAAAAAGATTCCGTAATGTTCAAAGGTTTTGTTTCAGGTTGGTTTGACATTAAACTGTATCCACCTGACCTAGCATGGTGTCTCTGTTGGTTTCCGTCTATGTTTTCTCAAAGGTATGCTGCATTGTGATGTCTAGCTTTGGACCAGTCCTTTCATAACTTAAATTTATGCAACTTAATTAATATTTGGGATGGTTAGGAATTGTTCATTGACATTTCTTTTTGGATGAAAATTGTGGTTTCTGTACAATGGATGTTTTCAGCAGGCACATCTCCCAAGAAACCTCTCATTCTCAAAGCCCAGGAATGGCTTTAGGAAACATCCACATCTCCAGATTTCATCTGTCCAGGGCAGAGTGTAAGAAGATTGCAGTTGATCAAAGATTGGTTTGGAGGGTTGCAATTGTGTCTGTCTCCTTCCATCTTCTTCTCCCTGCCCCCTATGCACCATCAGAGTAGTCATATGCAATCTAGCCCTATGAGGAGAAGAATCATAGCCCCATTTCCATGTAGAGAAGGAGCAGTTGCAAAGTACATTGGAATGGCTGGGTCATTTGCACTAATCTTTTCAGGGGCATCATTTGCAGTTTGGCTAATCCAATAGCAATTTAACCCTTTCTGGAACAACATTGCTGTTTGTTTTTCAATAGTAGCTCTGTTGGAGGGCTGGCAATTATAAACACAGATTTGTTATAAATTTACCATTATATTTTAACAGAGCAAAAACTGATTTCAACTGTGACATATTTATTGGCACAGGGTTCTATATTATTGCATCTAACTTGTCTACAGGGGAATGATTACCGTCTGCATCTACACAGTGATACAAATATATTACCTGACTGCAAAAAAAGTTACATTTAGAGCGCCATAACCTCAGGCCATTCTTTGGCAGGCATTCTAATAATGCAGGTGCTCTTGGTCAGTTTTCCCACTGATTAAAATGTCATCTAAGGTGACAAATGACATTTCTAGACCTCACATGATTTGATCCATTAATCTCCGATTTAATTCAATGGCAGAAACCCTACCATAAAGGGACCAGATGTAATGCAACTTATTGTGTAATAATTAATGGTCACGTATGATTTTGAATGGTTAACTAACATAATCTGTTGATGAATTTGTGTTTTTAAATAAAAATGGCAAATAGAGCTAAAATAAATCTGAGAATTTCGTATTAAGCCACATCTAAACACGGATCATTGGTTGCGTTATAATAGCTACACATCACTGGAAGGAGCCACACAAAATAAGATCGATCCACTTGCTGTAATCTTTTGCAGAGACAGTGTGGAATTATGACTTGTAAATCCATACCTGGAAAATATCCCTTATGTTGGTGGTAACGGGTCGACGGCCACTTCTGAAGCCATGTCATTCCCTATATCAGTTTCAATGGCAGGTGTACAGAATCAGAGTCCAAGGTTGTGCATGTTGTATGTACTTTACCAACCCCCTGGGGAGTCTGCTCATGTGTATCCTGCTGATGGTGAGCCAGCCAGGGATCTGAGAGAGTCAGAAGGAAGGCAGCCTGGCAGCACAAAATCTCCAGGTTGGATGAACCTGGCCCTCCAGGAAACCCCTGTGGACCTTTGGAGATCCATGGGGCTTGTTGCCTGAACGTATTGCCCACTCACTGGAGTAGCAAATGCTCCCCCTGACCCAGACAGAATGATCTGGGAGAAAACTCAGTGATGGAAATTTGAAGTGTGCTGCTCTTCCTTAGCCTGCTCAGTAGAACTTTCTGTAGGTTGAGTTGGCCTAGTTCATAATTCCCCACAGACTCTAGGCTGGTATTCAGATGCCTATGGGAGTTAGATGCCTAATACCTCTAGGCTCCTTTGAAAATCTCAATCCAAGTTTCTATACTTGCTAGTCTGCACCATATTTTTATCGTTTAGTACATGAAATACCAGCTTGGTTTTAAGGAACTTTGTTACAATTTCAGCAACTTTTAATTTAAATTATATCTTTAATTAACCTGAGTTCATTCATTTCTGAACATTCCCTTCAGGATCAAGCACATTGCAAATGAGAGACCAATTCAACCTCATTTTCTCAACTCATTTTCTGCTTACATAGCAGAGACAATCCATTGCCCTTTGTAACCAACTGTTCTAGGTTTGAGGGTTTACTTTTAAAAGCCACTTTCATGACAGCTTTATCTAACAATTCCAAAGTGATTGTGAACTGGCTTTATGCACCCATCCTTAACTCAAGTTAATGGATTTTTAACAGTGGGAACATTTCCCTAAACAGCCAGTCTCATACATATTTCTTTGTTCTGCTATAAGACACTGGATGAGCTTCCTATTCCTTTCAATAACAAGGTCAAGTACTATTTTACAGCATTTGCTATCTCAGGCGCTGTGCGTTGTCAGCACCACCCAAACCTCATAGCTCATTGTGACATACCCCACTTGGAGAACCCTCTCTTTGAAATCCTCCAGGTCCCTTTTCTGAACTCACCAGTAATGACAAGTGGCCCACGCTTCCCTCTCCTGCTAATTATTCTCTGAAACTATCTAGCTGGTCTTCATATCTGAGTGCAGGGTACCTAGCAGACTGCTGGTGCTATGCATGTAACAAAACTCCATTACATCCCTTAGTGATGAGCATCCTTGACCTCCCTGGTTTCCAGACATTCCCATCCCAGAAGTATTTTGCGGATTATGAAAACCTGCTAGATTTTGCACAGAGCCCCACAAAAGCTAGGACAAGCTCTCATTTCAGGGGAATGTTTGTATATTTAAAAAAATTAACTGTTTCTACTGGAGTTAAATTTAAACAAGAAATTCCTGGAAACATTTCTGTTGTTCTTAAGTTTAATACAAGTGGATCTTTACTACGCTTAAATTTGGAACCAGATTTGACCTGATTATAAAGTTCTTACTCATTTCTCAGTAACACAGCCCTCTTCAATCTGAAATATGTTGCATTGTATTGATTCACTATGGGCTATTACTAAAATGAAACCATCTTATAGTCCCTTTATCTTGCCACTTATAATACATTATAGGGACCCTTCTGCTCCAATGTCTGTCTTTCCTCAAGAAACCAGTTCTCTATTGAAACAGGAGGATCATTAGCTTTCAAGTAGTTATCATGGAGTTTCAAGAGAGACCTAAAAATAGTCTATTCTGATAACAGCTTCATTTGACAAATGTCAGGCTCTTCTAATGTAAGACTTTGTAAGACACAGGGCAAGCCAACATTTTCCCAGTTGTCAAGGAACACTCTAAACTGAAACACAATAGAACAAGACCTGACAGTAAACCACTGCTGCATCTATGTGCTGGTTATATAAGGTAACATCAGAAAATGAGTGTTTTTCAGATTAACTTTAATGTCAAGCCTGGTAGTATGAATATAATTATGGCTGATATTTTTATGCTGTAGATTGACAGACAGTTAGCAATAAATACCTCGTCTCCTGCAGAAAATGAGCAGACTTTCAGTAACTGAAAGAAGAAGAGCTTTTCCAGTGTGAAGTATTTGTACAACTTTCACTCTTTCTGTTTTTATTATTACTGCCTTGGAAACCCTCCATATCACTTTGTAGACTCTCGCTCTCTTCACCTCGCCTTTTTGGAGAGACTCTTGACTGTAGATCTGCTGTCCATTATCTGGCAATGCTTATGGCATCCATCCTCCAGCTGAGAAAGCAAGGCTTATGGTCTCCAGGGCAAACGGAGACAATGAATCATTAAACAGGAAGGGTGATTAAAGTGTTGCAGCTACTCCCCATTCAGCTGAGCAGTGTAGTCATGGGGGTTACACTGAAGATTTGGCCTCATGTAATTAACTCCAAAATACACTTAACGCAGAGTGTGGTTCTTCAGCCACTTTCTGGCCTGCACAGAATGCACCATGCCAGTAGGAGTTCAGGGAAGCAGACACAGTGGCCCAGATCCTTGGGAATTAGCCACCCAAATACCTTTGAGGATCCGAGCCAGTGTCTCTGAGAGTGCAGGGAAAGCATTGCCACTGGTGCTGTCTTTGAAAGAGCACAGTATGTTTTCTCTGCCCATCCAGACAAGTGGGCAGAGGCCTTAGGGCTTGCATATAGGGGCAGATGGGACTTGGATGACCTTGCCCCTCCCTTGCCTACTCTACTCTACCCTGCACTGTCTTCCCTGGTCTTTGCACTCTTTCAGAGTGCAGGAGAAAACTCCTTCCTCACACTCTAGTCTTCTCCCCTTTGCCTACTGTGACAAAGTTCCTCCTCTGCCATGTTGGGTCCTGCGCTTATTGGCGGATTTGCTCGCCTCAGAGATTCACGGCAGCCCTCAGTTTGACCACTTTTACTAGTGGCTCAAACCTGCCATTCACTCAGCTAACCTCATCACTGGCCAGCATGGGGAAAGGGAGGAGAACAATCCCCGCAGTCTCTGCTGACCCACCTAGTGGGTCGGGGGATAAGCCAGAGACCTTCCTCTCTGGTGGGACCCACAGTTCTGGTCAACTCCTCTTGTATCAAATAAGGAGTTGGGGTGATGAGGGTAACCCAGACCCACCCTCTACTCCGGGTTCCAGCCCAGGGTCTTGTGGATCGCAGCTGTCTACAGTATTTCCTTTGACAGCTGCAACTCCGTGGGCTACTTCCCCATGGCCTCCTCCCAACACCTTCTTTATCCTTACCTCAAGACCTTCCTCCTGATGCCTGATGATGCTTGTACTCCTCAGTCCTCCAGCAGTACACCTTGTCACTCTAAGCTCCTCGCACATGCCTCACTAACTGAAGTGAGGTCCTTTTTAAACCAGGTGCCCTGATTAGCCTGCCTGTCCTAATTGATTCTAGTAACTTCTGGATTGTTCTGGAACAGCCCATTATCTTACTCGGGGAAAAGGGACCTGCTTAATCTGGAACTAATGTAGCTCCCTTCGATCACTCTCCCGTAGCCCTCTGGCTTGAAGGTCATCTTCTTCCTGGCATCGGAGTCCGCTGCCCAGGAGGGGGTGGAGAAGGGCCTGGCAGTGAGGGGGCATGTTCATCCCCCTGGAGCTGCTGGAGGACCTGGGTGTGTGAGTAATCCTGACCTCCATCCCTCCCTTTTCCCAATGCCGCCCTGCTACCCGCCCTCTCTGCCCTGGGGAAACCCCTCTCTGTTGTCAGCCCTCTCTCACTGGGCTGCAAAGACCCCACCCTCCATCACATCCTCTCGTTCCACCAGCAGCTGCAGCTTCAACTGCCACCCGCGGTGAGTGATGGAGAGGTCCTCGAGGGGTCCTTTCTGGTCCCCTACCAGGGGGCCCACTACTGGGTGCATTACTCTATGGGGGAGGCCTGGTGCTACCTCTGCCGGGCGATGGGGCACGTCTGGAGGGACTGCCCCTTGACCCGGCACGGAGGAGTGTCCAGGACCCCTGAGCCCCGGCAGGGCACCGGCCCCGTCATCGCTGGCCCCCCAGGCTGCCCAGTGTCTAGAGCCACCCCTCCTCCTCCCCAGCCCTCCTTCACGGGTGGGGGCCCCACTGCTGCTTCCCCACCTATTGATGCCGTGGCCACAACACCTGCCTTGGAGCACAAGCCCGGTATAGTTGGGGCCCCTTTCCCACTCCACAGACCCCTGACCCTGGCCAAGAGATGCCATCCCTCAGTGGCTCGGCTACTGGAGCCCACGATCCCACTTCCACCCCTCTCCACAACCCTGCTCCTGACCCCTGCCCTGCCCCTGATACCGACCCCACCTCTCTCCCCTCCACCTCCCGTGCTGCTATTGTCACCCCTGGGGCCGTCTCCTTCACCTTCCCAGAGAATGACCCCCCAGGGAGCGGCCTTCATGTTCTCCTGTTCCGACCCTCTAGGGGCTGCTATTTTCCCTCCGCCGCCCCCAACTGAGCTGGGGTCTGAGGCGGGCCTCATGTTGCCGTTTTGGTAGGCCACGGGGCTGTGACAAGGCCCCACCGGTGAACAGCTGAGCCAAGTGACCCCTAGCCTGGTGAGGGCAGAGGCGTGCCTTTCCCTCGGTGCGGCAGTGGTGAGACGTGGCGAAGGTGTGCACCCGGCTCTTCTGCCACAACTACACCCGGGGCACCTGCTGACGGAGGGATGCGGCGATAGAGCGGTTAGAACGGGAGATCTTAGAGATGGAGAGGCATCTGTCCGACAGCCCCGAGGATCCATCCCTCTGCGGAGCATGCCGGGAGAAGCGGGAAGAGCTCCAGGCCCTCGAGGACCATCGGGCCCTGGGTGCCTTTGTCCGATCCCGCATCCGCCTCTTTCGGGAGATGGTTTGCGGCTCCCGCTTCTTCTACACCCTGGAGAAAAGGAGGGAGGCCAAGAAGCACATCACCTGCCTCCTGGCAGAGGATGGCACCCCCCTCACAGATCTGGCGGAGATGTGCGTGAGGGCCTTCTATGCAGGCATTTTCTCCCCGGATCCAACCGATCCTTATGCTTACAGAGTTCTCTGGGACAGACACCCAATGGTCAGCGCGGGCAACCGAGACCGGCTAGAGCTGCCTCTCACTCTGGCCGAGTTCTTGGAAGCCCTCCGCCGCATGCCCACAAATAAATCCCCTGGCATGGACGGGCTGACAATGGAGTTCTACCATGTGTTCTGGGATGTCCTCAGCCTGGACTTTGTCACCGTCTGGGCCGAGTCCTTGCAGAGCGGGGTCCTCCCCCTGTCGTGCAGGCGAGCCATGCTCGCCTTGCTTATGAAGAAGGGGGGCCCCCATGACCTTCGGAATTGGCATCCCATCTCGCTCCTCAGCATGGACTACAAAGTCATAGCGAAGGCCTTCTCGCTGCGGCTGGGCTCCGTGCTGGCGGACGTGGTCCACCCCAACCAAACCTACACCATCCCGGTCCATACCATCTTTGATAATCTGTATTTTGGTCCAGGATCTCTTGGAGCTCGGGTGTAGGGATGGTCTGTCATTCGCCCTTCTGTCACTGGATCAGGAGAAGGCGTTTGACGGGATGGACCACAGGTATCTCCTGGGCATTCTGCGAGCGTTTGGCTTCAGACCCCAGTTTGTGGGCTTTCTCCAAGTGCTGTATGCCTCCGCGGAGTGTCTGTTCAGGCTCAAATGAACCCTGACCGAGACTGTCAGCTTCGGGCGGGGAGTACAGCAGAGGTGCCCCCTCTCGGGCCAGCTGTATGCTCTGGCGATCGAGCCCTTCTTCTGTCTCCTCAGCCGGAGGCTGACGGGGTTGGTGCTGTGAGAGCCAGATAGAAGTCTCCCATCCCAAATTTCCTGATCTTCACCTGATCTTTTTAATAAGTCCTTCTCACAGGAAAGCAGCACCTGCATCAGCAGAGATATTGTCTCCACAAGTTTTTCCTTGGTGATCATGGAACCCTTTATTCCCCGAGGGCTTTTCTGAGAAAGAGACCTTTGATTCCATAATACTAGTGCCACTAAAAAGAATCCTCTGGCTGCTCCTTCCTTCAGGTTCGCTAGTAATGTTGTATTTTAATATTTAACAATGAGATTGCTGTGTGTTCAGAGGTGCTGGAACAATTTATATAGTGGAGGTGCTGAGAGCCATTGAACCAAACTGTAAACCCTGTGTATGATGGAAACCACTTCAAGCCAGGGGGTGTGGCAGCACCCTTAGTTCCAACAGCTGTGTGTGTGCTAGTACCCTGTAACTCCCAAAGAATTCATTGGCCATACTTTCATAGAGACATTCATCTAGCTCTAGCTAACATAAATTGCAGTGCTTCTCAGGTCGACCTGGACAACTAATTAAAAAATAATTAGTGTAGTTCATAAGCACGTTTGTATGTAATTAATCTAAGTAAATGCATGCTAGCTCCTAAGGATCATTAAATATTTTTGTTACAACATGCAATAAAACAGTCATGCCACGTGCTCATTAAAGCTTCAAAATTGCTGACACTACCTTGCAGGCACCCGATATTTAAAATGCAGAGAGCAGTGATAGTCACTTCTATATGAATAGAGGCTTAGAAATGAGGAATAAGAGGATATCCCTGTGGGTCTATAGCACTAGTGATTACTGCAAGTCAGGAGAACTACTAGAGCCTGTTAAGAGCCTAGTTTATACTGCCCTCTTCTGTGCTTTATTGCAGCACAGATATGGATTTCTTTTTCTGCCTTTATACATACTGTTTATGGGGGAGTTCAGATTCCATGAATAACGAAACTGGATTTAGTTCTTCACAGACTACACATTTAAATCCCTATGCTGTAAGTAGGAATGAGTACTTTACACCTTTCAAATTTAATTGAGTAATTTCTGCTAGGAACATCATGGTGAATACTTTTTCTTCTCTTCTAACTTATATAAGAAAGGCCATATTGGGTCAGACCAAAGGTCCCTCTAGCCCAGTATCCTGTCTTCTGACAGTGGCCAATGCCAAGTGCCTCTGAGGGAATGAACAGAACAGATAATCATCAAGCGATCCATCCTCTGTCGCCCATTCCCAGCTTCTGCCAAACAGAGGTAGGGACAACTTGGGAAGATGCTGACCTTTGGCTCAATATACTCTCATTAAAGTCCATAGTCATTTTGCCCCTGGCTTCAGTGGAAGCAGACACACTAGTTAAGCAGGTGACTATGTCCCACCTTTTACTTGCGCTCAACCCACTAATTGGCCCATCATGCACAGTGCTGAGTATCCTCAACTTAGACTGTAGCCAGTGGGAGTTGTGGATGCTCAATATTCTGGTAGAAGGTATTTGGCACCTAGCAAGATCAGGCCCTAGATATATATGACTTGCCTGTTAAATACTGTTGGCTAACATGGTAATACTGCATCTCAAATCTCCTTCCAAAAGTATGACCAAGGCACGTTTCTCAAATTTCTAGCAATAAAAATATGAATGTATGTAAGCCCTGTGGCCTGAAGCCTCTGAAAGAAGGGAGATGATTGAATGAGTTCTCTGGTGGCATCTGCTGGAGAGCAAGGGGAGTCGACTGAGCAAGGCAGCGCCTCATTTGCATATTAACTGTAGGTAGTTTGGGGATGTTATGGCATAATTTGACTAAGTTTTATACTTGGGGCTGATATTGTTTTGAGATTACCCTGTTGGAAACCCACCTGGGCAAAGCCTGGATAATGACTGGGTATGAGGTCACCCTGATGAAAACTGAGGTTTGCTGAGGTGGGGTAAGAGGCCCTGGAGCATGTTAAAAGGTATGGTGAAAGAGACTGCACTTTTTTGTTTTCCAGTTGGGAATAGCTTTCTAGGTGGGGGGACTTGGGTTTCTAAAGCCACTGATCTTCTTGTATCAGAAGGAGCTGAGCTAAGAGCTGTAATTGTCTTATGTGGGCAGAGCTGATAAGAAATTCCAGTTGTCTACTCAGTAGCAAGTAAGAAGTCATAACCCAGCAGCTATTCCATTCACCACAGCAGCAGGCAGAGCAAGGCACAGTTGGGGACCCACTCACAGCTCCCAGCAGGCAGAGCAAAGTGGCAATTGAATTCACCCACAGGACACAGTTTCTAGCAGGATTGCTTCAGAACAAGCAGCAGAGTGAGACCAGCTGCATGCCCTACAGTGGAAGCAGAGGAATTCACAGTAACCATCTGCATCAGCCTAGCAACTCTGGTGAGGCCTCCCTGTCCTAACTACTGAAATCACTATAGCAGGACAGTTGGCAGAGCCCCAGAGCTTCCTACGAAACAGGGACCCTGATTTTCCTGGACTCCTGGAACCACAAACTGTAAGTGAGGAAGCTGGGGATCCATGAACTGAGATGGGAGGCTGGAAAAAAAATGTACCAGCCATTCAGTGTCCAATTGTTTGGAACTGTAATTATGCACGCTGAGGTAAAATGGTGGTGAAAAGTGTTAAATTGTAAATATTTATCCTATTTCAGCCTGGTCTTTCCCTTTTCTCCCCCTCCCCCTCATCCCCTGACCCCAGTAAAGTTCATTTGTTTAAACCTCTGTGCTTGCAAGTGGGTACAGATTTGGCTGGCAAAGGCACTCAGAGTTTTTCAGAGTGATTATAGGTTCCCAGATTACCAGGTGGGGGCTCAAGACAAAATGAAAGATAATCCCCTAAAATAATGAACCGTTTCTTGTTTCTGCTGGCATGTTGGCAGAAGGGTTCTGTGACGGATTGGATCACAGAAACCCCCTTGGGAACTGCCACTGATGTGCTGGGACTACCTCTGAGCCCGTTTTCCTTGCCAGCTTGGGATTTCAGTGCCCTGCCTGGTTGTGCCAGACACGCTAGCCTGCTACAAACACAGGCCCCGGTCTGAACCACATCCCTCAAAAGCTGGAGGCTTAACTGAAAACAGCTTAAGAAGTGCTCCTGTCTCCAACACCCAGATACCCAGTTCCCAATGGGATCCAAACCCCAAATAAAGCTGTTTTACTCTGTATAAAGCTTATACAGGATAAACTCATAAATTGTTTGCCCTCTATAATGCTGATAGAGAGATATGCACAGTGGTTTGCTCTTCCAGGAATTAATTACTTGCTCTGGGTTAATTAATAAGTAAAAAGTGATTTTATTAAATATAAAATAGGATTTAAGTGGTTCCAAGTAAAAACATTCAGAACAAAGTGAGTTACCAAACAAAATAAAATAAAACATGCAAGTCTAAGCCTAACACAGTAAGAAACTAAATGCAGGTAAATCTCATCCTCAGAGATGTTCCAATAAGCTTCTATTACAGACTAGACTTCCTCCTAGTCTGGGTCCAGCAATCACTCACTCCCCTATAGTTACTGTCCTTTGTTCCAGTTTCTTTTGGGCATCTCTTTGGGGTGGAGAGGCTATCTCTTGAGCCAGCTGAAGACAAAATGGAGGGATTTCCAGGGGTTTATATAGATGCTCTCTTGTGGGGGGAAACCCCTCTCTCCCCCTGTGTAGACTCACAGCTACAAGACAAGGGCAAGTCACATGTCCATGCATGACTCAGTTCTCTACAGGCCAAGCCATTGCCCACATGTTAGCCCGAACATTCCCAGGAAAGCTCAGATGTGGATTGGCATCTATCAAGGTCCACTGTTAGCCAAGTATTTCCATTTACTTGAATAACCCCTTCACCCTATGTTAATCAAATCTGCCTTAGGTGCTTTCTGCAGCAAACACTTTAAATACAAGCATAGAGCCAACACCCATAACTTCAGATACAAAAATTATACGTGCATACAAATAGGACAGGGGCAGGCAACCTCTGGCATGCGTGCCAAACGCAGCACGCGAGCTGATTTTCAGTGGCACTCACACTGCCCGGGTCCTGGCCACCAGTCCGGGGGGCTCTGCATTTTAATTTAATTTTAAATGAAGCTTCTTAAACATTTTAAAAAATCTTATTTACTTTACATACAACAATAGTTTAGTGATATAGTATAAACTTATAGAAAGAGACCTTCTAAAAATGTTAATATGTATTACTGGCACGTGAAACCTTAAATTTGAGTGAATAAATGAAGACTTGGCACACCACTTCTGAAAGGTTGCCGACCCCTGTAATAGGATGAATACATAACCTTTGCAAAGATATGTTACATGGCATATCTAGCATAAAACATATTCCAGTTATGTCATAGTTACACAAATAAGCATATTTCTGTAAAGCATTATGGGGTGCAACGTCACAGGTTCCATATATTTTTATCTGAAATATGCTGTGTAAAGTACTGAGGTGTTACAAAGACCACCGTCTAGTACATGGCAGACTCCTTACACCAATAAGAACAGCTTTGTATTGGGACAGAGCTAAGTGTTCAGAAAGCAAACAGTAGATTTCAGGATGGCGTAGCTGGAAGTCAACCTGTGGAACTCTTTGCTAGAGGATGTTGTGAAGGCCAATACTATAACAAGGTTCAGAAAAGAACTAGATAAGTTCATGGAGGACAGGTCCATCAATGGCTATTAGCCAGGATGGGCAGGAATGGTGTCTCTAGCCTCTGTTTACCAGAAGCTGGGAATAAGCGACAGAGGTTGGATCACTTGACGATTACCTGTTCTGTTCGTTCCCTCTTGGGTACCAGGCATTGTCCACTGTCGGAAGACAGGAAACTGGGCTAGATGGACCTTTGGTCTGACCCAGTATGGCCGTTCTTATGTACTTAAGTCCTGAGTTTTGAGGCAGAGGGAGTTGGTGAGTGGTGTGTCTGGTCCATCTGTTGTTTGTTCTCTGTAAGGAACGTGTGGCTAGACTGTGGGCTTCTGAACAGACCAGATGAGACAGGTTTCTGGGCTGTATGGCTGGGACCGTTGCATCTTTGAACAGACTCAGTGTTCGACATCTGTGTAGCTACTCCCTCCCTGAGATCAAGGAGGTAGAGCTGAGCAGCAAGGTTTAATACCTGTCAGTTACCAGGCAAACGTCTGAGCAAGTGAACAGGAGTGATAAACGGGAGTTTTTGAGGGAGTTTAGAGTGGGAGCGTAGTTCCTTCTGTTTTAGGTATGGCGCTACATCAGGTGGCAGTTAAGGAGGAATACCTGCTGTAACCTGCCTTGGATGTGCTATGTTTTCCTTTCTGCTGGAAGACAAAAGAGATTTCTGATGCATGAAATGCAATCTGGTTGCCATTTTGGAGTTCATCTGGAAGCACAAGTTTCAACACTGCACAGCATCCAAGAAAACAGAGACTTCTTGGATAACCACATTAAGACATCATCACCACAGACACCAGAAGGGAAAGGACCAGCAACAAGGGAACTGAAGAAGCAGACTGGCAATTTGTGACCAGGAGGAGAATGAGACCTAGGAAGCAGTCAACTCCATTAGAAATAATGAATTATTATTAGGTACTCAGTGAGTCAGTTACAAAGGAACCTGTCTCTGGAGGAACACAACAGAAGGCTACAGGATGCATACCTGATGGGCATGCTTGGGGTATGAAGCAACAGCGACCAAAAGAGGTTCTTCAACCATCTTAGGAAGGCAAGCAACTGTCACTGTTAACTCCATATTAAGAAGAGCTAACAGAGATTTCTGCAAGGAACACCAGGCTGTCTTCCCAGAGTGAAAATATGAGATGTAACCATAAGATTGGCTGGGATTACAAAGTCATCTGTCAAATCGCCACTGGTGATGATACACATTGGAACCAATAACTCAGTAACACTTTGAACTATACTGATTATAGAAGACTTCTGGGATCTTGGAAGGGAGCTGAATAAGATGAAATTCTAAGTGATGTTCTCAGAGATACTTCTGTCCCACAAGCCAGAGAAGGGAGAGAATACTGGAGGTGAACCACTGGCTGTATCATTAGTGTGAAGCTGAGGGTTTTGGTTTTATGGACCATTGGGCCACATTCCAGAGGGAGAGGAAGTATGGCCAGCATCTCAGGGAGGCTTATCTTCTTGGTTGCAAATGAGCTAGAGCAGCAAGGACGGGATTAAACTAAAACCAGTGGGAGAGTGCTAAGAAGGCAAATGCAGTACAAACTAAAATTCAGCATATTGTGAACAACTTGAACAGATGTGACGAATGTGAAGAGAGGAAATGTTTCATTTACTTTATGTACCAATGCTTAGAGTGTGGGTAACAAGCAAGAAGAATTTGAAATTATCATTAAGAAGAAAATGGCATTGCTAAAACCTGGTGGGACACTTTGGATGACTGGAATGTTAAAATCGCTGGCTACAACTTCTTTAGGAAGAATAGAGTGTGTAAAAGAGGTGTGTGTGGTGGGGGGGGTGGCACTCTACATTAGACACCATTATTGGTTTCATTAGTAACTCAGATCCACACTATCTTGAATGCATTTGGGCCAATGTGTTAATTAACAAAGCCCAGGAGGGGTTACTGGTGTGGTTCTGTTAGAGACCACTAAATCAGAGAACAGGAAGAATTTTTCCTTAAGTACCTGTCCTATACTGTGTGGAAAGAAACATTGTGTTGTCTGGGGGACTACAGCTTGGGAGACACATACTGAAGATCTCATGCAGCCAGTAGCAAATGTTTAGAGTTTCTAAAATGTATAGATGGTAATTTTCTAACACAAAAGGTACTGCATCCAACACAAGGTAACTGTATATTGGACCTCACTGTGACAGATAAAGATGAATCAATCACTGGACTGGAAGTTGGTGGTTGCCTATGGTCCTTATCGTCAAGGTGCTCCATGGCCTGGGCCTAGGATATCTAAAACACTGCCTACAGCTCCAGGATGAAGACCATGGCTGACAACTTCGCTCCTCTAGCACAGTGGAGCTCTCTACAATAAGAGTAAAGCTCCTCTGCACTGGAGACAAAGCTTTCTCGGGGGCCAGTTCAAGACTATGGCATAAACTCCCACAGAAACTAAGGACCATTACACTCTTCACCACCTTCAACTCCAAGTGCAAGATGCTTCTTTGACCTTGTCTTCTCTAATATGAATGAGTAGCATATATATTTTAATAACAAACACAAAACAAAAAACATGCCACAACAACAACATAAAAAACACCCCCCCCCCAGAAAAAAAAATGCGTGCCTACACAAAACACTCCAATGCACATACTTGTTCTCCCCCTTGGGAGAGGATGAGAGAACAACCAACGTGTGACTGATGTTGGTCATGTTGTTTAATGCACTGCTGAAAGCTGCTCAGATATTATGGTGATGAGCACAGTATAAGAACCTATATAGAATAGAATTCTTGCTATCTACCATTTCTGTTCAGCAGCTGAATGAGCTACCATAACTCTATCCCAGAAGGATAGGAGCTAAACTCTGCCTCTGGGCTTCCTGACAGGTAGAAAGAGTTCCTTGAACTTCTCCTTCAATCCCCCTATGTGGCTGTCTCATTTCAGCCATCACTGCAGTTGCAATTAATGATTTTTGTTTCAAGGAATGTGATCCCAATTACAATGCAAATCTCACCAACATAGAACTAGATTTTTGTACTGTCTGTTTTACACTGTCCCTAAATAAAGATTGACTACTAGTAACCTCTAATGCAGCACTGATGCATTATTTTCATTTCCAAATCAAAAACAAAACAACGTTGTGGTCCAGATAGTGACAGATTGGCCTAAGCTTGATCTGGGACCAGTGTCGTAGAGCAACGTTTCCCAAACTTGGGACGCTGCTTGTGTAGGGAAAGCCCCTGGCAGGCCGGGCCAGTTCGTTTACCTGTGCGTCCGCAGGTCCGGCCGATCGCGGCTCCCGCTGTTCGCTGCTCCAGGCCAATTGGAGCTGCTGGAAGCGGCAGCCAGTACGTCCCTCGGCCTGCGCCACTTCCAGCACCTCCTATTGGCCTGGAGCAGTGAACCACGGCCAGTGGGAGCCGTGATCGGCCGGACCCACAGACACGGCAGGTAAACAAACCGGCCCGGCCCACCGGGGCTTTCCCTGCACAAGCGGCGTCCCAAGTTTGGGAAACACTGTCATAGAGTATTCAATTTTAAGGTCGGATGGCACCATTAAAATCATCTTGTCTGACCTCCTGTATAACACAGGTCATAGAACCTCATCCAGTAATTTCTACATCAGGCTCAGTATTATATCTGGGGAATAACTTTTTTTATTTATTTATTTACTGGCAATTTCAAAAAGTGGGGGGAAATCATTTTGGGACAGACTGAAAACAAAAGTGTTTGGAGAACCAAAAAGGCAAAAAAAATATAATAATTTCAGGTCTAATGAAACATGTTTGACTCCAAAAAAAAAAAGGTGCTTCTTTATTATTTCAAGTATTTTTTAAACATTTTTTAATTTAAAAAATAAAATTAATGGATATTTCAAAACAAAAAGTTGTTCCAAATCGAAAATCAAAAGATCAGAACATTTCATTTTGAAAATGTCAAAACAAACCATTCTGATTTTGTTCAGATTTATTTTCTAAATGAACACTACAGTGAAAGCAACACTAATTCTTGCCATGTTTCAATGTCGCTGAATCTGCATTTTTTTGGACAAAAAATTGTCATTTGAAAGATATCAAATCTTCATTTAAAAACCTGAAATGATGGAAAATCTGCACATCCCTTGGGAATCCATTCTAATGGTTAATTACAATCCCTCTTAAAAATAGACCTTATTTTCAGTCTAAATAAGCTTTAACCTTCAGTCATTGGAACTTAGTTTTAATATTGTTGTCGGATTGTTTAAGGAGCTCTCTAGTAATAGATATCTTCTCCTCGTGTAAGAACTTGTCCTTTGTGATGAAATTGCCACTTAACCGTCTCCTCAGTAAGCTAAATAGATTGAGATCTTTAAGTCTCTCACTGTGAGGCAGGTGTTCCAGTACTCAAATAACTGTTGTATCTCTTTTCTGAAACCTCTCCAATTTTTCTACCCCTTTTTAAAAATATGAACCCCAAAACAGGATGCATTATGGCAGTGCTTGTCTTTCCAAAGTTAATATCCCCTCCCAACTCCTTCTCAGTCGTCCTCAGTTTATACATCCAAGGATCAAGTTAGCTCTTGGATATAAAACCAAACACACTCAAGTCTCAGTGTTCTCGGCAAGCTCCAGAGCTCTCCCAGCGCACGGAAGAATGAGTACGTTTCCCCATCCCTTTGTATGGTGCAGTGTACTTTCCCTTGTGTGCTCCAACAGCCCTTCTGGTGAGTGTGGGAGTGACCATGGCCTGATGTCCTCCTTAATGGTGTTTTTTCACCCCTTGGGGCAATAGGAAAAGGAAATCTCTGTATTCTCGAGAACTCAGGAATTGACTGTGATTGTCTCTAACTCTTGGGCAGGGGTGATGTAAGTGGTGGATAGGAGAGGAAAGATATTTTTGCGTTCCTCACCACTGCACACCTAGGCAAGAGCCAAGGACAATCTAGCCCTATAGATGTTGCAACAGCGCATATCAGTCATCATCGGTTAAGGCAGTCATGGAGTTAAATAGTTACTGAATCATATATAAAAGGAATTACTGATATATGAGTCTAATCCAATGCCTACTGACATCAATGGAAGCCTTTCCATTGACTTCAATGAGCATAGGACTGTGCCCTAAAACAATAGATTTTATTGTATTTTAACAAATTGCATTTTAATTCATTCAGAAGGAGATCAATAATGAACAATTCCAGTAATAATTACCAGGACTCTATAGAAAATTTCATAAATTGTGTTGTGAGCTATATACAGCATGTGCTAGTTTTCTATAAACAAAGAAATTCACTCACTGTTCTCTAACAATAAGCATGTTTGGTAATTATCACTAGAACTATAAATTATTCATTATAATTTGAAAATCTACCCATTAATGCCTCTGCTAAATTTGTTCCTCTCTTGTGATATCATAAACAGGCTGCAAGCTACTTATTCAATGGAGATATCCTCTTCAGTAAAGAAACCTCTCTAACCTTATGAGTTCCCTTGCTATTCCAAGGTGAAAATGTTGCCATTCCCTGTTGCCAATAAAGAGCAAGACTAAAACCCAGCTATAGTTCTCACTATCTACCACCAGTAAATTCAGACTACTCCAAGACAGCACTGTTGCCAGTTCTTGCAATGTAGATTTTCAGAAAGCCCCAAGACCTGGAGTCAAGTGATTACCTAAGATTCTCAGCTTTCATTACAAAAGTAAGTTTCTAGTCCCCATGGTTGTGAAGAAGAGCTTGAAAATGTGACCTGAGCACACGCTGAAGGCTCAGAAACCAGAAGGTAAATTGAAAGAACCCAAATTGTATTTTTGTTTTTTAAAAAAGCCCTCATTATTTGTAAGCTCATCTTGTGATTTTATGTGGCCTGATGCAGGGCCGGCTCCAGGGTTTTGGCCGCCCCAAGCAGCCAAAACCAAAAAAAAAAAAAAACCACGATCGCGATCTGCTGCGGCAATTTGGCGGGAGGCCCTTCACTCCCAGGCGGAGTGAGGGACCGTCCGCTGAATTGCCGCAGAATACCTGGACCTGACGCCCCTCTCCGGAGCGGCCGCCCCAAGCACCTGCTTGAGAAGCTGGTGCCTGGAGCCGGCCCTGGCCTGATGTATGATTTTTGAATGCTTGGGGCTGGCAGTACTGACACTGGACTACTGAAAGTGAAACCATAAGATAAAGAGCTATGTGAGATCTGACATAGTTGTAACGCTGTTCTGAATGTGATTTACATTCCCCAGTGTGAATGTGCACCAAAGCTTGGGTATATTAGAGATACTGGTGACAGATCACAGGACAGAGATGAAGGAAATGAATTTTCAGAAAGATTCTATGCTGCTCATGTAAACCATCAATTGTGTGCCTACTGGGACATGCGATTCCACTTGGACACAGTGTAAAATTTTTAGCAGGTAATGTGGAGGAGTGAAGACACTTTTCCTAAAGAACACTTCAGCTACGTGTGTGTGTGGGGGGGTGGGGGGGTATACACCTGCATTTTTAAAAATGGATACATTGAAATTTTGTTTTCAGTGTGTTCTAATATAAAACATATAATTGACATTTCTGAGTCTACAGCTGGTGGCAGCTGACTTGATCCATTGCATGAAAAATAAGGCTTAAATAATTTATATTGTGACCAACATGTGTGTCCCTTAAAGTCAACCCACTTTTATTTTGGTGTCTAAATTTGATTTCCACCATTTTGGCCAACACAGCGAGGATTCAACTGCGGAACCACCAGCGCTGAAAAGCATAAGTCTTCACAGCTTGAGCTAGAGAGCCAGTGGTTTAAGCTGAGAGCTGTAACTGAGCCTTATCACTTGGCGGTCAGGCACAGAGGGGAAACCGTAACACACACTGACCAGAGTGGGTCATATAAACATGGATTAAAATGCTTAACTTTGGGCACCAACGTTTGGAAAATTTACCCTGGGTATATCAACTCATGATTTACTCTACTCAACTATTAGTAATATGGTTGAAGAACAAGATTTCAAAGCTGGATGCCTAAGGTTAGGCTCCTAAATCCATTTTTAGGTACCTTAATTGAAGTGGCTTGATTTTCAGACTTTCAACTGAATCTGCCTACGCTCCTAAGGGGGAAAACTGGTAAGTATACGCTGTGTTCTCTTCCTCCTTCACCTCCACCCACAACCTGTTTTGGGTAGCTAGTAACGGATAGCCATCCCCTGTGTCAGAAATGCCTGACCTCATCTTCTCCCTTGTGCACCGGTGCAGGGGCTGGCCACAATCTGTCCCTTTTTGAGTAACTCTAAGATTGCCTCATTTTAATTCCTCACTTGAAACTGTTTTAACCAGAACCCAGGGAGATATCACAGTTTGCATGCATTCGGTGAACTAGTTTTAAAATCTTGGTTAATGCACTTACCCAGCTTTTGTTCCCAGACCACATGTGACTGAATCCAAAGCATGAGTTTATGCTGTATCAGCAAAGGACATTATAAAAAGCTTCATCTCACTATTTCTTCATATCCTTCTTCTGGAGGATTTGAACCAGTTACCTTCTATTCCCATGTCAGCTCTGGTCCTCCATCCACTTGAAGCTTTGATAAAAATACCCAAGAGTTTGGCCAAATTCCAGTGGAGGTATAAGTGGAAAGAAGGCTGATTTAGACACCATATTACTTACCTACCAGTAGGGTGACCAGATAGCAAGTGTGAAAAATCAGAACAGGTGGTGGGGGGTAATAGGCATCTATATAAGAAAAAGACCCAAATATCAAGACTGTCCCTATAAAATCGGGACATCTGGTCATTCGACCTACCAGAGGAAGCTTACTGAGGGCTGTGAATCAGAAATAAACCCATTGATACTGGAGACAAAGCTAATGAAAGATTTCAGATGTGGCTTTTCATACCTTACGTGTTCAAACACACTGCCTTTCTTAGATCAATCAAAATCTTACCCATATGCAGATTTCATGGAAATGAGATTTATTACACTCCATTTGGTTCATTAAAAAAGGGGATGCATAGACAGTCATTTCTCTCCACAAGCTATAACACCTCCAGTGAAAGGTGCGATAGCTACTATTTGTGATCCTTCCTTAATTCTTTTCCAGCTTATCTCCAAAGAAATGCTATTAAAGGGATATTACCACATTTTAGGATACCTATTTAGTTTCCCACTCGTCAAAAGAAAAAAACCCTACTTGTTTTTGTCTTTTTGTTTTGAATATTGCTTCACATAGTTTTCTTCCCTCCCGGCATTTTTAACATTCATCATTGTTGTTTGATTTTAAATGGGGAGTGTCTATGTGTGTTGAGGAACTGTGTGTGTGTAAAAGTATATAAATATCATTGCACTGCATGAAATCTTTAGGCAATAAGCCACAGATAATGAATCCTCCTGTGAAGAAAGGGGAGGGGAAGAAATGTGTTTTCCTCCCTCATGTGTAAGTGTTATAAATCACCATTTTCCATCAATCAAATCAAATGTGCGAAGCCTACTGAGGGCTGTTGCACCAGCCAGAGTGACCATGCTTGATGACATCACATCAGGCATCATAGTGTGAAGTTCCCAGATCTGGCTCAATCCAGTGAATCCACAAATCTCTGGGCCTTGAATTATTTTGTATACTTCTATCATCTCCCCTCTTGTTCATTTCCTAACTAGTGTAAACAATCCCATTTTTTTTTCAGTCTCTCTTCATGAGAGATTTTTTTCCATTTTGTCCACCTTTGAACCCCCTCTATTTCTGCCGCTAACATTCTGAGATGTGGTGACCAGTATATCACACAATATTCCAGATGAGCCTGTACTACTGACTTTTCTAATGGTATTATAGTATTTCCTGTATTATTCTCCCCTCCCACTCCTTAAGCATCCTAACATTTTGTGCACTGTTTGACTGAAGTCAGACTCTCTTCATTGAATGGTACACAGTGATAACCAGTTGTGTTTTTCCTGAGCTGATAAAATTAATTTAGAACCCTGTAAGGTGCATGTGTAGTTCAAATTATTCCCTCTGATTAACATTACTGTGCATTTGGCAACACTACATTTAATCTGCCATCATGTTGCCCATTCACTTCCACTGACTTCATTAGGGATTGAATCAGGAGGACTTAAGTGAGACTATACTAGGCACCAGTGCATTGGAGTGGGGATTCATCCCCAATAAAGAGGAATCCGTGTTTTAATCTGAGGTCTCCTTCGTGTTTTCCAGTGGGTAAGGACAGCTTTAAAACCCACCATGGGCTTTGTAAGCATCCACCGGTAGAGGCTGCAAGGGCATGTTTCGAAATTTTAGACAGCAAATGTAAAGTGGTGTGCATGAGCATTTGCGCACACAATGGCAGACTGTATGTGGGATGGGACTTTGCTCACTACATCAGGAGCAAAGCGTTTCCCAAAATCTTGACCAGTGTCTGGGCATACTGGCAGGTAAATGAGTCCTATGAGGATCTGACCATATTCTTTGCAGCTAGGACCAACCATGCACATGAAATTACTTTGTGTCAGTGACTATAGTGGTGACAGAAAATCACATCAGAATAAATACAACAGACATACATTTTATATGAGATGCGACTCTGCTAAACACAGCATAGAGCAGGCTCCCCGGAACCTCTTGCCGGAGGCCTCTCCTCTTGTTGAAAATCTTGTTTAGCCTTTATGGTTCACATAAGAGCCCAAAGCTTTAAAATCTGATGAATATAAATTTGGGTTGCTTTGGAGATTGATGGATTTCCATGTTCCTCTTGAAGTACACAAGCAACAACATGTAACACTATATCTGTAGGTGGGTTGTTAGCAGCAGGGATGGACCCTGGAACCTCTGGTTCAAGAAGCCTGAGCCGCCACTACTACCACAGCTTGAGGCCACACCTCTTGGCTAGTCATGGCTTTGGTAGGCTCATCGACATCTCTCTGTGGCTCAGCCAGGATGATCATGCAGTGAATGGGGACATTTCAAACACAATGATAACTGTATATTTGTGATGTTATATATGTTATGTCTTCAGTTTGCTACTCCATGAAGAGTATTGTAAAAATGTTAGTTGTTCCTACTGCTAAAAACTAATGCCAGAGTTTTCAGCTGCACAAATGGTACTGCATGAAATGGTAACCATGAAAAGCAAATTCACAATGAATCACACAGTGCCAGATTGGAATAAGAGCATTGCAAAGCTGATTTGTGTGCTGATGTTCTATTTAATGTGGTTTCCATCAAACTGTTCATAAAATTCATGGCTGCAGCTATCCTCCATTACCGTGTCCTTTGTACCTTCTTCTTGGAAATAACTTGTTCATTAAGTTGCAGGAGTGCAGAAAAATACTATCCGATCTAAAGGAAACTGAGGGGTATTGTGTATAGATCTCAGCAAAATGGTGCATTACACATCTGGATTACAACTCCATATTTGCATAGGTACCCATTGCAATTAAGGGTGACACCTTCAGGATTCTATCTGGCATATGTCTCTGAGCCCTGGCTGGATGATGCTGAGGGCTAGTGTACGTATGGCTCTTTTCAGCTGGAACAGGACAGCTGTGAAAATTCCATGTGGTGTTCAGTACACAAAATGATTGGTGGCTGGGGTGAGATTTATTTAAGCATCTGGATATTTCCAATACCTGTAACAAAGGACCAAATTTATGTCCTTGCTGTTTTATAGGCCTTCAGGTTCCATAGGAGAGGGTAGCATTCATGGCTAAATTCGCTGAACAAGTGTCAATGCTGTTGAAATCCTCATAGAATATTCTTCTCACGAATGTCAGCTTCACACAGACGCTGGCATGTGTCTTCCTGTTAGTATTTAACTCACTGAGGTCTTGCCCTAAAAATGAAGAACTTTCCTCTGCAGGGCTGGCCATATGCTTGACCTTCTCTTTATTGTTTTGATTTGGATATTCTGTCACCCTGTTGTATAATCCAACCATCACTATTAGACTGAGATTTTCAGTGGGGTCTAAGGGTGTTGTGTTCTCAGTTTCCTTTGCAAGTTGGGCATCTCGTATCCTTTGGCCCCTTTGCAAATCCCAGCCATAAAATTAGGGAAAAGTCCACACCTGTACCAGCGCCAGAACCAATCTGTTATATGTGAGCAGATGGGTTATGTTTTGTCAGCTCTCTTGGTCAGCTTGGTGATGAATGTTTATTGTCTCCAGCACCTTTTATGCACCTTACATTCAAAAGATGAGAAAACATTAATGTCTTGTCTGTATAAAGTATGACACTATAATATCATAGAATCATAGAAGATTAGGATAGGAAAGGACCTCAGGAGGTCATCTAGTCCAATCTTCTGCTCAAAGCAGGACCAACACCAACTAAATCATCCCAGCCAGGGCTTTGTCAAGCCGGGCCTTAACCTATAAGAGGGAGATTCCACCACCTCCCTAGATAATCCATTCCAGTGCTTCACCACACTCCTAGTGAAATAGTTTTTCCTAATATCCAACCTAGACCTCCCTCACTGCAACTTGAGACCATTGCTCCTTGTTCTGTCATCTGCCACCACTGAGAACAGCCGAGCTCCATCCTCTTTGGAACCTTCTTCAGGTAGTTGAAGGCTACTATCAAATCCCCCCTCATTCGTCTCTTCTGCAGACTAAATGAGTCCAGTTCCCTCAGCCTCTTCTCAATGGTTGTGTGCTCCAGCCCCCTAATCATTTTTGTTGCCCTCCACTGGACTCTCTCAAATTTTTCCACAGC
Organism: Trachemys scripta elegans; assembly: GCF_013100865.1. Taxonomy (NCBI): domain Eukaryota; kingdom Metazoa; phylum Chordata; order Testudines; family Emydidae; genus Trachemys; species Trachemys scripta. Next base: position 171,205,369 of record NC_048300.1, read on the forward strand.
CTTTCTGTAGTGGGGGGGACAAAACAATACTCCAGATGTTGCCTCACCAGTGCCGAATAGAAGGGACTAATCACTTCCCTCGATCTGCTGCCAACGCTTCTACTAATGCAGCCCAATGTGCCGTTAGCCTTCTTGGTAACACGGTCACACTATTGACTCATATCCAGCTTCTCATCCACTGTAATCCCCAGGTCCTTTTCTGCAGAACTTCCTCTTAGCCAGTTGGTCCGCAGCCTATAGCGGTGCCTGGGATTCTTCTGTCCTAAGTGCAGAACCGTGCACTTGTCCTTGTTGAACCCCATCAGATTTATTTTAGCCCAATCCTCCAATTTGTCTAGGTCACTCTGGACCCTATACCTACCCTCCAGCATATCTACCTCCCCCCAGCTTAGTGTCATCCGCAAACTTGCTGAGGGTGCAATCCATCCCATCATCCAGATCATTAATGAAGATGTTGAACAAAATCGGCCCCGGGTCAGTCCCCTGGGGCACTCCGCTTGATACTGGCTGCCAGCTAGACATTGAGCTGTTGATCGCTACCCATTGAGCCCGATGATTTAGCCAGCTTTCTGTCCACCTTATAGTCCATTCATCCAATCCCTACTTTTTTAACTTACTGGCAAGAATACTGTGGGAGACCGTATCAAAGGCTTTGCTAAAGTCAAGATATATCACATCCACGGTTTTTCCCCATATATCCACAGAGCTAGTTATCTCATCATAGAAGGCAATCAGGATGGTCAGGCATGAATTGCCCTGGTGAATCCATGTTGACTGTTCCTGATCACCTTCCTCTTCTCCAAGTGCTTCAGAATGGATTCCTTCATGACTTACTCCATGATTTTTCCAGAGACTAAGGTGAGGCTGACCAGTCTGTAGTTCCCCGGATTCTCCTTTTTCCCTTTTTAAAAGAAGGCACTATATTTGCCTTTTTCCAATAATCCAGGACCTCCCCTGATTGCCACGAGTTTTCAAAGATAATGGCCAATGGCTCTGCAATCACCTCAGCCAACTCCCTCAGCACCCTCAAATGCATTAGATCTGGTCCCATGGACTTGTGCATGTCCAGCTTTTCTAAATAGTCCTTAACCTGTTCTTTCACCACTAAGGGCTGCTCACTTCCCCACCATACTGTGCTGCCCAGTGAAGCAGTCTGGGAGCTGACCTTGTCTGTGAAGACTGAGGCAAGAAAAGCATTGAGTACTTCAGCTTTTTCCATATCATCTGTCACCAAGTTGCTTCCCCCTTTCAGTGAGGGTCCCACACTTTCCCTGACCACCTTCTTGTTGCTAACATACCTGTAGAAACCTTTCTAGTTACCCTTCACATCCCTTGCTAGCTGCAACTCCAATTGTGCTTTGGCCTTCCTGATTACACCCCTGCATGCTCGATCAATATTTTTTACTCCTCCCTAGTCATCTGTCTAATTTTCCAATTCTTGTAAGATTCCTTTTTGTGTTTAAGCTCACTGAAGATTTCTCTGTTAAGCCAAGCTGGTCGCCTACCATGTTTGCTATTTTTTCTGCACATCGGGATGCTTTGTTCCTGCGTCCTTAATAAGGCTTCTTTAAAATACAGCCAGCTCTCCTGATGCTTCCCATCAGTTCCCTGAGGGAGTCAAAGTCTGCTTTTCTGAAGTCCAGGGTCTGTATACTGGAGTCCTCAGAGGAAACCTTGGTATTGCTGTTTACAGTAATTCCTTTCTTTGTGCTAAAGTTATTTACTTTGGAGCATGTATAATTTATATATAAAATAGTGCCTTTTATACTGGGGGAAAAAAGAAATATAAAATGTATTTTTAAAACTCACTGGTAGCAAAGCTAGAGCACAATTATTTTCAAGTGCCAGAATCAGAGGCATATTCAGAAAATGTATTGGTGTTTTGAATGTTTTGTGCTGTTCCTTACCCACGTTTCAAGAATGGAATTGACCTCATAAACTTACTCTATGAAGAAGAACATTTAACAGCCATGGGGCAATTTAACTCTTCCTCTATGATTTTTCAGAGAAGGATCTTAAATCCCCATTCCCACAGTCTGATCAGGTACCAAGAATCAGATAAAGGAGAATCAGACCTTAAAGGTGAATACAATTTTAGTGGAGCGGAGAAACCCTGGAAAGAAAGATTCAGTGTCTTCTCTGACATCTTCACCTATAGACTTTAAGGGTAATGGAGTTTTGCCAGAGACTCGACAGACTCTGCAGCTCTAAAGTATGAAGAAGGCATCTGTGGGAGCACCCAATGGGTAATCAGCCTGCTGAAAATTGATCTTCATGCCATTGACCCACATCTGGTAAAAAATGAAGGATTGAACTAGATTCTTTGGAAACTGATATAGAAATGGTAAGTGCTGATAATGGCACTGAAATTACCCAGGATGGGAGTATATACCCCACACAAAGTCAGGCAGGGAAGTGGTTACTGCTCTGCCAAGAAAACCAAGCAGAGGGCGAGCTCTGCCCCAGCTAAGCTGCTCAGCCTGTCAGCTGGAAAAAGAGGATGCAAAGGTCAGGATTTTCCCAATAGAGCAGGGAATTTGGGTGACCCAATTTTTGTTGCCCAATTTCAGATACCTTAAAGGGGCCGGAATTTCTAAAAGTACTGAGGAGCCATCTTTTGAAAATCAGACCTCTTGAAGGTGCCTCAAGCTGAATACCCAAAATCACTAGTCATTTTTGAAATCTAATCATAGTGGTGTATTTTATTCCAATTGCACTAAAAACAATAAGAGGGACTGTGATGGGGTGTCCACTCCACACAAGACTTGAAGGGGTTAAGGTGGTCAGATGGGCCAATTAAGTCCCCAGGTTGCACCTGAGGGAGGAGTCAGAAAGCAGGGAGTGATTAAATGAGGCTCAGCTGGAAAGGAACAGGAGTGGCCCATATAAAGCCCAGGAGCTGAGCGCAGAAGGGGGCTGCAGGGAAGTAGTCTGCAGGGACTCCCTGGGAGAAGGGAGTTTGGGTTGGCAAGCCCAGATAAGTGAGAGAGCCAGAAAGGCTCAGGGGAAAAGCAGCAAGGGATAAGATAGGACCGACTTTGGCTGCTGATGAAAGGGTCTCTGAGTTGGAACCTGGAATAGAGAGGAAGCCTGGGTTCTCCTATCAGCCACTGGGGAAGTTGCACAGACCACTTGGCTTGGACAGTTTTGCCCTGAAAGACTTTGATACTCCGGAAAGGGAGGGGCATAGTGACCAGGCTGGAGGGCCAAGTCATGAGGAGGAAGCTGCTCCTACTGGAGGGAGAGGGGCCCCAGGACAAGACAACCCCCTGCCCCAGCCCTGAGTCTCCTCCCACATGCTGAACCCCTCAGCCCCAGCTGAGAGCCCCCTCAGACACCCCAACCTCCTCATACCTGGCCCAACCCTAGAGCCCGCACCCCCAGCTGGAGCCCTTCCCCCCGCATCCCAAACCCCAGATGTTTTTTCTCCATTCATCCCTCTGTGAATAAATATTTCCCTTTCCTATATTCATTGTACTATTCCGGGGTGTATGTGTGTGGGTTCACTCTGGGGGCTTTGGAACAGATGCCCCTGGGGTGGAAGGGATTTTCCCTGCTGCGTTCCTGCATGCACCTTTTCTTGGCTGGAGATACCAGCAGAACAGACTCCATCTTGGCCACGAGGGCCCTAAAGTTACACCTATTGTAAATGAGACTGTAAACAATAGTTGCTACTATACAAAATCCTCACCCAGAGCCAAACTACAATAGCTAATTGGATTAAGAAATGGATTCTGACTCCCAAAATAATTTGAATTGATTAATTGGATTAAAATAGATTGAATTGGCCATTTGGATTAAGGCATAATCAAACTTCTCCTCTGCCAAAGGATTTGAAGTAACAAGTTAAAGGGAAAAAAAGATAAGGGACAAGAAATGTTTGTCAAAAGGGGCCTGGACTAGAACCCTTTTCCCCAGTCCTATTTAATGAAGCACACGTTATCTCTTTCCTAGTAGCTGAAATAACATTGTGTAATGGAAATGAGCTCAGCAACAGCTCTGTAGTCATTATAAAAGATAAAAATCCCTAGAAATCTGTTTAAATGTTAATAAATTGGAAAACACACACTAAAAGAAGTAGCTAAACATTAAACACCTTACCAGCTATGCAAAGCTACCTTGTCTGTACTCCCTCCCATACACGTTATTGATTTTTAAATTACATTGTCTTTTTATTACTTTTCTCTAAATCTGTCACTGTAAGGACTGACACAAAATCTAATCAAACTGTAAGGAAACCATCCATTTTATCTAGTTATTCAGATGGTTGGTGAATAACATCACAGCCCCTGGTTCTATTATAAGTAATGAAATCAAGCAGCGGCTTGTTCTTTCTGATTTTAAAGGTTTTGCGATGGAAGCATCACATATCTAAAGATAACACCTGTTTAGGGATCTATTAAACAACTGTATGGCAGAGAAACAAAACAGTACATCAAAAGCAGAGTAATTTTTCATTGAAACCCTTCTGCAAATCCAAGGCAAAGAACAGCATTAAGGGTCTGATTTTAAAAACCAGCTTCCCATTGTTGCAATTGCAATTTTGCATCCACAATCTTTTGCCAGAACTACTTCTTTAAAGTAATGGACACGGTTCCTGTCAGATGTTCTTCAACCGAGGCTCATATAGTCATGCAGCAATCACCAGGGCTATGGAAACTGCATTAGACTTCTTCCATCAGTAACTCACATCAGGCTAAATGTTGCCTCCCACCCCTACTTCAATGAGTGCAGAAGGTCTTCAGTGCAGCAGAACCTTCATGGTTCCTCTCCTCAGTAGGGCAGAGGCTACATCGGGGTTAGCACATGCCAGGGAGATTTGCTTCATCGTAAGGCTCTCAATAGCAGTGTGGAGGGAAGATTAAGCATGCAGTGGGTGAAGGCCTGTGGAAGAAGCAGAGGAGGAGGAGAGTAGCCACTAGATTTGCCACTATTCATAGCCAAAGGACCAAACCCTCCCTGAAGGAGAGCACACAGTCTATGGTCCATATAAGCTACAGTGGGGTAGCTTTGAAGGCACCCCATGCTGAGCTGCCGCATTTGAAAGGACAATTCTTTCTTTGTAGGCCCTCTTAGGTTTCCTTCACAGAGCCAGTTGGGCTTTAATCAGGATAGGACATCATTTGACCTTTCAATAGACAAAAGTGCAAGTGTCACCAAAAGTGGTGATAGGGTCACCTGAAGGAGCCTCTCTCCACACCCATATAGATGATATTTGTACCTTCATAGTTGTGGAAGACTTGAAAGCCCAGAGCTGGATTAATTGGCACACAAGCTCAAGACTACTTGGGTATTTTTCTATATAATTTTCCCAACAAAATGCTGCATTCAGCAGAAATGTGATGTGAGCTAATTTTGTGTGAAAACCTTAAAAAAAAGTATTTTTATGGAACATATCAACAAAAATAATAAAGGGGAAGAAAAAGCTACCATAAATCACATGCACTAGTCATAAATCAATGAATATTGTGTTCAACTATTGTCTTTAAATTAGGTTGTTACTCTTTACTGGGAGTTTTTCCCCCCTTTTTTTCTTTACCAAAAATGAAATTTATAGAACCATTAAAATTAGAATTGGAAAATAATCAGATATTTATTAATATAAGAAAATGGCAACAGAATGACCAAATTCTTGTATAGAAACATTTCTTTACCCATTTCAGAATAATAATAATAATATTTTATGATAGATCGTGTTTATTAACACTTGAGATTACTACAAGAAAGAGATATTTCAGTTTAAAAAACAACAGTAATTTGTAGTAAAGTTTTCTGAATCAAGGTTGAAAGTTTTGGTTCTCTTTACCAGACGGTATGGGTAGAGCACTATATATCTGGAGCAATATTGCACTTTTGAAAGTTAGAAGAATTCAAAACATTTATTTGAATCACATTTTCCACATACTTTCCCCTTCTTGACATTATTCTTAGCAGCCAGTCCATCTCTGCCATAATGCTGTACATTGCATTTCAAATCATATAAGAGAATAATTTTTTTTAGAGAATTTTGCAAGGTTCTGAACTTCCAGCATCAAGAGGAGTTGAAGGGTCCTCTGTATCTCGCAGGATCAGGTCCTTAGTCCCCAATCTAGGAAAATACTTTAGCACATGCTTAATTTAAGCATAGTCTTATTGAAGTTAATGGTGGTACTCACATACAGGCATGTATTTAAGTGTTTTCTTGTTTCAGGTGCTACATAAATTGGCCAGAGAGAAATGTACTCCAACACTCTGGGCCTATTTTTCCCTGCTGCATGCGTCTCTCTGGGTGCATCGCCAAATATAGCTCACCCTTGCCTTAGCCAGACAAGGAGAGGGAAAGAATCATCCAGCATCAGCATAATTATCAGGCCAGAACCATAAGAAGTAATTCATAAAGTGATATTGACTTTGACCCAACCTCTTCCCTACCCCCTCTTCCCACATACAGTGAATCTGCCCATCAATCTGCTGCCTCAAGGTGTCAGAAATAAGCTTCTTCATGCTGAAGTAACCAATTAAGTTTTATTGCTTTATTGATGCTGAAGACATAAAGTGTCTATGTACAGCATCTGTCATAAAATACTTGCTTAAAGCTCCCCTTGTTGGAGACATCAGTACTCCAATAGAAAGATAAAAGAGAGATTTAAAACTTATGATGTGGATATGTTTTAGAAGCTAATTACATGCAGTGGGAACAGATACAAGCATAGTTTGCCATCAGATGTGCATTGGATCTAAGATGTAGTTATTATCAGTGCTAAAATGTTTTCATAAAACAATCTTATGTGCTGTAGAATTAGTCATTTTTCCATCACAAATTGTTCCTTTTCATTTATTTCTTTTCAAATGAAGTTCCATAATAGGTTGAATTCTTATATCCCATGCAGTTGAATTATTTTATAGATAATTCACCACAGCCCGCAAAATATTAGACTTTCCTATTCAGGAGCAGCATTTATTGTCAGAAGCCATCTCTGATGATGATAATGGTATTAATTTATAGAAATATAAAGAATAAACTAGACATGAGGAATCTATGACTGTTATAAATCTGCCACAGATCAGTACAAGTAAACACTATTAAATAGAACTGGACTGTAAATATATTCACGTGACAGCTTGTGACAGAAAAAGTTTACAAAGAAAAAGGGATTGCAATAAAAATAGAAGGGTATCTTTAGCGGATATCTTGATATATGGCCCACTTCTGCATTTTTCACGTAAGAGCTTGAAATGTATTGAATTCTTCAAAGAAAAGAAAAGAAATACATGTTGCATATCTGATACTGTCAGGCAGCCTGTGTAGATACCAGGTATCTAGATTATGAAATCTTTTATATTTAGGCAGCATTGCCCCTTGTATTGGCCTTTGTACACCATATGGGTATATCTTCTTCATTTGTGGATTTATAAATAACCTTTAGCATTGAAACAAAACAGTACATCTATTGTCATTCCAAAATAATAAACTCAGATTCATGGAAGGTTCCATTCATAGAATCATAGAATATCAGAGTTGGAAGGGACCTCAAGAGGTCATCTAGTCCAACCCCCTGCTCAAAGCAGGACCAATTCCCAGCTAAATCATCCCAGCCAGGGCTTTGTCAAGCCGGGCCTTAAAAACCTCCAAGGAAGGAGACTCCACCACCTCCCTAGGTAACGCATTCCAGTGTTTCACCACCCTCCTAGTGAAATAGTTTTTCCTGATATCCAACCTGGACCTCCCCCACTGCAACTTGAGACCATTGCTCCTTGTTCTGTCATCTGCCACCACTGAGAACAGCCGAGCTCCATCCTCTTTGGAACCCCCCTTCAGGTAGTTGAAGGCTGCTATCAAATCCCCCCTCATTCTTCTCTTCTGGAGACTAAACAATCCCAGTTCTCTCAGCCTCTCCTCATAAGTCATGTGCTCCAGACCCCTAATCATTTTTGTTGCCCTCCGCTGGACTCTTTCCAATTTTTCCACATCCTTCTTGTAGTGTGGGGCCCAAAACTGGACACAGTATTCCAGATGAGGCCTCACCAATGTCGAATAAAGGGGAACGATCACGTTCCTCGATCTGCTGGCAATGCCCCTACTTATACAGCCCAAAATGCCGTTAGCCTTCTTGGCAACAAGAGCACACTGTTGACTCATATCCAGCTTCTCGTCCACTGTGACCCCTAGGTCCTTTTCAGCAGAACTGCTACCTAGCCATTCGGTCCCTAGTCTGTAGCAGTGCATGGGATTCTTCCGTCCTAAGTGCAGGACTCTGCACTTGTCCTTGTTGAACCTCATCAGGTTTTTTTCTGCCCAATCCTCTAATTTGTCTAGGTCCCTCTGTATCCGATCCCTACCCTCTAGTGTATCTACCACGCCTCCTAGTTTAGTGTCATCTGAAAACTTGCTGAGAGTGCAGTCCACACCATCCTCCAGATCATTAATAAAGATATTAAACAAAACCGGCCCCAGGACCGACCCTTGGGGCACTCCACTTGAAACCGGCTGCCAACTAGACATGGAGCCATTGATCACTACCCGTTGAGCCCGACGATCTAGCCAGCTTTCTATCCACCTTACAGTCCATTCATCCAGCCCATACTTCTTTAACTTGGTGGCAAGAATACTGTGGGAGACCGTATCAAAAGCTTTGCTAAAGTCAAGAAATAACACATCCACTGCTTTCCCCTCATCCACAGAGCCAGTTATCTCCTCATAGAAGGCAATTAGGTTAGTCAGGCACGACTTCCCCTTCGTGAATCCATGCTGACTGTTCCTGATCACTTTCCTCTCCTCTAAATGTTTCATAATTGATTCCTTGAGGACCTGCTCCATGATTTTTCCAGGGACTGAGGTGAGGCTGACTGGCCTGTAGTTCCCCGGATCCTCCTTCTTCCCTTTTTTAAAGATGGGCACTACATTAGCCTTTTTCCAGTCATCTGGGACCTCCCCCGATCGCCATGAGTTTTCAAAAATAATGGCTAATGGCTCTGCAATCTCACCCGCCAACTCTTTTAGCACCCTCGGATGCAGCGCATCCGGCCCCATGGACTTGTGCACGTCCAGTTTTTCTAAATAGTCCTGAACCACTTCTTTCTCCACAGAGGGTTGGTCACCTTCTCCCCATGCTGTACTGCCCAGTGCAGCAATCTGGGAGCTGACCTTGTGCGTGAAGACAGAGGCAAAAAAATCATTGAGTACATTAGCTTTTTCCACATCCTCTGTCACTAGGTTGCCTTCCTCATTCAGTAAGGGGCCCACACTTTCCTTGATTTTCTTCTTGTTGCTAACATACCTGAAGAAACCCTTCTTGTTACTCTTAACATCTCTTGCTAACTGCAACTCCAAGTGTGATTTGGCCTTCCTGATTTCACTCCTGCACGCCTGAGCAATATTTTTATACTCCTCCCTGGTCATTTGTCCAATCTTCCACTTCTTATAAGCCTCTTTTTTGCATTTAAGATCAGCAAAGATTTCACTGTTTAGCCAAGCTGGTCGCCTGCCATATTTACTGTTCTTTCTACACATCGGGATGGTTTGTTCCTGCAACCTCAATAAGGATTCTTTAAAATACAGCCAGCTCTCCTGGACCCCTTTGCCCTTCATGTTATTCTCCCAGGGGATCCTGCCCATCTGTTCCCTGAGGGAGTCAAAGTCTGCTTTTCTGAAGTCCAGGGTCCGTATTCTGCTGCTCTCCTTTCTTCCTTGTGTCAGGATCCTGAACTCGACCATCTCATGGTCACTGCCTCCCAGGTTCCCATCCACTTTTGCTTCCCCTACTAGTTCTTCCCTGTTTGTGAGCAGCAGGTCAAGAAAAGCTTTGCCCCTAGTTGGTTCCTCCAGCACTTGCACCAGGAAATTGTCCCCTACACTTTCCAAAAATTTCCTGGATTGCCTGTGCACCGCTGTATTGCTCTCCCAGCAGATATCAGGGTGATTAAAGTCTCCCATGAGAACCAGGGCCTGTGATCTAGCAATTTCTGCTAGTTGCCAGAAGAAAGCCTCGTCCACCTCATCCCCCTGGTCTGGTGGTCTATAGCAGACTCCAACCACAACATCACCCTTGTTGCTCCCACTTCTCAACTTTATCCAGAGACTCTCAGGTTTTTCTGCAGTTTCATACCGGAGCTCTGAGCAGTCATACTCCTCTCTTACATACAACGCAACTCCCCCACCTTTTCTGCCCTGCCTGTCCTTCCTGAACAGTTTATATCCATCCATGACAGTACTCCAGTCATGTGAGTTGTCCCACCAAGTCTCTGTTATTCCAATCACATCATAGTTCCCTGACTGTGCCAGGACTTCCAGTTCTCCCTGCTTGTTTCCCAGGCTTCTTGCATTTGTGTATAGGCACTTAAGATAACTCAATGATCGTCCCTCTTTCTCAGCATGAGACAGGAGTCCTCCCCTCTTGCGCTCTCCTGCTTGTGCTTCCTCCCAGGATCCCATTTCCCCACTTACCTCAGGGCTTTGGTCTCCTTCCCCCGGTGAACCTAGTTTAAAGCCCTCCTCACTAGGTTAGCCAGCCTGCTGGCGAAGATGCTCTTCCCTCTCTTCGTTAGGTGGAGCCCATCTCTGCCTAGCACTCCTTCTTCTTGGAACACCATCCCATGGTCGAAGAATCCAAAGCCTTCTCTCCGACACCACCTGCGTAGCCATTCGTTGACTTCCACGATTCGACGGTCTCTACCCCGGCCTTTTCCTTGCACAGGGAGGATGGACGAGAACACCACTTGCGCCTCAAACTCCTTTATCCTTCTTCCCAGAGCCACGTAGTCTGCAGTGATCTGCTCAAGGTCATTCTTGGCAGTATCATTGGTGCCCACGTGGAGAAGCAGGAAGGGGTAGCGATCCGAGGGCTTGATGAGTCTCGGCAGTCTCTCCGTCACATCGTGTATCCTAGCTCCTGGCAAGCAGCAGACCTCTCGGTTTTCCCGGTCAGGGCGGCAGATAGATGACTCAGTCCCCCTGAGGAGGGAGTCCCCGACCACCACCACCCTCCTCCTCCTCTTGGGAGTGGTGGTCGTGGAACCCCCATCCCTAGGACAGTGCATCTTTTGCCTTCCAATCGGTGGAGTCTCCTTCTGCTCCCTTCCCTCAGATGGGCCATCTAGTCCACTCTCCGCATTAGCACCTGTAGAGAGAACATGGAAACGATTCCTCACCTGTATCTCCATTGCTGGTGCATGGACGCTCCTCTTTCTTCTTCTGGAGGTCACATGCTGCCAAACCTCCTCACAATCCTTCTGTCCCTGCTCCGCCTGCTCTGAATCTTCAGAACATTGTGGCCGTAGAAGCATCTCCTGACGTCTGTCCAGGAAATCTTCATTTTCCCTTATGCAACGCAGAGTCGATACTTGTTTCTCCAGCCCTCGAACCTTCTCCTCCAGTATGGAGACCAGCTTGCACTTTGTACAGACAAAGTCACTTCTGTCCTGCGGAAGAAAGACAAACATGGCACAACCTGTGCAGGTTACAACAGCTGATCGCTCACCTTCCATATCACCTTCCTCTTAAGAGCTTCCTCAACTGTTGCAGGAACTACGCGGGGAAACCTGCAGATGAAAGCCTCAGTGCGCTCTCCCTAGGCGAACTCCCAGGCAAACTCCCGCTGTTAGCCTCTGCTGTTCGCTCTCCCATTCAAATGGGAGGTATGCATGGATCATGTTAACAGGGACGTTATCAATTCTGAATGATTTTCAAGATGCAGGCTTGCTTTGCTGCTAACATTGTACAGTGCTGCAAATCAAGTGTGCCCTTAAGAAAGGTCAGAGTAAAGATATTTTAAATATCATGGGATTTTTTTTTCTCTTAATACAAAAGGCCAAGCTTTATTGAAAAGATTAGGAAAACTGCAATTGTAAATTCCACAAGACATAACTGTTTTAATGATACTGAAATAGATGGTATGTTATTTCCTTCATCTGTAACTATGAAAGTACTGAAAATGTGTTATATAACTGAACATTAAAACACATTATTTTTCAGAGAGCCAAGCATATGCATCATAAATTCATCCTCCTACTTTTGAAAAGCAGGGAGCTGGAACTAAATATTAAACTGACCAAACCTATCCAGCCAAATATTCATTGATATAGTCTATTCCCCCAACCTCTTTCCTTCTCTCTTCCTTTTTGCCTCTCCTCTCCCCATTTTCTGGACCTACCTGTCCTTCCAATGTCAGAAAGTATCATTTGGGCCAGAGTGGGGGAAAGCCTTCTGTATTCTTTTGTGCTGTTTGCTGCATTTATACAGAGACGGTGAGAAATGGGTGAGTAAAGCTTCAGAACAACTTTATTTAATAAGAATGGCAAAATTCTTATATATTTGCTATCTTTTATGGCCTGATCCAAATCCCACTGCAACCCTTACAAGGCACTCAGCACTTCATTTGCCTAGATAAGGGCTCAATCCCTTGATTGGGGAGGGGGAAAAGGATTGTTTTATTTTTAAAAAAATCCTGAAAATCATTGAATATATTATTTTACTATTTTATTTGACCATCTCTCATTATGACCCCAAATTTCAGATATGTGCACAATCTGAATCTAATGTACATGTCGCATTACAGTAATTGCTTGTACACATCATATAATTTGCCATTTCAGGCCCCAATCTTGGAATTTGGTCCATGCAGACTCATGCACCCATGTAGAGTCCCTGTGATTGTATACTAGCATTAAGGTCCACCCACATGAAACAGATTGCTCTCAAGATGCATAACTTGCCACTTGTGTGTGCAAATACCTAACTGCATATGCTGTCACTTTAGCAGTATACCACAAATTAAGCACGCAATTTGAAAAGCAGGCCTTCTGTTCATTTTATACTGGAAGTTAATGACTGAAGTATATAAGTGTACGACACTGTTATGAGGAGCAGGACACACAATATCTTGATGCATGGATGAAGTTAAACCACATCCTCTACCCTTTTATAGGGCCTGATCCAAAGGCTATTGAAATCAATTGAAAGACTTCTATTGACACAGTGAGCTTTGAATCAGGTCCATAGTGTGTACAAATACACAGAATTGGAACTCTGAATTCAGAAAGAATTTTTCTTCAGACTGCAAGAGAAGTAAATGTGCAGACTAAATATCTGCAGCTGGTGTGATACCTTCTTTCTGTCAAATAAGACCTTGTCTGGCCTTAGATTTAAGGGGTTAGCCAGTAGGAGCCATGCAGCACAGAGCATTTGTAAGTGTAACTGTCTCGATCTGCCCATGCTATTGGAGATGGATAATGTGAAATAACAATTCTTATGTTTAAATGAATGGTACACTTCATAGTGTCCGGCAGGAAAATCTAAGATGAAAGCATCTCTCTCACACTCTGTTCCTCTCTCTTTCCCTCCAGGCATAAATTAACATATCAGATACCTATCTGTTTAAACTGTCTCAGTGATTACTTACACTTGAAGTATAAAACCTATCATTTAAACACCTGCTTGAAAACCCTTTTGTGTTGAATAACTTCCAGGACAATCTGGTGCTTAAGCAAATGGCAATTAGTTTTATATTTGTAGTTGCAATAATATAACAATTTTGTATTTGTAATATTATTTTAAAATTATTATAAATGGAAGATATATAGATCTTATTTCACTGTGCTTTGGACTCTGGAGATCACTAGTATCTTGCATACTAGAGATTAAAACATTAAAGTCACTGGATAGCTTCCAAATCCAGTGCACTGTTGCTATTTAGTTATTGTTTTTCAAAAGTTCCCAACAACATAAAGGAATCATTGGGTCAGAAATTCAAATGTATTGAAATGACAGAAACTGTTACACAATTGTAATTAATCAGACTATTAGACTGAAACAAGTTTTAAGTGATCAGCGTTTCCATCAGGTTATCAACCCATAGGAAAGGTAGGGCTAGTTAGATAGCATAGTCTTGTGCTTGGAGCACTGAAGTATTATTCAGATATCACATGTTTAAATCCCACTCCAGTCACAGACTTCCTGGGTGACTTTGAGACAGTCACTTAATCTACCCTATGCCTTAGTTCTCCATCTGTAAAACAGTAATAATTCTGTACCAGAAAGGTGTTATGAGAATAAATCTGTAAGTAACTATGAGATGCTCAGATACTATAATGATGAGGGCCTCAGAAGTATTGCAGCGTGTTTTAATATTTTCCTTATTCCATCCCAGCTTCCTTTCCTCTATTCCTTAGCTCCAACTTCCTCTTGGAACTCTTGCAGTTGCTAACTAGGGTTGCCAGGCATCCAGTTTTTGACCGGAACGCCCAGTCGAAAAGGGACCCTGGTGGCTTCGATCAGCACCACTGACCAGCTTGTTAAAAATCCAGTTGGGGCTGGGGCACGGGATGGGGTGCGGGCTCTGGGCGGCGCTTACCTCAGGTGGCTCCTGGAAGCAGCAACATGTCCCTCTGGCTCCTAGGCACAGGGACGACCTCCAAGCACTGGCTCCGCAGTTCCCATTGGCAGGGAATGCCAATGAAGAAGAAGGGGCACACAGGAAGGACTCTCTGAAGCCCACCATATATGACCCAGCAGTGCCCCCTCAGGAACGAGCAGTCTGAAAAAGAACTGTGGAGTCACCTCAAGACCACTAGGCCAGCTAGCTATTGGATGTCCCACTACACAGTCTAATATTGTTTAGTTAGAGTCAAGCTGTGTAGATTATTTCCTGTAAAATTAAAGAGTAGCAAATATTTCTACTGATGAAAGGGTTGTTTTTTAGTGTAAAGAAGGGCTGGATTTTTAACTTTCCAATATCCAGTTCTGCTGTGTCTGAGGTCTTGAGCACTAAGAATTGTGTAATCTATTGGTAGCTACTAGTTTGATATTACAAAACCACCATTATGTTCCTTGGGTGACTGGGAGTCTCTGCACAGGAAATGCCCATGGATGAGTTGAACTAAATTTCTCCTTAACCCTTGTGAGGGCTTTCAAGATCAGAATTGAGGTCATTAAGAGGACAGTGTGGGGAAACTCACATGGCAGATATCTACAGTGTTTGTAGTTGTGGATATACAGTAAACTTCACAGTAAAATGTCTCAGTCCATTAATAGTCACAAATGCAAATAGATATAACCCACTAAGAGCGTATTAACCCTCTACATAGTGGCTGCTATTGTCTGCCCAAGTGACATCCTTTGTTCAGGTTATTAGCTATCTTAATAAAGGCCCTGATTCTGAGGTATGTGAAGTCTGCTTTGCACCCTTCCCGCCCCCCACAAAAAACGTATCACACATGATGCCTCTTGCCCATTGAGGATTTCCATTGTGTTAAAGGGTGTTTGGGTGGCATAGAGGGGTCGTAGACTCCAACGCTATTCCTGATCATAAATGCCAACATAGGGGCATAGCCGGGGGAAAAGGAATACCTAAGGTGTGTTTACAACCCATGAACTCATTTCTAGAATGGCTTCTGGGGAGGTGTTGCATTTAAAGCTACTTTGTCACCCCTCTCCTGAGCTACACCAAGCACTTGTCAGGCCTGGTCTACACTGGGGGTGGGAATCGATCTAAGTTATGCAACTTCAGCTATGTGAATAACGTAGCTGAAGTCGACGTACTTAGATCAACCGCGGTGAGTTGACTGCTGCCGATCCCCCGTCAACTCTGCCTGCGCCACTCGCCGAGCTGGAGTACAGGAGAGCGCTTGGGGATTGATTTATTGCGTCTAGACTAGATGCGATAAAACCGATCCCTGCTGGATTGATCACTGCCGGCCGATCCGGCCGGTAGTAAAGACATACCCTTAGACCCAGCATAGGAGCTGGAGAAGAATGTTTACTGTATAGACTTGCACCTTTGGTATTTTGAAATATTTTCATTTGGCCAAGAGATGCTTAATTCTAGTCTCTTACTGTGGATGTGCATCAGTATAGCTCTGCATTTATACCAATGTAACTGAGATCAGAATTTAGTCCACTATATTTACATTTCAAAAATGGCTACTGCACATGCACAGGGCCTACTTTTCATAAATTGGAGCAGTAAGGGTACTGATAAGTTGTCGCGGTTGCAGAGCTGATGCATTATGATGTCAGTTGTATTGAATGGAGCCACTGTCAATAATGAACTGTCCAAAAAAAGAATACACGTGGTGCTTTCACTTTCTAGGCAATTAGTTTCACCATTGAAAATTACCACATCTCCTGTAACGTTAAGGCAGTGACACAAGCACATCAAGGAAAGACTATACTCCGACAACTACACATCATGCTAATTGCTTGCATGGCAACAGCAGAAGCAACAGAAGGCAAGAGGGAAATGAAAAACCTGTCTAGTGATGGATCCTTGATGGAAATGACTTAGCCATATTCTATGTATGGTGTATATATAGCTTTTTTGATGTTTGCTTGTTATTTTGCATACTAGTTTCCACATTATGAACTAATACCTGGCTCTTGTATAGCACTTTTCATAAGTAGATTTCAAAGCACTTTACAAAGGAGGTATCATTATCCCCATTTTACAGATGGGGAAACTAATAACAATAGATCAAAATGAACCATATATTTTTCTTCTTACACTAGAACCCAAACACAAGACCTGTAAGGATGAAAGTGGGAAACACCTTCTACTTACTTGCTAAAGAAAACAGTATATCTGCAAGACCTACCTCAACTTTTGTTACATACTGTCATTAGCACAGCACAACAGTACTATACAGCTTAAGTCTGCATTATTGCAGGACCTGCTGATCAACAAGAATTGTCCTCCAAACAGTCACATTAACTAAAGAGAATGTGTGTACTCTAGCACCATCTAGAAAAATCACAAGATAACTCAGAGATCAGACTCTGTCACTGATATGAAATACCTGAGCTGGAAGAGAATTCTGGGTATTCATAAATAACTGAGAACACCAAGTATCCTATTTTGCTTGGAGGGCAAGAGTGTGCTAAGGCTCTGTTTGCAATATCCATGTGATCCTTACACTTGTGCTCTGACTGTAGGAGCAGGAGCTAGCTCATCTTTTATTGTATCCTGTGGTTTTGTTCCATGTTTGGCTCAAATGAGATGGAAAATATTATCTCATAAAAAGGATGTGTGTCCAAGGGTTTCAAACGTAAACTATAATTTGTTAAATGTACATTTGTCTTACCTTTATCTGAAATGATTGATATAAAGAAGGAAACTACTCCTACTACTTTGAACATAGAGCTGGGAGCCAGACACAACTGAGTCCTAATTATGTCTCTGACTTTCTCTTTGGCCTTGGTCAAGTCACTTAAATTCTCACTTTTGATTTTCCCCATATGTAAAATGGGAAAATAATACCTACCTTACAGGGATGTTGTGAGAATTAATTCTCTCATGCTGAAGACCTGGTTTCTAGTCCCAGCTCTGCCACTGGCCTGCTGGATGACCTCTGGCAAGTCACTTTGCCCCTCTATGCTTAGTTTCCCCATGTATAAAAAGAGATAATGATACTGATCTCTTTTTGTAGAGTGCTTTGAGATCTCCTGATGTAAAATACTATATAAGCGCTAGGTATGCTTATTATTATTTTATTTATTTATTTATTGAGCTCAGAACGTAAATTGGTTTAGGATATGAATCTAGTATTTTATTTGTAATTAACGTCTAATCTACAAACTTGATGACTAGCTCTTTTTTATGTTTCTCTTTGCACTTTATATTTAATTAAATATGTCAGAGTGTTAAGGTTTCATAGTTAAGCACTCAAATATACCAGGAAATACCCAAGTTAAGGTTACACATGCAATCTTAATTCTGCCCTCTCCATTACAGAGTGACTGAACATATTTATTACATTTTTACATACTGTCACAGGAAGAGCTGAGCCTCTGAGGAGAGTTCAAGTCCTCTCCCCCACCCCCGCAACCTATGCTGGGTTTTCTCCCACATCATAGGAATATTAGTCATGTGAATGTCACGTAGCTGGAAGCAGGGCATGCTAGGGGACAGGATGTAGACTATAGAAGAGCTACCTGAGAATACTATTGCGCAGAGACCAAGCCTGGATAATTTCAACGAGAAAAGTAAAACTTTTAGAATTTATGAGCAATCAGAATCAGGGGATCAGAACAGAAATCATTGTACAATACTAAACACAGAGGTCACTGCTGCTTTATTTTAAAACCATAGTGGATCAGATCCTCGGCTGGCGTGGATCAGCATGGCTCCACTAACTGCATCTGAGACTATGCTGATTTACACAAGCTGAGGACTTGGGCCTTATTTCCTGGAGAACACAGGCTTTGGAAGCCCCTTGGTTTGAAGAAATCTTACTTTCTACAGTCTTTCATTTTGAGATATACAATTATATTGACAAGTTTAGTTCACTAAATAGCAGATGCCCATCAACATCATGAATATGTCACAAAGCATCACAAACCAACACTTCAGAAAAAGTTAAGCATACTTAGCCTGAGGACAGGTCTACACTTAAAAAGCTGCAGGTCTTCTCCTGTTGGCATAGTTAATCCACTTCCCTGGTACGCTATGTTGATGGGAGAATTCTCCCATCAACTTGGTGCTGTGTACACCAAGAGTTGTGTCGATTTAACTGTGCTGCGGACTTTCCACACCTCTGAGTGATGTAGCGATTCCAACCTAATTTCCCAGTGTAGACCTGGCCTGAGCTTATCACTTCTACTGCCCTGGGTCCATGTTTTAAATTTGTCCAGGCCCAAATAACTTGTTCCATGAATATTTCCTTTACTTTTATTTTTCTAGTACCATGTTTTGTTGTAAAAGCCAATATTTGTTTTAGATGATCTTCAAAGTACTGGGATTTCATAGCTACTCATTATGTACCATATTTCAAAATGCTGTTAAAACTGGTCAAATTTGAGGAAAAACTTCTTCGTAAGAGAACTTATTTTTCACAAAATGTATTGCTACAACTCTTATAGTGCAGATAACTTAAGGCTGGAAATTTTAAAGCACTTTAATTTTTGTGTGCAGGAAGGAGAGGGCCTCCGAAACTCAGAAAACCTGAATAAGTCACTAACCAAAATGTCTAATTATTTGTGACTGTGAAGCTTATTTTGTAAGCCTCTTATTGTTCCAGCGATACACTTTTTTTGTGTCTCTACTGCTTTAGTCTCAAAGACATTTGGTGCAGGGACAGGAGACATTCTGTTTGGGGCTCGATCTGTCCTCTCATATCTCTTCTGTTTCTGTTTCATTGCATCGGTTCTTTGAAAAATCCATAACACTTAAAAGTGCTGTTTTGGGACTGATGCATTTACATTGATAAATTAAACAGTAGTAAGTCACCAGGACTAGATGGTGTTCACTCAGGAGTTCTGAAGGAACTCAAATCTGAAACTTCAGAACAACTAAGGGTGGTATATTAAACTATTGTTTAAATCAGCCTCTATACCAGAAGACTGGAGAATAGGTTAATGTAAAACTGTTTTTTTTTTTTAAAGTCTCCAGAGGCAAGCCTGGCAATTACAGGCCAGTAAGCCTAACTTCAGTACCAGGCAAATTGTTTGAAACTATAGTAAAGAACAGAATTATCAGACACATAGCTGAACATGATTTGTTGGGGGAAAGAGTCAACATGGCTTTTGTAAAAAGAAATCATGCCTTACCAGTCTATTGGAATTCTTTGAGGGTGTCCACAAATATGTGGATCCAGCTGATATAGTGTACTTGGACTTTCAAAAAGCCTTTGACAAGGTTCCTCACCAAAAGCTCTTAAGTAATATAAGGAGTCCTGGGATAAAAGGAAAGATCCTCTTATGGATCAGTAACTGATGAAAAGGTGGAAACAAAAGGTAGGAATAAACAATTTCCATGGTTCAGAGAGGTAAATAGCAGGGTCCCCCCAAGGATCTGTTCAACATATTCATAAATGAACTGGAAAAGGGGGGTGAACAGTGAGTTGGCAAAGTCTGCAGACAATACAAAATTACTCAAGATAGTTAAGTCCAAAGCTAACTGAAGAGATACAAAGGACTCACAAAACTGGGCGACCTGACAAGGAAATTGTCAGATGAAATTAATTGTTGATAAATGTAAAGAAATGCACATTGGAAAACATAATCCCAACTATACATACAAAATGATGGGGTCTAAATTAGTGATAGCACTCAAGAAAGAGACCTTGGAGTCATCATAGATAGTTCTCTGAAAACATCTGTTCAATGAGCAGCAGCAGTCAAAAAAAGCTAACCATGTTAGGAAAGGAACAGATAAGTCAGAAAATATCATAATGCTACTATACAAATCCATGGTATACCCACACCATGAATACTGCATGCAGTTCTGGTCACCTATCTCAAAAAGTCATATTAGAATTGGAAAAAGTACAAAGAAAGGCAACAAAAATGATTAGGGGTATGGAACTACTTCCTTATATGGAGAGATTAAACAGACTGGGACTGTTCAGCCTGGGAGACGACTGAGGGGGGGGGATATAATAGAGGTCAATTGAATTATGAATGGTGTGGAGAAAGTGAATAAACCCCTTCACAGAACACAATGAAATTATAGGCAGCAAAAAGGAAATACTTTTTCACCCAATGCACAGTCAACCCGTAAAACTTATTGCCAGGATATGTTGCGAAGGCCAAAAGTATAACTGGGTTGAAAAAAAGACTTAGATAACTTCATGGAGGATAGGTCCATCAATGGCTATTAGCCAAGATGGTGAGAGATGTAACCCCATGCTGTACTGGACATCAGGGGATGGATCACTTTATAATTGCCCTGTTCTGTTCCTTCCCTCTGAAGCATCTGGTACCAGCCACTGTCAGAAGTCAGGATGCTGGGTAGATGGACCATTGGTCTGATCCAATATGGCCATTCATATGTTCCACACTAATTCTTCCCTGGTAATGAAACTGATGCAGCTCTCCTACACAAAGCTGAGAGGGAAGAAAAAAAATGGATGCTGGGCCATACAGGGAGTGCTGCATAGGACTGATTAGGGGATGCATCTCACAATCTTCACCTTGCCCCCATGGGGTACATTGGAGCTGCAGGGGGCTGCTTCTTCCATTTGATGGAAGTACCCTTCATGATGTGATTCTGCAACCACTCTGTAGATTAGTGGGAGAATTACTTTCCCAGCCTGGGAACCACACTTTGGTTGGGTGTGGATCTATGGTTTTGGCCCAAAATACATTTTAAAAATTGCTTTCAGAATACAAGTTTTGTGTTCTAAGTGGCATTTGAGGATCTCCATTGGTGCTTACAATAAGTTGAATTTGTGCTGTTAGTGTGGGCACAAGTTGTAAAATCATTTGTGAATTGACGCATGAGGGGAGTTACTTGAAATTGGTTAGTCTCTTATATCATATTGTACATAACTGAAGCAAAGGTTGTAGCTTCAGGGTAAACCAATGTAATCACGTCTCAACTCCCCACTTTATTGGCACATCATGCCAATGGTATACAGGTGTTGCCAAACATAGAATCATAGAATAGCAGGGTTGGAAGGGACCTCAAGAGGTCATCTAGTCCAATCTCCTGCTCAAAGCAGGACCAACACCAACTAAATCATCCCAGCCAGGGCTTTGTCAAGCTGGGCCTTAAAAACCTCTAAGGAGGGAGATTCCACCACCTCCCTAGGTAATCCATTCCAGCGCTTCACCACCCTCCAAGGCTACGTCCTCACTACGGGGGGAGGGGTGTCGATTTAAGATACGCAAATTCAGCTACGCGAATAGCATAGCTGAATTCGACGTATCGGAGCCGACTTACCCCGCTGTGAGGACGGCGGCAAATCAACCTCCGTGGCTCCCCCGTCGACGGCGCTTACTGCTACCTCCCCTGGTGGAGTACAAGTGTCGATTCGGGGATCGAATGTCACGTCCCCACCTAGACCTCTCCCACTGCAACTTGAGACCATTGCTCCTTGTTCTATCATCTGCCACCACTGAGAACAGCTGAGCTCCATCCTCTTTGGAGCCCCCCTTCAGGTAGTTGAAGGCTGCTATCAAATCCACCCTCACTCTTCTCTTCTGCAGACTAAATAAGCCCAGTTCCCTCAGCCTCTCCTCGTAAGTCATGTACCCTGGCCCCCTGATCATTTTTGTTGCCTTCCGTTGGACTCTCTCCAATTTGTCCACATTCTTTCTGTAGTGGGGAGCCCAAAACTGGACACAATACACATCCAATATGGCACATCCAATATCCATATAGCACGTTTCATAGCGGTAATAATAAGGTAGATTTTTTTGGTACAACTGGCCAAATTCAGCTGTAAAAGAGGACCCTAGAGAAACATCTCTGAAAATCAGGCAACTTCTGGTTAGGTGTATAAATAGGGATTTTGGTGTTTAACTCGAAAGCATCAAATTAGCAAATATTGGCTTTCATGCTTTTAGGAGTTGTTGGGGGAGTGAGGGTTGTCTCCTGTCCTAAGATCACTGAAGCTCATTGCAGCTGTGTGTTCTCCAAGCTGTCAGACTCACATTAACTGATACTTCATCAATTTGGCCTGAGCTGCATTTGCAACTGAGCCCCAGGGAGAAAAGCAAATGCATTAAATATAGTACATTAGTCTACTAGAAGTCATATTTCCTTCAGTACTAAAGGAGCCTTCCCCAGTCCAGCTACATAAACCACAGGCACCAAGATGGCATAGAGTAACTCTTATTATCCCTCTTGAATTTTTCATGAGTGTGTCTGCCTATGCATCTCAAAGTCCAGCCTTTACTGCCCTTTACTTATCCTTATTCCTATGACAAGAGGTGAAAAACAAGAATGATCTGGTCCCACTCCCCATTTGACTACGGGTGTCTGACATTAGGATGTAAGTGTGTCTGATTTTAGTTTAAAAGGAAGGGGTCATTAGGGAATAGTCTTTGGGGGTGGAGGTGAGAATCAGTCAAAATGGACAGATGTTAGTTTGCGACTCCATAGCCCAATGTCTACAGAATCATGCAGTGCCAGAGGTAGACAGTTTGTAGTTGCACAGATGGTCATGGATGATAAGATTTGCCTCAGGCAGGAGAGCTGTTCTTGCTTACTCTACTGAAATGCAGCCTTAGATATCTGTAGCTAAATTGCTTTGATTTTTTTTTTGTTGTAAACTCTTCAAGTTAAAAGGGTAAAGCTCAATTTACCAACAATATGTCAAAAGTCAAAGTATAAAAAGCAAGCTTTCCCCAGCCCACTTAAATGCTAATTTCAGAAACAATTTAATTTGAAATACGTTTAACTCGAAGCTTACCAATCTCATCTTTTCCCATACAGTTCAAATCAAGGCTCAGCAGAACTTTCTCATTAATGCATCAAATAATGCAGATGTCCTTTTTTTGCCCCCTTTGATGTGACATATGCTTCAATTTATTTTTAATCTTCTAAGTGATGCTGTAAGTAAAGCCGCCCTGTGTGACATATGAAGTTACTATTTCTTCATTGCTCTGGATCTGGAGAACCCTGCCAGCAGTGGCTAAACCCAGATTGAATCAGGCTGCTTAACCTAAACATCATAGAAAGAAAAACAGCCTTTAATTGTGAAGACATTTACAAAGGTAAACACAATGTATTTGTCCCTTGCATTAAGACAGAGTATACTAAACCCTTGAAAATCCCACATTTGCACTTTTCTCTACAAGTCACATTTCCACTGCACGATAGTCTTTCAGCTGTAGCTGTGTGGAGCAATAGTGTCATCCAGTGGTTAGTTGGTTAACCACATACTTTTATTATCTCTAGCTTTCCCTGGGCACATCCCATGCTTACTGTGCTTCTTGAGAGATGACAGCCTGAAAATGAGTTGGCATGAATGACTTGCCCTGTTTGTCACATCGTTAAGTAATATTTCACATCAGAGCACTTTCTTCTACAGATGCAAAACAACCCAAACATTTCGTCTGGCTGGGGACTGGAAAAGAAAGGAAAGGATTCCACTGAAACCTTCTTGGTGGTTTGCTTTTGCGGGGTTGGGAGGGTGGGGGATAATTATTGGTCTTGCATTGTACAAATATAGCGAACTTTCAGCACTTGTAAACTTGTTTCCTCGGGTATTTGGAAGTTTTGTGCTTTGTGAACTGATTTTTTTTAGGATTTGAGCCCAGAAACACTGTAGGCCAGTTTGTAAGAGGCCCTTGTGTGAGCAGACAGGGACAGAAGCTTGCTAGAAGCCTCCCCCGCATAATATGGCTGCACAAGAGAATCTCACAATAGCAGTCTTTGCACTCTTGGAAGCACAGAGAACTCTACTTCCTCCTGCTTCCCACAGGGATGGAGATGAGCCGGTAGGGTTGGGGACATTGAGGGTATATCTACACTGCAGCAGGGATCAAACCTCCCACCCAGGTCAACAAAATCATGTTAGCAGGGCTCAGGTTAGTGCTCTAAAAATAGCAGGAGGCATGTGTTGGTTCAGACTGGAGCTCAGGCAGTTGGTGGGATTCAGCCTGAGCTGCAACATAATGCTCTCTGTATATTGTATTAAATGTGTGTCTATGATCTCTTTGGAGAACGGGTATTCATTCCAAGACTTCCAGTGAGTCTGCAAGAAGATGCTGCCAGGGGAAGAGAAGGCCTGAAGAACAAGATTTTGGGCAAGCCCAGTCCATAAGACTAAAGCTTATCTTCCTATGAATTTCCAGGTTCACACTATATCTTCTGTCCCATCCCAGGGCTTCAAATCCCTGTCCCTGGAGTGAAACTTTCAAAGGAAACTCGAGAATGTGATTCTCAGGGAGTCTTCTTTCACCTTATCCTTTTTGTGGCTAGAGAGGGAGATTTTTCAAAAGCACCTAAGGGTGTTAGGAGCACAAAGCCTAAATATCTTAGTCCACAGCTACACTGCATGCTTTTTTGGGCAGCTGGCAGAGTATGCACACTGGTAGCCCCCCTAGCATGGGTTTAAGCATAGGTGTAGATGATGAGGCATGGCTTAGGCGAGTACAGTACAGACATACCTGAAGGGCGTGCATGCCCTACACTGCTCTCTATTTGCCCAAGATGTGTCTTCCATCCACACTGCTATTTTTAGCCTCCTAGGGTTGCCAGGCATCTAGAATGACCAGTCAAAAAGGGACGCTGGCGACTCCAGTCAGCTATGCTGACCAGACCACTAAAAATTCAGTTGGCCACAGAGGCCGGCTCCATGCGGCTCGCAGAAGCGGGCGGCATGTCCCTCCAATTTTCAGGCACAGGGGTGGCCGGGGAGCACCGTGCACTGCCCCGCCCATGGTGCAGGCACCACCCTGAGAGCCAGTTCTGCAGCTCCCATTGGCCAGGCGCTTGCAAACAGGGGCAGCGCACGGAGCCCCTGGGCTGCCCCTGCACCTAGGAGCCAGAAGGACATGTCACCGCTTCCCGGGAGCCGCCTGAGGTCAGCGGCACCCAGAGCCCACACCCCAATCTCCTGCCTTATCCCTGAGCCCCCTCCTGCACCCAAACTCCCTCCCTGAGCCTACACCCCACACCTGCTCCCAAACCCCCTGCCCCAGCACTGAGACCCCTCCTGCACCTCAAACCCCTCATCCCTGGCCCACACCCAACCCACTGCCCCAGACAGGAGCATCCTTCCACACTCTGAGCCCCTGAGCCTCAACCTGGAGCCCCCTTCTGCACCCCAAACTGCTCATCCCCAGCCCCACCCCCGAGCCTGCACCCCCAGCCAGAGCCCTCACCCTCCCACACCCCAACCTCCTGCCCCAGCCTGGTGAAAATGAGCAAGTGAGTGAGGGTGGGGAAGAGCGAGCGACGGAGGGAGCAGGAAATGGAGTGAGCAGGGCTGAGGCCTCAGAGAAGGGGCATGGCAGGGACAGGGCCTTGGAGAAAGGGTGGGGGCGGGGAAAGGTTGTTTTGTTTTCTGCAATCAAAAAGTTGGCAACCCTACTCCCAGGGCCAGCTCCAGGCGCCAGCGAAAGAAGCAGGTGCTTGGGACGGCCAATACAAAGGGGTGGCACGTCTGGGTCTTCGGCAGGAATTCGGCGGCGGGTCCCTCAGTCCCTCTCTTCCTCTCTGAGCTACCACCGAAAAGGAAGAGAGGGAGTGAAGGACCCGCCGCCGAACTGCTGCCGAAGAATGGAGCGGCATGATTGAGCTACCGCCAAAGTGCTGTCGATCGGCTTTTTTTTTTTTTTTTCGCCGCTTGGGGTGGCAGAAAACTTGGAGCCAGCCCTGCCTACTCCCCACTACTGGTGCCCTCCCCACCAGCTGCTGTGGAGCCCTTCCCTGCCACAGGAAGAGGCTGTCAGCTCCCCATTGCTGTAGTTCTCCTCCACAGCAGGGAAAGGTTCTGGCAGGTGGGGAGGCAGTGCGGACAAGGCTCACTCTGAGCCCACTGCCTCCCCTCTGCTACAGCCTTGTACGGACACACCTGTAGCTCCACGCCACAGTGTGGACACAGAGTGCTTTTCACTGCAGCCTGTAGCCACCCATACCCTACATGCTGCTGAAAGTGGTGTGAAGTGTAGAATTAGGCTTAGATGCTTTTAAAGTCTCCCCCCGAAAGTTCTGACCATGTATATGCACAGAAAACAATGGCCTGCTAAATTCAGCAGGACGGCTAGTTTGAATTAGCCTGAAGCATGTGTTTGATAAACCTAGAAGAAATTGAGATGTTTTGTTTTAGTATATAGGCAGCTTTTGCTGCTGCTTGCAAGGCTGGAAACAAACAAAACAGCGGTGGAAATAAGGAGGACAAAGACCAAACTATCTTTTTCTTGAGAACTCTCCATAAGTGCAGCAAAATGTCAAGACGACAGTAACCCAGTAGGAACAATACATGTTTGAGAAAGCCTGAAAATGTTCCTTGACTAGATTACCTATTCTACAACAAAGCTCATGAAATCATCATACTAAGCAATCACAGATAAAATGATGGGAGTAATTATGAAGGATTTAGCCATAATACTTGAGATTGGCAAAAAAGCAAGATAAAAGCCATCTGTTCATTACTGATATTAGGTTTCAGTTTGTGCTGAAAATCTATGATATTTTAAGGCGCCTTGAAGCATAACTCAGCTTGAAGGATAATTTCTGTAAGAGCATACAATGAAACAGAAGAGGGCATGTGTGATAGAATCTCTGCCAGTCCAGCTGGAACTGAGGGCTGGGGTTTGGCGAGAGGGACAAAGGGGTAATGTAATGCTCCTCAGAAGGTAACCTTAGCAGAAAAGTTCCCGTGAGTGTATTGTGGTAAGTATACTGAGACTCTAGCTGAAGAAAAGACCGAAGGTTTTTATATTAAGCAATATGTAAACAGAGCTTTATCACTGAGGAGCAATATATACTCAGGAGCAATAGTTGGCTGTCCTGCTCAAGGGCTGTCCACGTCTTTGTATTGCAGTTCAACTGAAACTAGGCTGGCCCTATTGTTGCTTTTCAAACACATTTAAAAACAAAGGGCCAACACAGGTGCTGCATTGCTGCAGCCGGCACAGAGCTAAGGATTTCTTTTTTTGTAAAGATCTAGTCTGATTTTAACCTGAAAGCCCTCTCCCACCTTGCATGGAACATGACACATTGGGAGGAGTTATGGTGGCACAATGCAGCAGTGTTAATAGTCAGCTAGTTGCTGGTGCCCCAGCTCTCTCTCTCCAGTGTTGGTGGAGGGAGAGATCTGATCCACAGGGGAGAGAGTCTGAGACAGGCAGAATGTAGCAGCTGAAGCTGCAACACATTGTCGAGGGGGCGGGGAGGGGAGGCTGCTTGTTTCAGGAGGTGGTGTGTGGATGCATGTAAATTCATCCCTAATAGTAATGTGCCTGCCTAGAAAGTGTTAAACATCCATGGCAACCCAACAGCAAGGCAATAAATCTCCCACACCAAAATAAAGGGCCTCCCTGTGTTATTCCTTTTGCAGCTCTGGGATGCCTGTCCCATACAGATATTTCCCTAAGGCAGCAAAATACTAGGGCAGTAAAACTGCAGGCTGTTGGGCTGAATACTGGCTGGTTTGCCTAGGCCTGTTAAACCCTAAGAGCCAGCTCTGTTGAAGCTTATGGGTAGCAAGAATATCCTCCCCCACTCACTGCCTGTAGCACTGTGGAGCAATTTAATCGAGTGACATGTAGCTCCAGTGAGCAGCAGAGAACAGGCAGAATGGTAATTTTCTTATGATATATTCTAATGAATGAAATACTCCGGACCACCACAGTGGAGGCTGTAATTCCATTGAGGGTTTCTGGTGATGTTAGCCAACCTCTTACGTTTTTCTCTTGGTAGAATTACAGCCCTGATATGTTCAATAGGATAGACAGTACTGTTTACATTATTATTATCAGCTCCTGGTACGAAATCTGAGAGATATTAAGAATAATATTTTAACTTGGAATAAAAGTAGCGTAGGTGATAAGTAGCTATCAAAAAACACCATACTTTGGAATGTACCTTATTGTTTATTTCATCTATAACCATGAAGCTAAATTGTAGTCTCTTAGCATCTGTGTGCCTGCTTCTGATCTTGCTTACACCAGGGTAAATCATAATAATGTCACTGAAGTCAGTGGCATTATATTTGTATAAATCCATCTGAAGCACCATCAGAATCAAGCCCTAAATGTAAAATGTAATACTAATTCTAGGACAACTACTGACTGGTGATGAAAACCACCACTGAATTAGGTTAGTTCTGGTTTAAGAGTTCTATTTAGACACCACTGAGTGTGTGTGTAATCCACAGAAGGCTGCAGAACTGGTTTCTGCACTTTGTCAACTTTAGTAGCCTAAAAATATGCTGACAATAAAAGCTTATTTTTGACAGTTGTGTAGAGGCCTCCTGTGGGGAGATAAATGGAGGGTGGAGGCTCTTGATCCTCCTCCCTCCCCCACTCAACATCTCCCTTCACCCAATTCAGCTGAGCAAAAAAAAGTTAATCTCCTCCAGAACCGGATTACCCCTGGCTAATCCCTTTAACCATGGGCACATACATTTGAAATGGATAACTTGCTTGGCATCCTGCGCTCAGCATACATGCTTGAGATACATATGTGGTCTTTTGGCTGCCCACACTGATGCCCATCTATTAGAAAAAAATAGTGCCTGCTACATCATTTCCTGCCTCCCATTTTATAACATGGGTTTTTCACTCAATCCTTTCTGGTGTATGGGGTCTTTTACTGCACCGTTATATACTGCAGTCAACATTATAATAGCGCCTTTCTATTCCACTACTTCTGTTCTTGGTTCCACTTTACACTAGCAACCTTTTGCTTCACTGTTTATTACCCTACAGATTGCCAGAAGGACCGTTTACTTCACCATTTATACACAGGGTTCCACATTATAATAGGAGCATTCTACTCATCCCTTTAAATGCTAGGTTGCTGTTTGTTATACCAACCTGCTGCCCCACGATATATATACTGCATTTCATATTGTGTTGGAGGTTTTTCTACAGCACAGTTGACTTTCTGTGTCCCACACCATACTATTTTATTTATTCACATTTACAAAAGCACCTGTCCAGTTCTGTAGGTGTTGTGCAAAAATCACTCACAACTCAGCACCTGGCAGGTGCTGAATACTTTCAACTCCTATTGGTCACCTCCTGTGACACTTTCTCAGTTTGTCCAGGACTGTGAGTCACCATGTTAGACACCCTCTTACTGGATAGCAGGAGGCTTTCTTATGGTAGCTGGATGTCAACTTCCTGACACTGCCAGCCCTTCAGCCCTCAAGCATTATCCTCTCGGCTCTGCCATCCCCTACTTTGCCTTCCAGGTTAATACTTGGGCTTTACCTACACTGGAACTTCGACCGCAAAACTTTGGTGTTCAGGAGTGTTAATAAAATAAAAAAAAACACACACCGAACGCCAAAAGTTTTACTGACAAAAAGTACTGGTGTGAACAGCGCTTTTTGACAAAGCTGCTGCTGCTCGTTGGGAGTGGAAGTTTTTTGTCGGCAGGCAAGCTCTTTACATTGCACTCCTTATAGCGGCATGACTGAAGCAGCACAGCTATGTCGCTAAAAGGTGTTTAGTGTAGACTAAACCATGGTGTACCCCAGTCCCTAAACTCCTCCGAAGCATCCCCCTATAGTACTGAACCCCTGTCACTGGATATGAACAGAAATAACCAGGTAAGCTGTCTCTGAAGAGACAGAATTCACACAGACTTGTTTGATTCAGCTGAGATCAGCTCCAACATAACACAGTCTTGGAATCTACTTGTAGCGAAAGCAAATATGGTTATTTGCAAAGATTAAGATTTAAGAGAGTGTGGCAAAGATAAAAATAGGTTACATGTAAAATAAAAGGTATAACACTTCTTGGAGTCTACACTTAACTAAAAATCTTTGTCTAAAGCTATTTCTCACCTAAAGCACCCTCCCAGCGTCACTAGCCCGCCCATGTGACCAGAATCCAGCTTTCACGACTGCAAAAAGTGCTGTCCTTTTTGCTCCCCCAATGAAGGATGAGAAAGGAGTCCTTTTTTGTTCCTCTTATTGACCAGTAAAACTTTGAAAGGCCCTTTTGAAATGCACCCCCAGATAAGCGATGATCACATAAACAGCACCCTATACTGGAAACCTATTGACCACTATACTTACCTACATGCCTCCAGCTTTCATCCAGACCACATCACACAATCCATTGTCTACAGCCAAGCTCTAAGATACAACCACATTTGCTCCAATCCCTCAGACAGAGGCAAACACCTACAGGATTCTATCAAGCATTCTTAAAACTACAATACCCATCTGGTGAAGTGAAGAAACAGATTGACAGAGCTGGAAGGGTACCCAGAAGTCACCTACTACAAGACAGGCCCAACAAAGAAAGTAACAGAACCCCACTAGCCGTCACCCAGCTAAAACATCTCCAGCACATCATCAAGGATCTACAACCTATCCTGAAGGATGATCCCTCACTCTCACAGACCTTGGGAGACAGGCCAATCCTCGCTTACAGTCAGCCCCCCAACCTGAAGCAAATACTCACCAGCAACTACACACTACACAATGAAAACACCAATCCAGGAACCAAACCCTGCAACAAACCCCGGTGCCAACTCTGTCCACATATCTATTCAAGTGACACCATCATAGGACCTAACCACATCAGCCACACCATCCGGGGCTCGTTCACCTGCACATCTACCAATGTGATATATGCCATCATGAGCCAGCAATGCCCCTCTGCCATGTACGTTGGCCAAACCGGACAGTCTCTATGCAAAAGAATAAATGGACACAAATCTGACATCAGGAATCATAACATTCAAAAACGAGTAGGAGAACACTTCAATCTCTCTGGTCACTCAATAACAGACCTAAAAGTGGCAATTCTTCAACAACAAAACTTCAAAAACAGACTCCAACGTGAAACTACAGAACTGGAATTAATTTGCAAACTGGACACCATCCAATTAGGCCTGAATAAAAACTGGGAGTGGTTGGGTCATTACAAAACTTAAACCTAATTTACCCAATATTAATTTCCCCCTACTGTTACTCACACTTTCTTGTCAACTGTCCGAAATGGGCCACTCATTACCACTTCAAAAGTTATTTTTCCTCCCTTGGCATCCTGCTGTTAAATGAATTGTCTCGTTAGACTGACCCCATACTTGGTAAGGCAACTCTCATCCTTTCTTGTATTTATATCTGCTCCTGTATTTTCCACTCCATGCATCTGATGAGGTGGGTTCTAGCCCACAAAAGCTTATGCCCAAATAAATTTGTTAGTCTCTAAGGTGCCACAAGGACTCCTCGTTGTTTTTGCTGATACAGACTAACACGGCTACCACTGAAACCTTAATTTACATATCAAAAACCAGTGGGAGAACACTTTAACCTGTCTGGCCATTCAATGACAGACCTGCGGGTGGCTATCTTACAACAGAAAAACTTCAAAAACAGACTCCAACGAGCGACTGCTGAGCTGGAATTGATATGCAAACTAGATACAATCAACTCAGGATTGAATAAGGACTGGGAATGGCTGAGCCATTACAAACATTGAATCCATCTCCCCTTGTAAGTATTCTCACACTTCTTATCAAACCTTCTGTACTGGGCTAGCTTGATTATCACTTCAAAAAAAAATTTTCTCTTACTTAATTGGCCTCTCAGAGTTGGTAAAACAACTCCCACCTGTTCATGCTCTCTGTATGTGTGTATATATATATCTCCTCAATATATGTTCCACTCTATATGCATCCGAAGAAGTGGGCAGTACCCCATGAAAGCTTATGATCTAATAGGTCATTGTTAGTTTCTAAGGTGCCACAAGTACTCCTGTTCTTTTTGCGGATACAGACTAACACGGCTGCTACTCTGAAACCTTAATTTACATGTGACAGAAAGATGTATTTTCTCTTCTCTCGGGGGAGAGGGAGAACTGTTTCTCAACTCTGCCTGCTGCATGGTTTAAAACATATTTCCAGTATATATACATAACTGTTTACATGGTAGTAGTACATACACTGATTATATGCATCAGTATGACATATGTTTTTGTTAGATACCTTATGTGATATTCTTTATAGATAAATACTGTGAAAGCAACGTGTGAGGTATAGTGAGTTTGTCAGCCCTGATAGGAATTGCTGACAAAGAGTAGTGAACCTTTTGCCAACTGGCACCAATGGGCCTCTGTGTCACCGTCCCACTGGTCTCTCCAGATACTGTACTTGAATGTGTGTGTGTGAGGGCATGGAGCGGGGGGAGGCATCTCATTTAGATTGTAAGGGACCGGGTTTTTTTTTTTTTATAAATTTTGTAAAGTAGCAAGGAGAATTATGGCACTAGATAAATAATTCATTGAGCATACTGAAGCAGGACAGAGCATGGAGGTATTTACATTATCTTTGAACTGTGAACTGGCATTTGGATTCTAAATAATTTAATAGAAAATAGAGATCATTGCAATCGTTTTTTTGAACCAAGCATGGTAGGTAGGAAGGATAGTCTAATGAACATGGAACTGCACTGGGGTGCAAGAGAACTAGGACTGATTACCACCTCTACCACAAGTCTCTTGCATGTCCTTCAGCAAGTTATGTAGTCTTTCTTATGCATCGATTTCCCATCTGTAAAATGGAGCTGACACTTCCCTACTTCACAGTTAAACATGACTCTGAGGTGCTGTGACAGGATGCAACTCACCACGCTAGCGCCTCCTGCTAGTCATCTTGCTGATCAGCTCCATGGGTCGGTACGCCGACTCTCAGTGGTGTCTCACCCAGCGTCACTTCTGCTCCTGAACCCGTGTCACTCCAAGGACCGCAGCATCCTCTTCAGGACACAGCCCTCCGGCTGTGCCACACTCTGCGCTCCCCCCTTCTAGGGGGACAGTACCGCACTCCAGCCACTTCCTCAGTGGTGAGTGGGGATGGGAGGGATCTGGGCCTGCCCACTACTCTGGGTCCAGCCCAGGGACCCTGGAAATGGCATCCACGTGTTGCATCTTCTCCAACCTCTCAGTCTATTTCCCTGGGCCACTTCCCCACAGCCCCAGCAGCTTCTTCACCCTTGTCTCAGGGCCTCAGTCTGCAACTCCCAGCCACCAGCTCTTTGCTGCCCTGGTCCCTGCTAGCAGCACTGCTCTGTCCCGGGTGCTGGCTTTCTTCTGCCTACAAGGCAGCCAGTCCTCCCTCCTTGAGCTCTAGGGAGCAACTGAACCTGCTCTGCTCTGCCCTGCAGCTCTTCTTATGTGGGCCCGCCTGGCCCTGATTGGCTGCTCCTCGCAGCCCCTCTCCTATTGGCTGCTTTTTGCACAGCCTCTCTAGGGCTCCATTAACCCCTTACAGGCTGGTGTGGGGCAGATGCCCCATCACAGGTTCTCAGATACTATGATGATGAGAGCTACATAAGTAGCTAGCTAGAATCTATAGATTCTATAGATTCTATAGCAGGGGTAGAATTATCCATTCAACTTTCATATATATATATAATAACTTTTCTACAGGTTTTTGAGCTTTTTTATTTTCTGTTAAACTCTATAGGATCCTTCCATAAGGGAAGGTCCCTGAAAAAGAATTTAGATTTACAAATTTGAGTCTTAAGATTCATTTGGAATATTAAACATCTTGGAATAAACGAAAGCACTTTATTTAGGGTGGCAATGGTTGGAGAATTAGTATTTTAAGCATGAGGAATTTCTGTGTATATTAGCACTTTAGTGGTAAATCAGATTGACTAAAAAACATTTTGGTGGCCCAAATTAGAAGATTTTCATTGTTGAAGAGACGATCAATTCTGCAGGACCACTCCTTAAGTGACAAAACTTAGCTCAAAGCAATAGTACTAGAAAATTAGCCTTGTTCAGTTACACTCGTGTCCATATGTTGTGTTCATGATGGGAAATGGGAAAAAATGCATTCCTTTTTAAAATCTTGTATTCTGAGACTCCAAACATTCATCCCGGGAATACATTCAAAGGTGTAGGTTTGAGAGGTACAAACATGGCCAACTATGTTAGAATGAAACAGTTAAAAATTATGTTCTCTTAGCTAAAGTTGTAAAGTAATAAAATTACTTTGTGATGTGCTTGTACATTTTTCTACTCCAAGATTGCCAACACACATACAGAGAGAGCAGAAAACAATTCATGATAAATATTTGTTTGGCAAATCTAACTCTGTTTTTCTGTTTGAGTTGTTTACAAAGTTTTAAAATTCTCAAATGTATTCATCATTCAAAATGTGTGAATTTCTTTGGGGACAAATAGTTTCCTGGCTTACTCAGCCATATAGGGAAATAAAGGGGCTCAGGTACCTCAAAAAAAGATCATACCGTGGATAGAGAAAGTAGCCTCTGTGAGGCTGTCGAATCTGCATCAGATTCCCTGGGCAGTGCAACAACATGCTGTCCTTTACTTGGGGCTCATAGTAAATCCATAATTTAGCTTTTAATGAATAATTCTTGATCTGTAGATCACGCCTGAATTGTGAATAGTCACACAGTGATAATAAGGTACATAAGTCGCATCGTATTGGTGACTTATATAACTGTCAAACACACAAAGTGAGAATTCTGAATATCACAAACATACCACTTAAAATTCCCTTGGCCAAATCTCAGCTGGTATAAACTGGTGTTGCTCCATTGATTTCACATCGCCCCCGTTATCTGTTAGTTATGTCATCCTATGAAGCAACAGAAACAAAACCATAAGACTTATGTAACTAACCAACACAGTGAATTTTGAATGGCCACTTTTTGAATTTTAAAAGCAAATACACATTTCGAAATTCACTTTTATATAACACTAATCACTTGAGCATAGTATTTGCTTTTCCTTAGCATTTGTGTCAATAAGGTTTCAATACAAACGTGCATAAAATGTGAATGCAAAAAGGTCATTAACACATTCAGATTGAAATTTGGTTTCAAATTCAAATAAATATTTGTAGACATATTCCACTATTTGTTCACTGCTTTCTCTCTAAGACAGTGTCCTGGCACACACATATTCCTCTAAAGAGATTACAATAACCCTCAGTTATAATTTTACTTAAGCCTTTATGATGTTTTTAATTAAAAAGGTTTTAGTGCTTTTCCAGTATGACATTTGATTGCACTCTAGATAATGCACCCTTGTGAACTCTGGCAAGCAATAAGCATATAGAAAATATATGAAATATTTCTATAAGGAATTTTCTCTTCAGTGGAAGCAACAAATTCAGATCAAATTTATTCTTTTGAATAAATAACATATGCCAAAGCAAGATAGCTGAAGAATGATTTGCTGTCCAAATCATTGTACATACTCAACTGATTACATTTTCATTCCTTCTTCTCTAGATTCAGTCTTAACTGCTCACTTTACCAAGCTACTGAAATTTACCTGCACTAGTTTAAAACATTGATTGAAATGAAATCAGCTGCAAGTTGCTCATTGCCTATTTGGAAAACCTTTGGCCTCATTCTTCCTTCATTTACACTGTTTTAATTCCTTTGACTCACCAGTGTGAGAAAAGAATCAAACTCATAGGTGTTTTCTCTTGAAGAAATCACTGGATATGACTTTTAAAAATAATGTTCTATGTCTTATTCTCATGAACTCTTCCTTTATCCAGTTAGGTTGGCAATACTTGCAGTTTGCTCAAATGTGCTACCTTGTTAATTTTTTACACTGAGCTCTCATGTTGTGTTTCTTTCTGGAATTATGTAAATCAGAAAACACCAACTCCTTTTATTACAGATTACAAACCCTCTACCATCATGGTTACACTTAGAAGTTCAGTTAGTGAAATCTTGGCCCCTTTGAAGACAATTGGAGTTTTGTCATTTATTTCAATGGGGCCAGGTTTTCACACAAAATCTTGTAACTTGAACTGTTCAGGAACTAAATTTTCCATTTATTAGGAAATTCTGACATTTTGAAATTGCCCAAAAAGCAAAATTTTGGGAAAAAAGTCATTTTGGGTCACTGGACATATTCCATTTTCATAAAATCAAAATGCTTCATTTCTATTCCAACTTTTTAAATTTTACATTAGATTCTAACTTACAATACTAAATGTAAATGAAAACTCATTTTGAAACAAAAAATCCAAATGTTCTCTTCAGAAAATGTCATAATGTTTCACTGTGAGTTTCTGTTTCAAAATGAAATTTCCTCAAAATTGACATGTTCCCATAGAAAGTTTCCATTTCAATAAAATGGCATTTTCTGATGGAAAAACATTCCATCAAATGTTTTGACCAGCTCTACTTTTTAAAATGGGCAATTAGGGCCAGATCCTTCAGTTTTTATTCTGGAAAACTTCAAATAGATTCTTTGATACTTTTCC
This sequence comes from Trachemys scripta elegans, assembly GCF_013100865.1. Lineage (NCBI taxonomy): Eukaryota > Metazoa > Chordata > Testudines > Emydidae > Trachemys > Trachemys scripta. The sequence continues at coordinate 171,241,956 of NC_048300.1, forward strand.
AGAATAAAGATTAATAGTTCATGTCCATGGTATGTGACATGCAAGTTCCAAGATGCAGAACTTAGGTGCCATTTGGTAGGCATGTTCTGGCTGGGGGTGGGAGGGGGGATGGGGAAGTGATAATGGAAGGAGAGGGAGGGCCTGAGTTGAGATTTCACATGTGGAGTTTAGTCAGAAAAACCAGCAGCAGTAAGTTACCCAGGTGAGAGATTGAAGGGGAGATTTTGTTTATTTGAGGGAGGGGGTTGCATCTCAGACAATAATACCAACATGTCAAAAAGGCATCAGAGAACAAACCTCCTAGAACACTTTTCTAACCCGGCTCCACCCCTTCATATCCTCCACACCCTCAATCAACCATTCTCCCAGAAAAAAAGCCTAAGGAAACAGGTGCATTTTACAGCACATCCTGAAGGCCATCAGCTCTGGGATCTGGCAAAACCAAGGCTAGTAAATGAATTTCAAAGCGAAGAACCCCTCCCTGTTGTATTAATTTCGATGGAATATGGGCCAAAGATGTTAACATAATTCAGTTACTGTCTAATATCAAACAGCGTTAAACGAAGTCTGGAGTTGGGTATACAGAGACCTCAGCCTGCTTAGGACTATGACAAACACATCATTAAAAATCCTTTTTCATCTTGTATTAAAAATACAGAAAATACGGAAAAACAGTTAAAGCGTTTGAAATGTAAACTATTAAGTAAGGCTTCCATTTTAATAACATCCTGTGCTCCCTTTCCCTTTAGCTGGAGAGAGTTTTAGAAGGATCCCCACCCCCCTTGTTTGACAGTCTCTTCAATGGTAATAACTATCCTTTTGAATAAAAGAGAACAAGTTGGTGTAAGCTGGAGCTGTTGCTGCTGCTGTTAGTCCAATCCCATTTCATTTCAGGTGGTGTTAGGGATTCCGCTGGAGATGGTGAGGGTGGCAATGTTATCTGGGTACCTCTCTCTGGCCCCAGCTGGCCAGGACAGCCCTCAGGATTAAGACAATAAAGCTCTAGGGTCCCAGGAGATGGTGGGGGTGGCATCCATGATGGTGAAGCATGCTCCAGTAACCTCCATCTGTTCTTCTCTATTTTCCTTCTGAAGTATCTTTCTTTAAGGACCCACAAAGGGAATGGTGGTGGGATAGCCCAGTGCTTAATTTGTGCCAGGACAGTGCCCTGACACCTTTAGGCTTGATGGTTCACAGCCCTGGCACCTCTGGGCTTGCTGTGTCAGTTATGAAAGTAAAAAAAATTGCTTGAGCCCCAGCACCTAGTTGCAGAGGCCCTGGCCCTTCTTTCATTGAAAATTAAGCATTGGTATAGGCCATCCCCTGATTATTTTGTCCATTTAACTTTCTTAACAATAAGACCATCCTTCCTTTTCCTGCAGTCCCCTGGCTCTCAGCCCCTGGGTGGCACTTTCCAACTTTACATCAAACGGGGCAGGAGTCCTTCACTACACACCCGATTCATTCCCTAAGTACCATATATCCTGTGCACTGCACAAGGCAGAGGTCCAGCAGGAAAACACAGTATGTGATCTTATAAGTGGAGACTGCATCAATACATAAGCACAAAGGGGTTGAACTAAGGTTGCTCAGGAAATTTTAATACTGACATTTTCTAAGTTTTGAGTGCTTGACTTCTCACGTTTAACATTCTTTTGATATATTTCTTTTTGTTTGTTTTATTGCAACTTCCTAGGTTTTTAAAAAAAGCAAACTGAAAAATTAGAAATTCCATCATTTGGAACTTTATTGACTCCCACATGGTTTAATCATCATTAGATTTAAAACCTTTAATCCGCCGCACAGATCTCTGCCACTTGAGGGGGGCTGTCAGGGGGCAGGGGTGTGGATAGGAGTCGGGGCAGTCAGGGGATAGGTAGGGGGTGGGATTCTATGGGGGCAGTTAGGGTGAGGGGGGTCTCAGGAGGAGGCAGTCAGGGACAAGGAGAAGGGAGGCTTAGATAGGGGGTGGAGTCCCGGGGGGAGGTTAGGGGCAGGGGTCCCGGAGGGGGTGATCAGGGGACAAGGAGCAGGGGGCATTGGATGGGCTGGGGGTTCTGGGAGGGGCAGTCAGGGGGTGGGAAGTGGGAGGGAGTGGATAGGGGGAGGGGCTACCCCGCCCCCATGGAGTGTCCTCTTTTTTGAAAGTTCAAATATGGTAACCCTAGACTATGGGTGTTGAGAGAGTGTATGTAAAACCGAACTCAATATTAACAGTGGAGCCCTGACCAACACCACCATAATGAGCTTTTACTACTGTTGTAAGGGCAAATCTCAATGCAGTCTTAATTATGGAGCCACAAGGTTGCTTCCATAATAAAATTTTGTAATATCTTTAACAGAATTAATTCACTTGACTCCTGCCATTATTTGCACCCTGAAAGAAATGGGGGAGGGATGAATTCCTACTGACTTGAAAGATTTTTAGGGATAACATATTATCAAATGCAGTCCCCTTCTTTTTCTTAATGATCCCATTTGGTTGAAAGATTGCTTTAAGGCATTCAGAAATGCTTTAAAAGCAGCAGGTTTTCACGTACATATGCCAAGTTGCAGCCAAGAGTGAAATTTTATAGCCCATTGCAAAAATAAGATCTGATTATGGAAAATCTGACATGCCCTTAATTATAGCAGCCTGAACGAACCCATTAAAATAAAGCACGCTGATAAAACGTTGGTGGCACAAAAGGCATTTCTGTAATATCATGTCAGAGCAATGCCGTTTGTACACTGTTTCAGAATTCCAGCAATCTTCGATTTTTAAGTCCCAATAATGGGATTATAACATTAGTAGCATTGGTTCAGAATGATGCCAGGACATTGCACATCAGCTCAGGCTGTATTTGAATAAAGAGAATATAAGTGCCATTCAAAATCAGAGAGACTAGGTGTGTGAGGTAATATGTTTTAGTGGGCCAACTTCTGTTGGTGAGAGAGACAAAATTTTGAGCTCCAAAGCTTCTCTCTCACCAACAGAAGTTGGTCCACTAAAACATATTACCTCCCTGCCTTGTGTCTCTAATCTCCTGGGACCAGCACATCTACAGCAATACTGCTTATTTAAAAAAAATCAAACTGTCCTAAGCTCTGGCCTTTCTATCTAAGATAGTTATCCCTCATTACCGTACCATACAATGCTTATCCTCACAACACCCCTGTGAGATTAGAAAGTACTAATATCTGCATTTACAGATGGGGAACGGAGGCACAGAGAGGTTACATCACTTGCTCAAGGTAGGACAGGAAGGCTGCCGCAGAGCTGGGAACTGAACCCAGGTTCAACAGGGGTGTTGTAAGGATCCATACATTAAAGATTGTGCTCAGGTGCTATGATAATGAAGGCCATATAGGTATCTAAAATAGATAAAAGATCCTCTTCTCCAACAGCGACAGCAGTGAGGGAGGCATTGGAGCTAACATCCACAAAGCCATCTCATTATCTACCTTCAAAACCCCCCTCAACAAAAATCCTAATGATGGCTAGGCTGCGGGTGTTTTCAGGCCACTGCCCGTCATGCTGACCAGTACTGTCTTTGTTTCCTTGTATTCCCCTGTCTGTCTGTCTCCACCTGTTGCCTCTTGTCTTATACTTAGACGATAAGTTCTTTGGGGCAGAGACGGGGGCGGGGGTTTCTTCTGTTTTTGTACAGCACCTAGCACATTGGGGGTTCTGGTCCATGACTAGGGCTCCTAGACACTATGCAATACAAATAATAATAATTAATAAAAATAATAACTCTCCAGCTACTGAAGACTCCTCCAACAGGGATCTCGCAGGAGGTTTCCACGCCCTTTGTGCCACCCAGGGGCTGAAAGAATGGTTCAGCCTTTTTAGCAAAAGAAATCAACTGCTTTTAAAAATGTCTGTCCCTTCAATCGAAATGGCTTGTAACCTGTCCTTTTGATTTCCATGTTCTAACATAAGCATGTAACTTCTCATTTAAAATCCACTGCTACTCCAACACTCTTTACTTTTATGGTGTATCACTCTAAAGCTGAACGGTTTTTAACAGAAAAACCACCCTTCTTAAATTTGAAATCGTCATAGTTAGCGCTCTTACTCCCCCTAGTGGTTTAATTTATTTCCAGTGAATCTATAGAAACATTAAAAATAATCATAATCAAATATTGTTGAAAGCTTTGGCCCTAATATAACCTGCTGCAGATTTGCTTTTACACATGCGTGTGTTTATAATTTGATTAATAAAAAATATTTAAGACGTAAAAGGATCTGACATTCCAGCAGATTTAAACCCAGACACAGAATGAAATGTGACTCTGATTCCATCAAATAGGCAACATTTCTTGGTTTTTGATGGAATTTATGGCACCAAGCAGCTTGAAATCTGATTACTCATGTAAATTGCGTCCGATCATTTCCCTATCTGGAAAAGATTGTGTAAGAGACAGGAAATTCTATAAGCTTCCCCAAACAGTCTCCACCAGATTGTTTAATCAGACAGAGATGGTGTTGGCCACCCTGCAGATAAGACCCGACAGCACACAGATCCACATCAAGCTCGGGGGATCTGCCAGAGAGCCCTGTGCTGCATCCCTGCCCCCTGCAGTTCTCAGCATGGCTTCAGTGGGTTCAGTATCCTGACTGTCTCTTTTGGCCCCAGAACTTCCCTACAGGAGAGGCTCCACAGCACAGAGGGGCCGCCTCAGAATTAGCATCACAGCAGGAAAATACTCTCAATACCAAGAGGCTCCCCTCCTTTGCCAGTCTCCACAGACATCACTGGGGATAATCAAGTTATATTTGCCTACAGATGCCACCACTAGGCCAAAGCAGTGCAATTCGAGATCCTTGCTGCTGATGTAGAGAAGGCCTCCAAAAAGGGAAGTGTTTGATTTAAAAATAGGAGGAATGTGTCAGAAGGAACTGCTGCTGCTGCCCTATGCTACTATCCAATAATGTCATTTACACTTGCAGTGTTTTCTTTAAAAATGTCAGATATTTCACACATATTTAAGTTGTTCTAGGAATGTTATTCCTCCTATTGAAATAAACGAAGAAAATTATATTTCTAGTGTTTAAACTTTTTTTTTTTTTCATTTAGGGCAAATTCCCTTCTCAGCTCTGAGTAGTGAATAGGTTGAGAAAGTCTGTTGATTCAACATCTGCACAATTCCTATTAATGCTGAAGAGAGTAGTGCCCATACAGAGAAACCAGAATAATAGATTCCAAATCCACTTTGGGGATTCCCTTAACTCTGCAGTGGAATTAAATATCAAAGCCCAAAGTGACCATCAGTAATTAGCACAAACCAAAATCCCAGATCCAAACACCCACAAACTCTGAAGATGTTCAGATCCAGATTCAAACTTTGACTCATACCATCTCTAGAGATTATACATGCAGCATTAATATCATTTGGATGCCAGGAGACAGCAGAAAACCACAAACATTGTTGATATCCCAGCTCTGCGGGATCTATTCAAATTGGATTTTGATCTTTCCCTCTCACATTCAGCCATAACATGGACCTGACTAGGGAACTTAAGCTGGGAAGCAATATGCATTTTTTTTCCACAATGTAGAGAGAGCCCCAACTGTAAACTCCCCCTTTCTGTGGAAGGGGGAACAAGCCAAATCCAAGCAAATCTCTACCTTCCCCAAACAGCTGTTTCTTTCTAGGATAGGCCTAGAGATAGGGACATAGGATTTTACTGTTGAGTCCCTGCGGCTAATCTGCAACATTTACGCCTGAGGGAATTCTGCACCAAAAAACTTTAAAATTCTGCAAAATTCTGCATATTTATTTGTCAAAATAATACAATATAATCACAGCAATTCCACTTATTTTTTTGTAATTTATTTAAACTACCATTCAGAAAAAATCAAAATAACTGTTCAGCATTTCCTAAACATATGAAAGTTAAATTACAAATACTTGGTAACCAATACCCTGCATTCCAGTTATAATCCTGGATTATCATTTAAATTACATTACAGAACACCAAACACCAAAATAAAAGTAAAGTAGAATATAATTTTAAATTGCTCAGACTTTCATATATGAAAGTCACACAGTTTTGCTAATCATTGTCCTGCATTTTTTTAAATGGGTAAGTAAAATAGATCTCAAGCTGAGATCCTCATTGTGCCACTCTGACACAGGAAAAAAACAAGAAAGCACATAAGATCTTCCCAGCTTTCTTGTTTCTTCCTGTTTTCCTACATTGCCAGCCAGAGAATGACTTCATAGCCTGGTTGTTAGGTCATTTACTGGGAGGTGGGCTACTCAGAGTTCAGTCCCTCTCCTCCAATGACTCTTTAATTGTACCCGGCTCTCCTACATCCCAGGTGAATGCTGTAATCACTAAGCTAAAAGTTAAGGTGGACAGCGGTGGCACCGCCTCCTCTAGCTGTTTTGTGTGGAATGAAGCAGGTGCCTAACTCATTAGGTGCCTAAGCCTCCTGACCAGGAGAGGGTTCCTGGCTGTGGGTTGAAAGCAGAGAGAGGCACCTAACTGCAGCCCAGATTTAGGCTCCTATCTATGAGGGAGGGACAGGGTTTAGGACACAACCCTCTTGTCAGTATTTCTGATTGGCTAGCTTAGATGGCTTCCTGCCTAGCCTGCTGGCTTTTGTGGATCACAGTCTAAGATGCCTCTCTCCCCATGCATTGTATAGGGAATCTAGGTGCCTAACTCAGCCTTTGTCAAGCACAGTGTCATTCCTGTGATTTTCTAGGTGTCTCAGGGTTAGGTGTTACAATGCTCAACATCACAGCACCTCAGTCCCTTTGTGGATCTGGGCCATAGTTCCTTGCTCCTGGTATGACATTCCTGTTGATGAGATTTCACTCTGTGTTTGTAGTGCCTAATGTACATCTTATTACAGAGAGCACGGTGATGAATGAGTGATATGGTTTTAATTATGTAACCCTTCTGCCAGTCAGAGTTGGCAGCAACAAGGGATGGGTTCAGTATCTGGGGTTCCTTTTTAACAATACAATACAAAACCGGCTCGAGCCCCCACCCAGTGACCTGAGGCAATGGTTCCCCTCTCACAAGCACAGAGTCTGAGTGTATCAAAAAAACTTTTAATAAAAGGAGGGAAGTAACTCAGCATTAATTTGGGAAAACACCACAAACTGCATAGACTGCGTAGACTGTCGGTCCTTCATCAGTTAAGACTGAGCCGATCACAACATGTCTTCCAATCTTCTCTCGTTCTGGCCTTCCTTCGCCATGTTTGTCCATATCTCCTTGTTAAGAAATCATCCCACCTCTTTGGAGGCCGACCACATGGCCGTTTCAGTTCTCGTGGATATCACTCAGATATAGCTGCAGTCCATCTGTTGTCAGTGAGTCGGACCACATGTCCCGCCTACTGCATTTTGCTGAGCCTGCTTTCGACAACAACATCTCGGACTCCAGACTGCTGCCTAATTATTTCTAGGTTGCTGTTCATCCAGGTTTCGCCACAGTCGATTTGTTATTGTTTTGGTGAACAACTTACAGACATCCGAAAGCAGGCAGATCGGGCAATAGTTCTTTAGATTTTCTTGATCGCCTTTCTTATGCAGCAAGATGGTATTGGACTCTTTCCAACTGGACAGTATCTTCTGGATTTCCAGGTAACGGCTGAACCTTTGGGCGAGAGCTTTCCAGAGTTCCTGACCTTCCTCCTTAAGCACTTCTGCTGTCAGACTGTCCTTGCCTGGAGCCTTCCCTTCTTTCATTTGATGGACTGCATGACGGACTTTGCTGATGAGAACTGGGAGTATGTGTTCATCAGTTTGTTGAAGTGATGACTTTGGGACATCTATACGGGATGCAAAGAGCTGGGTATAGAAATCCCTGCAGATTGCTTCCATCTCTGTTTGACTGGTTACTGATTCTCCATCCTTGTTCTTCAAAGCCAATAATGATGACCTATACAACGCCAGTTCCCGTTTGCATTTTTTTAGACTTTTACGATCTTCAGCAGCCTTTAGGAGCTTTTCAGTTAGAAATTTCTCAAAGTCTTCCTTCAGCTTCATTCATATGAACTTGCAGAGAAGGGAGTACTCAAGCCTGTCGCTGCCATTTCTTTTCATTTTCCTCCTCTTCCCCAATAAGGTCTTTGTATTCTCCAAGATTCTTCCACTAGCTCTTTTTGGTCTTTCACGCTCAGCTGATTTCACACATCATTCCAGTCTCTTGCTGAAGTTCTCATAATCATTGTCGCAGTCATCCAGGAGGCTCCAGTCTTCCCTGGAAATGTTTTTCTTCGTCGAAAGCTACTGGTTGGTGCCTTCTGTTCGCCATACAGCGCCTTTTTCTCCACCTTCACAGTGAATGTGAATCTGGCTCTCAGTAGGCGATGATCACTACCAATGTTAAATGATGGCACTACTGAAATATCCTGCACAATGCGTCGTCTATTGATCAGAAAGTAATCGATTTCATTCTTTGTCTTCATGTTCAGTGCAATCCAAGTCCATCTCCTGTTGGCCTTCTTTCGGAACCAGGTGTTACCAATGAACATTCTCCTCGTCTCTGCCAATATAGCTAATCGTTCTCCTCGCGCGTTTCGTTCTCCAATACCGTACCTTCCTATGAACTTTTCGCCTTCTCTCCCTCTTCCAACCTTGGCATTAAAATCTCCCATCACAATGGTATATGTGGAACTCTGAGCTCCTGATAGAATTCTTCCACATCATCATCTTCACATGCACTTGTGGGAGCATAGATCTGGATGATTTTGAGGGTGCTGTTTCGGTTCAATTGGAGGTAAAGCACCCCGATACGCGATGACTTCAAATGGCATGAGATGATTTTTCAAAGACCATTCCTTTTTTATGATGAATCTGACTCCTCCAACTGTCCTCGTGCCTTCTCCTTTCCCTAGAATGACCGTGCTTCCATCCCTCCAGCTGACCTCCATCTCCGTCTTTCGTCATGCTTTGCAACACCCAGCATATCGCAGGCTGTTTTTACCTTTTCCTCCATGAGATGGTTTATCGATTCCTCCCTCGTCAGTGTTCTGCAGTTATAAGTGCACACTGAGAGAGTTGTTCGGTTTCCTTTTGGCAACCTGGCACCTGAGATTCTTTTCAGCCTCTTGTCTATCGAATGCATCACTGCCTCCGGAATGGGGAATCGAGGGAAGTGCCAAGAACTGCAACTTGGTTTTCTGTGTTGTTTTAGCCATTATTTTAAGCCACCCACTGGCTGGGCTTCAGTGGCACGTTTACCTCCTCAACTTAGCTAGCTTACAGCCTCAGAAACCACAAACAGGGTTCCTAAACATAGACCATAAGCAAAAGACCCATCCCCAAGTAAGTTGGGCAATGTCCTTTTGCCCTCAGGTTCTTAAGTTCAGCAATCCAAAAGTCCCTTTAATGTGCCCATCCCATCTCTGCCCCCCACTCACAGTTGCTGTCTTTGGTCAGTGCAGACCCAGAGTTCAGAGATACAACTGCAGGGTTCGCTTCCCACCCTGGTTGCGGGGGAGGGTAAGGAGGCACCTTACATGCTCTGCTGTTCAGGTACTCACTTGCCACTCCTGCCAGTCACCCTGCTGACCGATCACCACGCCTCTCTGTGGGGCTATGCTCTGGCCCTCTTTGCCAGACACCTTGACAATCACTACGCCTCTCCGCCAGCCGCCCTGCCAGCCACTCTCCCACCTCTCCACCAGCCGCCTGCATTTCTCCAGTATCCACCCTGCCAGCCGCTTGCCCACCACTTAACACAGCTCTCAGTGATTTCAGCTGTTAGTGGGGGGAGCCTTACTGCTGTTGCACACTGGGTAGTCTCTTGCATTAGAGACACTGTCCCAAAGCAGATCTAATACTCAGACCTCTAAGTATCAGTGATTTCAGCTCTACAGTGGGTAATAAGAGTCTCAACTGAGTCTAAAGTAGCTTTTTTATTATACAGTGAAAAGAGAACAGCTCAAAAAGTGTCTGTAACCCTTAAGCAGGGCCCACAACTCTAGGTACAAGCACCTATCCCCAACCTCTGTCCATTCACTGGGCTTTGGAACCTATGGCTCCTGCTTAGCGAGAGCCATTTAATTGAGGGTGAGTCCCTCCATAGGGCTATGCCAAGTTCTATTTTGCTGCCCTCAATTCACACAACAAGGATAACAACCCTTTATTATTCCTGCCCCAATAACAAGGAGACTGGGAATCCAACACCAGCCAAAAGTGACCATTTGGGCAAGCAGTCCCATCATGCTGAGCACCTAGGCAGGGTGGGTGTGCCCATGCAAACGAGATCAGCTCCTGAAGTCCTCTTCCACAGCTCATCACTAGATGTCAGCAGAGAGCTCATTCAAACTCTGCTTACAATTGAAATAGCCATGAAGACCTGGTTCGATTCAACTTTTCATTTCAAACAAAAGAATATTTGCCTGAAAACTGAAATTTTTGATTTTTTCATCAGAAAAGCAGACACTTTCTGCATTTTTATTTATATCAAAAACACAATTCGCCATCACAAAAAGGATTTGATGGAATTTTTTTTCAACCAGCCCTCTAGCTATATTTTGTATCTGTTTCTCTTACATGGAATTGAGCTTCCCCCCCCCCCCCCCGCCGCCTGTTTCTAAGCTAAACCCTATGCCAATCCAAGTAGGGCTCTCTGCAGGAGCCACAGAGATGGTCTCTGCCTCCCTAACAGCTGCAGAGGACCAGAAGCAGCAGAGCGAACAATAGGAGTGGCAGAGTAAATATCGGTAAATGTGAGCCAGTTGCAACAGAGGCACAGCTCCATGGGGTGGGAGGTGAACTCATGTGAATGTACTTCTGAACTCGAGGTCTTTGCTGACCAAGGACAGCAACGGTGCAGTGGAGGGAGAGGGGAGTAGTGTGTCAAAGGAACGTTTGTTTGCTAGACTTTCACCCCACAAGGTGAGAAATTAGGCAAAGGACACTGCCCGATGTACTCCAGGATGGATATTTATTTTGCTTATGGTCACATGCTTTAGAATCGTGGTTGTGGTGTTTTCCCAAAGTAATGCAGGGTTCCTTTCTCTTTTTATTAAAAGTGTTCTTTGCTATGCACAGACTCAGCGCTTGTGAGTGGGGAAGTATTGCCTCTTAGAAGCACCCTGGGGTGCTGCTTAATTTTCCCAGATTCTGGGTGGGGGCTTGAGATGATTCTGTTTTGTGTTAAGAGGAACCCTTAGATATTGAATGTGGCCCTTGTAGCTGCCAAATCCACCAGGCATAAGGGTTACACAGTTGCTAGCTAAAGGCAGAAATGTAAGTGACCTTCCTCCCCTTAAATAGCCTGTTTTCCACTTACATAGACAATAAAACAAACCTTTTAAAACATAGCATTACATACATGACACATGCATTACATAGGAATGACACATACATTACATTATTGGGGAATACTCATATGAGTATTCCACAATAATTTACTGGACAGTTATGGGCTTGAGTCCAGTAAAATAATCAAAAACAATCAAGAATGAGAAAGCTCAAATGATCACAGAGATATTTTTTGATGCATATCAGATCACCCCAATTGTGCAATTCTGGTCTCCCATGTTTGAGAGAGATTAATTCAAATTGAAACAGGTGCACAGAAGGGTTACTAAGATGAGGAGAAGAATGGAAAACCTACCTTATGAGGAGACTCAAAGAGCTTGGCTTGCTTAGCCTAACCAAAAGATAGCTGTGGGGAGAGGATAAGTTTATGGAGGGGATAGTATAATGAGACTGCCTACAATGGCATGTGGCCCATCAGTGACTGCCAGTAGCAAAAATCCCCAACTGCTGGATACGGGACACTAGATGGGGAGCCCTCTGAGTTACTAGAGAATTCTTTCCCAGGTGTCAGGCTGTGGGGTCTTGCCCACATGCTCAGGGTCTAACTGATCGCCATATTTGGGTCTGGAAAGAATTTTCCCCTGGTCAGATTGACAGAGACCCTGGAGATTTTTTGCCTTTCTCTGCAGCCTGGGGCACAGGTCACTTGCAGCTTTATACGAGTGTAAATGGTGAAGTCTCTGTAACTTGAAGCCTTTAAACCATGATTTGAAGACTTAAGCAACTCAGCCAGAGGTTAGGAGTCTGGAGTGGGTGAGACTGTGTGTCCTGCAATCTGGGGTAAAGTGTCCTCCCACCCCCAATTTCTGCTTGGCCTGCTGGGTTTGCGGGGAGGAGGTGGAGGGGGGAGGAGAGGAGCTCTCTCCTTCTCCCGCTGTGCCTGCCTCCTGGCACACTTGGCCTCTGTCCCTGCAGCTGGACCCAGGCAGGGAGCAGGACCAGCCACTTCTCACGCCTGCCACTCCAGGTCGCTGCTCTGTGCGGCAAAGCAGCTGCCTGAGAGTCTGGCTGGGGAGGGGCCTGGGTCTAGCTGCCGGGCAAGATGAAGTCCCCTCTCCTCCCCCCCCTGGTATGTTTCTGGCTTGCTTGACCCCTATCCCCGCCAGCTGGGCCAGGAGTGCATCAGCCACTTTGTTAGGCCTAACCCCCCACTTCGGACTAAGGTACGCAAATTCAGCTACGTTAATAACGTAGCTGAATTCGAAGTACCTTAGTCCGAACTTACCGCGGGTCCAGACGCGGCAGGCAGGCTCCCCCGTCGATGCCGCGTACTCCTCTCGCTGAGCTGGAGTACCGGCGTCGACGGCAAGCACTTCTGGGATCGATCCGGGATCGATTTATCGCGTCTAGACAAGACGCGATAAATTGATCCCAGAAGATCGATCACTTACATCCGGACCAGGAAGTAAGTATAGACGTACCCTTTGTTAGAGGCTCCTGAAATGTGTTGTATTTCAAAATCAAAGTCTTGAAGAGCTAAACTCCACTGAAGAAGTTTTTTGTTAGTCTCTTCGACTAAGGACAGTGTCTTCTCAGGATGGGTGGCTGTTCACCTCCCAATTTGGCAGTGATGAGACCAAAGAAACGTATTTTCTGCTTTGTCTCCTAGAAGCAGAAGGCAAAAATACCTCATGGTACACTGGTCTAAGGGAGAATCCTTCCCAGGCTCAGGAAACCTGCTCAGAGGCCCCCTAGGCTTAAAGGAAACCCTTCCATTATGCTTGGCCTGTCCAGAAGCTGTTTTTCTACAGAGTGGGGAAACCTCAGACACATTTCCTGATTTCTAGCTCCCTACCAATTGAAAGGGTTTGAGATTAAATATCTGCTCATACCTAGTCCAGGAAAAATGAGCTCAGCCAGGTGCAAATAAGACAGGAGGGGAAATATTTGCAGGGGTACTATAAAATAAACTTGTAACCGCTCTTTTACTTGCTGGAACGCTGTGGTGGCATTCCTTCTTGTAAATAACAGGCACAGCAGGGTTCAGTATGGATCAGTAGTTGCATAGCTCCTACTTCAAGACACAGTTAGGTGCTACAATAGTGACAATTGGTCAGTCAGAGCTGGATTCATTGACTTAAATGGGACTACTCACATGCTTAAAGTTAAGCATGCACTTAAGCACTTTACTGGCTCAGCATCGGGCAGGCTCAAGCCATAAATGGTGCTCTTGCTGTATCTATATGGGACCATTGTCTGAGCCTAGGGTTACATAAGTGATTAAATCAAAATCCTGGCCTCTTGCGGTATGTCTATAGTGCAGTAAAACACATGCAGCTGGTCCCTGTCAACTGACTTGGGCTGCAGGACTATACAATTGCTGTGTAGATGTCAGATTTTGGGCTCTGAGGCCCCCTGAGGTCATTAATTTCCTCTGGCACTTTTTGTAAGATGGGGTGGCTTGAGCCCTGCGACCTAGTTAAGTTCCAAGGTAAACATGTACCACCTACCTAACCTTCAGCCACAACTGGATAGGATATTCTTCACTTCCTGTTCTAAATTATTGTGTAGTTCTACTGCTTCCATACCTGAGGGTAGCTGCATTTCAGTGGCTGCTAAAGAGACATCCTTATACTTCTTTCACCCATTTTCCAGGGAGGTTTGTAAAATATAATTAATATTTGTAAAGTGCTTTGGGATCTTTGTAAGAAAGAGATTACAGGAATCATAAATAGTCATCAATAATTATCAAGTATCTGTATCATTATCTTTAGCATTCTGGATAGCCATGTGCAATACTGCATACAGACCTTTAATTCTAACAAAGAAAAGAAAGGAACACATTAACTTGAGCAATCTTGTTTTATTGTACTGCCCGCTATATATCGTAAGTATATTAGCTCCAAGGAATGTGAATAGTCCATAAGTGTTATAGCTTGTGTGTGTAACAGATTTTATTAGCTACATTACCCTCCTTATCAATACATACAGGAAAGGCAGAAAAACAGCCTGGCTTTACTGGAGCTCTGCCTGACCAAGGAGTACTTGCATTCCATGGGCAGAGCATTTAATAGGGTTGGAAGAGGTAAGACTCTGAAAGTTACAGGACAAGTAAACCCCAGTTATCCAACCTCTGATTATCCAAATTTGGTTATGCTCTCCACATCCGAAATTCCTTTATCCAAAACTGATTACCTGAACGCTTCAGATGTCTCCTAAGACAAATGTACAGTATAATCATAATTGTGAGTTCCTATTCTACGTGTGTGTAAAGGGCCACCAGGCACTACTTACTTAATAATAAGTAAACCAAATAAAATGTAAATTAACTAAATAAAAATGTGTTTGGATGGTTTTCTTCCTATTACACTTTTCTCCCTTGCACACACGCTTTGCTCTGATGGAGGGTAATACCATGTTCAGTCACACTTATGTACACATTTATTTACAAGAGATATTTATAAAGCAATTGTGCTTATTTAATAAAGGAACTTAAATATAAACAAGATTAGAAATAAAATGCCATTTAATTTAGGTTTCCATCTTGAATTTCAGTTAGGCCCTGATCCTGCAAAGACTTACACACATGTTCAGCTTTATGCCTAGTGAGTAGCCCCAACATGAGTACCCATGTGTATAAAGTTGAGCCTATGCATAAGTCTTTGCAGGGTAGAGATGGTGTCCAGCTGCCTCTGCATAAAACATATTAATAGAAACCTCAGTACAGATAAAGTGCTGAAAAAACTGACTCAAATGAATGTTGCAAGTAGATTCTCCATGTCTTTCTGCTTTACATTAATTCCATCAAAAGGCGAGCAAATAACATTAATGCATTAAAAATAGGTTGGGGGAAAAAATCTGTGTAGAAAAATATTCTATTTATTATTTATAAAATGTTTTATATTTTGATTTCCTCTCAGGTCCCTGTTTCTAATGTGCCAGTATGCAGACTCTGCCCTCCTCCCACCTGCCTCTCTTTCAAATGGTTTGACCTGCAATTCAGATCTTTCCTTTTTTTGTATTGACGTATTTGTATTTATTTACTCAGGGCCTGATTTTTCAGAGCCTGGTACTGAAGCCTGAGCACTCATAGCGTCCATTGACTTCAACAGGAGTTATTGGTACTCAGCACTTGGGAAAATCAGGCCCTCATTTATTTCACACTTCTGCAGGATGCTGGTCACTCTAATATCCAAATGCCAATTTTAGTAAACAACACTGGGACTGTGGTTTCCAGGTTTTCTGAATGTTGGATCATTTAATGGCTTTACTGCTAGACTGTGTTTCAGATTCTCCTCCTGATTCTACATTCCTTGCACTCCCAAAACTCACACTGAAGTCAGTTGGAGTTTGGGTATGCAAGGAATGCAGGATCAGGTTTTCTATGCAGTGATGGAATACGACATTGTTAGAAATGCCAGCACATTCCTATTACCATCTCATATACCTGATCTGTCCCTAATGATTTGTTGGTGGCTGCATCAGGGATGGTGGACAACATGTGAGTTGTGTTTTGCCCTATATACAAAGTACATTAGGCAGCAAAGAGTTAGTATAAAAACACTGTTTAGATTGGGTAGAGGAAAGGGGAGACTCTTCTGTCTGAGAATTCTGGAGCAGCTTATTTGAATGGAAAAGAGCTGAGTGCAGTGCATTTCCAGGGAGGAAAAATAGAGGACACATAAGCAACTCACTGTAAATGCTGCCACACAACAGCAGCTATAATGAACCACAGTGTTTTTTAATTAGGTGCAAAACAGTCCTCAGAACCTCTTCTCTGGAGGGGCTGGCATCAACCTCTTGGCATCCAGGGTTCTCCATCCTTTTGTATGACTCTTCAACTCTATTTAAAAACAAACAATAAATAAAAATAAAGCAAGTGATACATTCTATAACAACAAACTGCCATGAAATGAAAAGGTATATCTGACTCTGAAAATGCACTGGCTGCAGAAAAATTCTAGAACGAAGCCAAGAATTAAATACATTGCAGCGTGCCACAAGGCACAACAACAAACCATGACCAGTTATTTATGAAGATGGGATTCACAATATGCACACTCACCGCCAAACCATGTTCCTGAGACAAAACAATCTGCTCATTGCAGGAGATGCTCCTCTCCCCAGGTCTGTTTGTTTTGCAATGGAGGAATACCATAACCCCAGCACAGGCTCCTTTTTCTCTGATCTGATTTCAGCTAGGAGCTTGTTGTTCCTGTGAGACAACTTTCTCACACCTTCCATTTATCTTCCTCCCTGCTGCATATGCAAACAGTACTATGAAAACCTTGCTGCTTGGTCCGCAAGCAATCAATTCTTATAAAACATGGCTCTTCCACAACTAGCCTCTCAGGGGTATGTGAGCAGTGAAGGAGGTTGTTTTCTTTACTCCTACAAAACTGATCATTTCAAAACCACTCAGGCTTCTACCTGAAGGACCAACAGAGCAAGATTCTGAAGTCGGTCCCAAATCCAGGTTGACTGTATCTAATGAATAGTAATAACTAAGGGCCATATCTAAAGCAAGATATTGTACAGAGATTACAGCCAAGGGCATAATAGAGGGAAAGCCAAACGGTATCATACCACCCTTCCCCCCCACACATCACACACTCCCCTGCTCTTTGTCAGATCCTACTGCATGAAGTGTGTGGGGCTCGGGCTCTGTGTTTGCAAAGGAGTGTGGCTGAGTGTGGTTTAGGTCAAAATTGGGAGGATGGTTATTCTACCTGGCATTATACACCTCCAGATATGTGGAGGCTCCTGAGGACGTTCCCATGGAAGCTATTGTGGAGTACTGCAGTATTAAGCTCCTCCTCATTTCCCAGCTCCGCAACTTCTATGCCACCAAAGCCCCAGGGAAAATGAGTGCTACCAAAAAGCTACTGGCAGACTAGCTGAAAACGAAGCTGTGCTGCCAGTGTAAAGAGGGTCCTGGAGAGTGACACAGCTCCATGTAGATACCCAGAGATTTGAACAGATTTCTGGATATCTAATATCTAAGTAATATTTAAGGTGATGCCCCCTTTCCACTACACTATAGTGAAATCCTCTGGAATAACACCTACAGAACTCTGTTTTGTGAGTAACTTATTTCTTCCCCCAGGAGAAAAGATTATCTCAACCCAAGCCAATAGGCTAGTCTTTGGCACAGATAATGAACTATATGTAATATAGTTAACCAGAAAGAAAGTCTAATTAGCTCTCTCAGGCTGGGATGGAAAAATGCTTCTGCCAGTGTTATACTTTTCCCTGTAGTGTTTGGATTCTCCTTCCAGAGTTTTTTTTAGTTTATGATCATATGTAATTAATGGAGCATAAAACATGATTTTTACAATTTGGTGAAAACAGTGAGATTTGTACAGTCTCTTAATACATCATTGTCAAGGTCAATTTTAGGTTTATAAAATCTAGCATAGCCCCCAAAATCCGATATACCTCTACCCCGATATAATGCTGCCCTCGGGAGCCAAAAAATCTTACCGCGCTATAGGTGAAACCGTGTTATATCGAACTTGCTTTGATCCACCGGAGCCCCGCCCCCTTGGAGCGCTGCTTTACCGCGTTATATCCAAATTTGTGTTATATCGGGTCGCGTTGTATCGGGGTAGATGTGTAATTAAATTCTGAGAAGTTCTATAACTTTTTTATGAAAATGGTCAACATTACACACCCATAGAATTTTCCAAAAAAAGAGCTTAAGTTAAATTCTGTAATGAATAATGAGTTTTCAACCTTATGAAATACTTCTGCATATTCACAGTTATTCTGTTAATACCACAGAGCATGGTGATGTTGAAAATGTAGTCTTTCATGTGAGATCTAAAACCAAGGTTCTGGCTTCTTGTAGCCGTCAAAAATGGGAGTAATTACTAGAGATGGGCCAAAACTCTACCTTCACTATGAATTTCTTTGAACTTGGGGGAGTAAGGAAGTTATTCACCTGAGGCCCATCAGCACATCCAGTCACTCAAACTGGCAGGATATACCCTTGTTGGTCGGTATTACTTGAGTAACAGGACAGTCTAGGCATATGGAAATCCTGGCCCCAATGGAGTAAATGGGAGTTTTGCTACTGATTTTAATTGGGTGAGGATTCCATCTCTGGCCTTATTCATTATTAAGACATACTTTTGGCGAAACAAACTGTTAGCTTCTAGCTCAGTTTCCTCCTCCGTTTTCTCCAGCCCCCGTCCCTGCAGTCTCCGGATCCGCTCCTCAGGACTAACTGTCAAAAGCAGGACAAGATCGGGTTTGAGCAGGTCCTCAGGCCACTGGTACACCTCATGGTGAGTTGGAGGAAGATTTTGCACTTTTCCACTTATTTCAGTGGCAATTGCATAGGCAGCAGTGCTGTGCCAATACCTGTCAGGAAAAGATATAGGAGTGGGATGCATACATGACCATTTAAAAAAATTAACATGATAAAACATCCTAATAGAAGGAACTACTTACGTAAAAGAAATCAGTACCCTCTAATAATGCTAGCCTAATACACAGTCACAATGCGTGAGGGACCATGAGGATTTTGTACCCATAAATAATTGATCAAAGTAATAAAACAAAATGTCTAATTATTATTTGTTACTGTTAAATAAAACATTAGAAAGAGGCTATGTATTGGGCAAACAGTTCTCTAACTATCTCCAATAAAATCCAAGCTTGCACCAAAAAACAGCAAGTTCCTATTTTCTGAGCCAGACCAAAATCAGAAACATTCACTTTTATTTTTCCAAATCCAAACCCCAAAACATATTTTGTGGATACTAATCATCCTGCTTAATGCTTAGGTGATGCAACAAATTTGGTAGGGAATGTGCAGTTCAGTCCTTAACCACATGTAAAAGCATGTGAACAGAAAGGGAGCTTTATTAAAGATTATTAATTTATTTTATATAAATGTTTCCCTCCATCAGGGAAACACTTATATAAGTGTTGTATAGCAAGGTGGATAGAAAGCTGGCTAGCTTGTCGGGCTCAATGGGTAGTGATCAATGGCTTGATGTCTCGGTATCAAGCAGAGTGTCCCAGGGGTTGGTCCTGGGGCCGGTTTTGTTCAACATCTTTATTAATGATCTGGATGATGGGATGGATTGCACCCTAAGCAAGTTCACAGATGACACTAAGCTGGCAGCAGAGGTAAATATGCTGGAGGGTAGGGATAGGGTCCAGAGTTACCTAGACAAATTGGAGAATTGGGCCAAAAGAAATCTGATGAGGTTCAACGAGGACAAGTGCAGAGTCCTGCACTTAGGACGGAAGAATCCCATGCACCACTACAGGCTGGGGACCGACTGGCTAAGCAGCAGTTCTGCAGAAAAAAACTGGGGATTACAGTAGATGAGAAGCTGGATATGAGTCAGCAGTGTGCCCTTGTTACCAAGAAGGCTAACAGCATCCTGGGCGTCATTAGTAGGAGCACTGCCAGCAGATCGAGGGAAGTGATTATTCCCCTCTATTTGGCACTGGTGAGGCCACATCTGGAGTATTGCATCCAGTTTTGGGCCCCCCATTACAGAAAGGATGTGCACAAATTGGAGAGAATCCAGCGGAGGGCAACGAAAATCATCAGGGTGTTTTAATACTTAAAGTTGCCTTTGCTCCTGTATTAATTAATGCCAGCAACCATTATATGTTTCTGTCTGTCCACTCTTCCACGTAAGATTTACCATTTGTGTGGGGCTGTAATTTGGCTACTAACATTTACCGTTGGGGACAGGGGTTGCTAAGGGCGAGGCATTTTTACTGAAATTTGGAGTCAACCTGACAGGGAGCTGCCAGTTTCATCTGAGCCAATTCTGGGGATAACAAGCCATAAGAAATCACCAGCAGATCTTCTGTACCTGTTCCCACGGTCTCAACAGCCTTAACTCCTGATTGCAGCATTGACTGTGATCTAGTCCTTGCCATCAAATCACTTAAAGAAGCTAGCAAAGTCTCCAGAGGTTGCCCATCCAAACGGGCCATATCTGCCCCTCTTTCCTGAAGTTGAGCCTATACCTGAGCTCGCAATGATCCCCCACTAAACACTCCATATCTCCTACCATGCCTTCCTCAGCCTTGTCCTATTTAATTGCAACTACAATGTCTCATATCAGTGTGGCTGGATCCATTATAGCCTGCTTGACTGCTGTAGGAAGCCTCACTAACCACTTTCCGAGAAGAACTACCTGCACCACTTAGTACCCTTTCTGCCTCCCGAGCTGCTTTAATCAATTCAACCTGATTTCAATCCATCCAGGATCCTATGAACACCTTAATAGGTTCCCTTAAACCATCAAAAAACAAATCTGTCAGCTGTTTTTCCTCGATTTCAACCAGAGAGCATACCAACAACAACCTAGTACAATAAGCTAGAACAGATTCTCCTTCCTTCTGATGTATCAACAAAGCCATCCTTCTTAATTCAGAGGGGGTCAGAAAGTATCAGCCTACCTTCTGGATAACACTGTCTCTGTCCCCTTTGTTTAACTCTGCTTCAATTTCTGCCCACAAAGCCATTCCTTCCATAGGGCCAGCACAAGTTATTACCAGTTCTCTTAAATCTTCAAGATTCCAACAGCCAAGACAAGCATGTTTTCTTAGTCAAAGAGTCCATTTGTTTATCCAGTGCCTATTTTTTAGTTTCAGTCAGAGGACAATTTACTTCCTCTAGTATTTGCCGTGAAGGCTGAGGCGTTTTTGCTATCACTACTGGCTGGGCTTCCGGAGGCCCTGGAAGGGGCTCCTCTTCCTCTTCCACCTGTATATTTATTCTTTCCAGACATGTTTGTGTTAAAGCTGTTATCTGCTGAGCCTTGGTTACATTTTGTGCTACAACAGTTTGCAAGTCACGTGTCAGGCTTTCATTCTGCAATTTTAGTTTTTCCAATTCTTGTTCCAAACTTTCTTGCACAACATCTCGCTGACGTTCCAAAACATCTCGCTCCTTTACAAATTTATCTACAGCACAATACATAGCACAGATGACATGTGTTGCTGTTTGGACTTTCTCAGGAGGGTAACCCTTTCGATACATCGACAGCAAGTTGTCCAAAACTTTCTCATGCAGTATGGGGACTGCATCAGCCAGACATGGATCAGACCCCAAGCTTTTAAACACCTGTCTTAACAAACACTCAACAACCACACTCGGAGGCTTTGGGGCGTTCCCCTTGTCCTCCGGTTCGACGACCTTTCCCTGTCTGCATTTGCAAAACATCATCAACTCCGAGAATGGTCAATACAACCCCACTCACCGGTATACTTCTCTCTCTTCGTACTGTAATTAATATAAGTCAGAACTAATTCAGAACAATATTTAAATTAGTCGGTTAACACCAATGATTCAGGATACCAAGCTCTTAACAGGCAACCAGTTCAGAAGCAGTTTCATTCAGTTTAAAGACCCCATTCACTTAGACACAACAGCAAACCATCCTCTGCTACCAAATGCTGACAACAGGGGGCGCTACTACTCCTGAAATTGATCTTTATTGGCTCCTGGCAGAGGAGATTACTGTCATACCAGTGAAAAAGGTCCACAGTAATTATTTTCAATGCACAGCAGTTTATTGAGAAGCAATTACACAAGTGGTGAAGGATTATATCAAGCACATAGCTCTTAATGTCTAACATAGGAGTTATACATTCCCCTTAACGAATCTCTTTTTCACAAACACACACAAACAGGCCCTGCGCTAGCCTCACACAGTTCCTGCTTGGCAAACAGAGAAGGTGATTACCAATTTTATAACAAGGAGTCTGGTGGCACCTTAAAGACTAACAGATTTATTTGGGCATAAGCTTTCGTGAGTAAAAACCTCACTTCTTCGGATGCATAGAGTGAAAGTTACAGATGCAGGCATTATATACTGACACATGGAGAGCAGGGAGTTACTTCACAAGTGGAGAACCAGTGTTGACAGAGCCAATTCAATCAGGGTGGATGTAGTCCACTCCCAATAATAGATGAGGAGGTGTCAATTCCAGGAGAGGAAAAGCTGCTTCTGTAGTGAGCCAGCCACTCCCAGTCCCTATTCAAGCCCAGATTAATGGTGTTGAATTTGCAAATGAATTTTAGTTCTGCTGTTTCTCTTTGAAGTCTGTTTCTGAAGTTTTTTTGTTCAATGATAGTGACTTTTAAATCTGTAATAGAATGACCAGGGAGATTGAAGTGTTCACTTACTGGCTTATGTATGTTACCATTCCTGATGTCCGATTTGTGTCCATTTATTCTTTTGCGGAGGGACTGTCCGGTTTGGCCAATGTACATGGCAGAGGGGCATTGCTGGCACATGATGGCATATATGACATTAGTGGATGTGCAGGTGAATGAGTCCCTGATGGTGTGGCTGATGTGGTTGGGTCCTGTGATGCTGTTTCCAGAGTAGATATGGGGACAGAGTAGGCAACGAGGTTTGCTACAGGGATAGGTTCCTGGGTTGATGTTTCTGTGGTGTGGTGTGTAGTTGCTGGTGAGTATTTGCTTCAGGTTGGGGGGTTGTCTGTAAGCGAGGACTGGCCTGCCTCCCAAGGTCTGTGAGAGTGAGGGATCATTTTCTAGGATAGGTTGTAGATCGTGGATAATGCGCTGGAGAGGTTTTAGCTGGGGGCTGTATGTGATGGCCAGTGGTGTTCTGTTATTGTCCTTGTTGGGCCTGTCCTGCAGTAGGTGATTTCTGGGTACCCGTCTTGCTCTGTCAATCTGTTTCCTCACTTCCCCAGGTGGGTATTGTAGTTTTACGAATGCTTGATAAAGATCTTGTAGGTGTTTGTCTCTGTCTGAGGGGTTGGAGCAAATTCGGTTGTATCTTAGGGCTTGGCTGTAGACAATGGATCGTGTGATGTGTCTTGGATGGAAGCTGGAGGCATGTAGATACGTATAGCGGTCAGTAGGTTTCCGGTATAGGGTGGTGTTTATGTGACCATCAATTATTTGTATTGTAGTGTCCAGGAAGTGGATCTCTTGTGTGGACTGGTCCAGGCTGAGGTTGATGGTTGCACAGATATAGACAGACATCATCTTCCTCTCCAAATGCAAACAGATGGACATCATACCAAAAGGACTGAAGGTAAAAAATCCATTGCAATCAACATACTACACTGAGTATGGTGAGAGACTGTGCCACACACTCTCAAAGAAACTGAGGAACCACCTGATCAGCATCCTGTACAGCAGACAGGAGAAGATCAAGAATGAGCTCTCAGAACTGGAGACTCTCATACAATACCAGCCTTCTACACAAACTTCCACGTGGCTGGACTTTACAAAAATGAGACAAGCCATTTACAATGCACACTTCACTTCTCTACAGAGGAAAAAGGACTGTAAGCTATCTAAACTAATACCTGCCACTGGGGGCTATAACAATGGTACCCTCAACTCATCTAACAACATTGTCAATCTTTCCAACCACACTCTTAGCCCAGCAGAAGAGTCTGTCCTATCTCGGGGACTCTCTTTCTGTCCCACCGTCCCCACGAACATGATACAGTTCTGCGGTGATCTGGAAGCCTACTTTCGTCGTCTCCGACTCAAGGAATATTTTCAACGCACCACTGAACAGTGCACTGACCCACAGGAACCCTCCTACCAACACTACAAGAAGAAGAACTCTGCGTGGACTCCTCCTGACGGTCGAAATGACAGACTGGACCTCTAGAGTGTTTCTGCAGACGTGCACAGACTGAAATTGTGGACAAACAACATCACTTGTCCCATAACCTCAGCCGTACAGAACGCAATGCCATCCACAGCCTCAGAAACAACTCTGACATTATCATCAAAGGAGCTGACAAAGGAGGTGCTGTAGTCATAATGAACAGGTCAGATTATGAACAGGAGGCTGCCAAGCAACTCTCCAAGACCACATTCTACAGGCCACTATCCTCTGATCCCACTGAGGAATACCAAAAGAAACTACACCATCTGCTCAAGAAACTCCCAGCTACAGTACGGGAACAAATCTACATGGACACACCTGCAGAACCCCGACCAGGGGTATTCTATCTGCTACCCAAGATCCATAAACCCGGAAACCCTGGACGCCCCATCATCTCAGGCATTGGCACTCTGACAGCAGGATTATCTGGCTATTTGGACTCTCTCCTCAGACCCTATGCTACCAGCACTCCCAGCTATCTTCGAGACACCACCGACTTCCTGAGGAAACTACAATGCATTGATGTTCTTCCTGAAAACACCATCCTGGCCACCATGGATGTAGAAGCACTTTACACCAATATTCCACATGAGGATGGACTACAAGCTGTCAGGAACAGTATCCCTGATGAGGCCACAGCAAGCCTGGTGGCTGAGCTTTGTGACTTTGTCCTCACCCACAACCACTTCAGATTTGGGGACAACTTATACCTTCAAGTCAGTGGCACTGCTATGGGTACTCGCATGGCCCCACAGTATGCCAACATTTTTATGGCTGACTTAGAACAACGCTTCCTCAGCTCTCGTCCCCTAATGCCCCTCCTCTACTTGCGCTATATTGATGACATCTTCATCATATGGACCCACGGAAAGGAGGCCCTTGAAGAATTCCACCTGGACTTCAACAATTTCCACCCCACCATCAACCTCAGCCTGGACCAGTCCACACAAGAGATCCACTTCCTGGACACTACAATACAAATAATTGATGGTCACATAAACACCACCCTATACCGGAAACCTACTGACCGCTATACGTATCTACATGCCTCCAGCTTCCATCCAAGACACATCACACGATCCATTGTCTACAGCCAAGCCCTAAGATACAACCGAATTTGCTCCAACCCCTCAGACAGAGACAAACACCTACAAGATCTTTATCAAGCATTCGTAAAACTACAATACCCACCTGGGGAAGTGAGGAAACAGATTGACAGAGCAAGACGGGTACCCAGAAATCACCTACTACAGGACAGGCCCAACAAGGACAATAACAGAACACCACTGGCCATCACATACAGCCCCCAGCTAAAACCTCTCCAGCGCATTATCCACGATCTACAACCTATCCTAGAAAATGATCCCTCACTCTCACAGACCTTGGGAGGCAGGCCAGTCCTCGCTTACAGACAACCCCCCAACCTGAAGCAAATACTCACCAGCAACTACACACCACACCACAGAAACATCAACCCAGGAACCTATCCCTGTAGCAAACCTCGTTGCCTACTCTGTCCCCATATCTACTCTGGAAACAGCATCACAGGACCCAACCACATCAGCCACACCATCAGGGACTCATTCACCTGCACATCCACTAATGTCATATATGCCATCATGTGCCAGCAATGCCCCTCTGCCATGTACATTGGCCAAACCGGACAGTCCCTCCGCAAAAGAATAAATGGACACAAATCGGACATCAGGAATGGTAACATACATAAGCCAGTAAGTGAACACTTCAATCTCCCTGGTCATTCTATTACAGATTTAAAAGTCACTATCATTGAACAAAAAAACTTCAGAAACAGACTTCAAAGAGAAACAGCAGAACTAAAATTCATTTGCAAATTCAACACCATTAATCTGGGCTTGAATAGGGACTGGGAGTGGCTGGCTCACTACAGAAGCAGCTTTTCCTCTCCTGGAATTGACACCTCCTCATCTATTATTGGGAGTGGACTACATCCACCCTGATTGAATTGGCTCTGTCAACACTGGTTCTCCACTTGTGAAGTAACTCCCTGCTCTCCATGTGTCAGTATATAATGCCTGCATCTGTAACTTTCACTCTATGCATCCGAAGAAGTGAGGTTTTTACTCACGAAAGCTTATGCCCAAATAAATCTGTTAGTCTTTAAGGTGCCACCAGACTCCTTGTTTTTGTAGATACAGACTAACACGGCTACCCCCTGATACTTGATACCAATTTTATAGACGGCTTCTTCTCTCCAGGTCTGTTCTTCTCAGCCCTCTGGTCTGTCTCGGAGTCCCTCCAGGCAAGGCCTCGGTTGCCTTGAGACCCCTCTGGTTCACAGTCCTATTTGAGGCCATGGAGCAGAGTTTTGGCTATTCTGTCTAGCAGCGTTGCTTCTTTAAGTGTTAATTAAGGAATCCCAACAGTAATTTAATTTGCTTGGTTTTTATACTCTTTTTCCTCAAAGGAGTCAGGTGTCTTAAAAGCATGCCCAGTGAGCGTGTGGTTACTAATTTTTACCTAATTAATACTTTAAAAGGAGACTGCAGAATGGTGGCAACTGAAAATTACCCCACATTCACTCCCTTATCAATCATTCACTTCAGTCCCTTGCATGATGTCCTTCAACAGGGACGAGATGCCCCAGTCAGCCCATGCTCCACTCCAGATGTTCTACACGTGTTGTTTGCTTTCAAGTGGACATATTTGCTGACTCAAAGATCAGTATTGATCATACACGCTGCATGGAGCCAGTCAGTTTCACCTCTGCCTGATAGTATGAGAAGGATTCTGCTCCCAGAACCCTCTTTCACAGTTCAGTCACATCAAGCCATGTTCTCACCATTCATTCAGAATGGCCACACCAATTTGTCACCATCTCAACAAAAAGAGTACTCATATTTTTAACAGGAGAACTGAGGAAATAACATTTCTTGATTATGCTAATGAACTAGTAAATTGGACAAATTAGGGGATTTAGAGGACTCCTCTCCACCTGCACTGCTATCTTTTCATCTCTGTAGGGCTAAGTGTGTTTTAAATTCAGTCATTTCATAAGAATATAAGAATGGCCATATTGCATCAGACCAATGGTCCATCTAGTCTAGTATCCTGTCTTCCAACAGTGGCTGTTGCCAGATGCTTCAGAGGGACTGAACAGAACAGAGCAAGTTTTCAAGGGATCCATCTCCTGTCATCCAGCTTCTAGCAGTCAGAGGTCTAGGGACACCCAGAGCATGAGATTGCATCCCTGACCATCTTGGCTAATAGCCATGGATGGACCTATCTTCCATGAACTTATCTAATTCTTGTTTGAACCCAGTTATGCTTTTTGCCTTCACAACAATCCCTGCCAATGAGTTCCACAGGTTGACTGTGCATTGTGTGAAGAAGTGCTTCCTCATGTTTGTTTTAAACCTGCTGCCTATTAATTTAATTGGGTCACCACATAACACAAGAATCAGGGAAGAGGTGAATAACACTTTCTTATTCACTTTCTACACATCATTCATGATTTTATAGACCTCTATCATATCCCCCTCAGTCATTTCTTCTCCAAGCTGAACACTCCCAGTCTTCTAAATCTCTCGTCATATGGAAGCTGTTCCATACCCCTAATCATTTTTGATGCCCTACTCTGTACTTTTTCTTATTTTAATATATTTTTTGAGATGGTGCAACTAAAACTGTAAGATGTATTTAAGGTGTGGGCATACCATGGATTTATATAGTGGCATTATCATATTTTCTGCCTTATTATCTATCCCTTTCCTAATGGTTCCTAAAGTTAGCTTTTTTGACTGCCACTGCAAACTGAGCAGATGTTTTCAGAGAACTACCCATAATGACTCCAAAATCTCTTTATTGAGTGGTAACAGCTAATTTATACACCCATCATTTTGTATGTATAGTTGGGATTATGTTTTCCAGTGTGCATTACTTTGCATTTATCAACACTGAATTTCATTTGCCATTTTCTTGCCCTGTTTCGTGACATCTCATCTCAGATGAGGCCTCACCAATGTCGAATAGAGGGGAATGATCATGTCCCTTATCTTCTGGCAATGCCCCTACTTATACAGCCCAAAATGCCATTAGCCTTCTTGGCAACAAGGGCACATTGTTGACTCATATCCAGCTTCTCGTCCACTTGTAACTCTTCGCAGTCAGCTTTGGATTTAACTCTCTTGAGTAATTTTGTAACATCTGCAAATTTTACTATTGGTTTACCCCTTTTTTCCAGATCATTTATGAATATATGGAACAGCACTGATCCTACTACCGACACTCGGGGGACCCCATTATTTACCTCTCTCCACTGTGAAAACTAACTTTATTCTTAACCTTTGTTTTCTATCTTTTAACCAATTACTGATCCCTGAGAGATCTTCCCTTATCCCTAACTCCTTTCTTTGTTTAAGAGCCTTTGGTGATGAACCTTGTCAAAGGCTTTTTGAAAGTCAACATACACTGTAACCACTGGATCTCCCTTGTCCGTATGTTTGCTGACAGCCTCAAAGAATTCTAGTAGATTGATGCAGATTAATTTCCCTTTATAAAAGATGTGTTGTCTCTTCTCCATCATATCGTGTTCATCTATGTGTCTGATAGCTCTGTTCTTTACTGTAGTTTGAACCAATTTGCTTGGTACTGAAGTTAGGCTTACCGACCTGTAATTGCCAGGATTGCCTCTGGAGCCTTTTTTAAAAATCCTAAATACCTCCTCCAAACGCCATCAAATCATCCATGAATTGGGACCCTGCAGTTCTGTCCGTCTAACTGGCGATATGTGTGGAACTGAAAGCATTTCAGAGAATGCTACCATGATGGTCCTGGAATTTCATATCTTACCTGGAAGCCTAAATTTGGCCTCCACAACCTCTCCTCTACCTTTTCCTATGTTATTGGTACCTACATGTACCATAACCACTGGCTCCTCCCAAAACCCGCACATAAATCTATCTAGGTGTTTCAAGAGATCCGCAACCTTTGTATCTTCAATTTACACTCATCTGAAACATCCTTACAGCCAGCTGCAATTGGCAGTCTGCACTCTCTTTAGGTTTGTTGCAAATAGGTAGTAGTGTATTAAGGAATCTTGCACAGTACTTGCCTGTGCTATGCCTGGCTGTTCGAGAACTGGACTTTTAGCCATTTGCAACACAGCAGCATCACCACACACAGTAACGGAACTGCTTTGGTATTTACAGCATCGTCTTTTGAGACATACAGCTGCTATAATAATCTGGTTGTTGTGCTTCGTGACTCAAGTTGATGCTGATGACGGCATTACTGTGGCTAAAAAGGCCAATGCTTGAGTGGCAGTCCTTTCCACATGAAGCGCATAGGTAGCTCGATGCTGAGGAAGAGATTACAATCTGTGCCTGCTGAGTCCACCACTGTTTACAACGCAGCCTCTGTGCCTCAAGATCCATACGGCAGTTAATCTTGAACTGGGAACCTCATTGTTTACTATTGCTCACCACCGTGATCCATCTGTTGCTGATGACTCATAGCTGTCAATTTCAATGCTGCACTGTTTCAAGTTATGCTTCCTCCACTGGCTTATACAAGCTGGTGAGAAGTGCATTCACAGTGTGTCCTTGAAGTGTTTCTTCTGGCCATCTTGTACGCAGTTCAGTTCACCAAACTGCAACTACTTTGACATTCTAGTGTCATCCAGCCTCAATACGTGACCATAACTGTGATGAGATAAGCATGGCTTCAATCCCTGTGGAGTGACTACATTACAGAACTTCATTACTGGTAACTTTATCATGCTGTTTGATGCAGAATATGTCACACAGATGTCATAAACGGAACTCTTCTAGAAGCTTAATATGCTGTAGCAGGTCAACACTGATACAAGTTGGACAGCACAACCGCTTTTTAGACTTAACTTGGTTTGAAGCTTAATATGTTGCTGCCAGACTCTGCCTGAAAATCTGTCAAATGATTAACTAGCTTTGTTGAAACGACTTGTCAGCTCCTTATCTATAGTAACATCATTTCACAATGTATTGCCAAGATAACAGAAATCTGTAACAGCATTTCGCTCTGTGTTGCTGATGGTGACTGTTTGTTTCACGTAGGGTTTCCCTGGCACAGGTTGATACACGACCTCTATCTTTTTCAGATTGTCAGCTTGTACCTTTCTGCAGACTCTGCGAATCTGTCCATAATCAACTGTATCTCTTCTAAAGTATGTGCCTCTAGAACACAGTCATCGGCACACAGCACCTCATGAACAATTGCCTCAAAGACCTTCACAGAGCAAGCCTGCTCAGATTAAATAATTTTCCAGAGGATCGGAAATGTATCCCGATACCAGCGTTCAGGTCTCCTATAGCATCACTGAGCATTGCTGCACACAAGAAATTTTACAAGGGAGGACCATTTATGCAGCACTGTTTTTAATATCTTTAGTGATAGGAAATGGGTCAGCCAGAACACCATCCAAGCAGACTTTTTTGAGCATGCCATCATGAACTAGCCTCAGAATGTTGGTGAATTTTTCTGGACAACCAAGCTTATGTAATAGCCCATAGCCCAGGACAGCTGTTGATGTCAAATGCTTTAGTCAGGTCAATAAAGACGGCATAAAGGTCCTATTTCTGTCCTCTGCATTTCTCCTGCATCTAATGGCCTACAAATATCATAATATGCCTGGTTGAAGATAATACTATCAAGCTGCCTTTTTCATATGCACTTAAACCACCAACCAGAATTAAGTAGAAATACATAAATATTTTCCAGGCTACCACCAAAGTAATGCTAAAGACAAGAAAGGTAACTCAGGTAGCTTTACTTGTCACATTGAAAGACTGGATGGTCACATTCAAACAACAGGAAAATATTTTTTACAAACCTGTCTACAACTACAGGTGACTCGGTGGATGCTTTTGCGATTTCTGAAGCAACAATGTAGTTGCCCAGAGCATAAAATGCCCTCCTGATGAGTGTCGGTTCATCATCAAAAGTCTTCCGCCATTGGCTGATACAAGCTGGGGGTGACCTTAAGAGAAGTGCATTCAGTGAGTCCTTAACCGACTGGGTTACAGTTGTTTTGCCTGCAGTTAACATACAAATAAAAACAATTAAAAAAATCTTTAGACATATAGCATGGCACATCATAACAATTAACTTTCATTTTTAAAAATGCAAAAAAAAAAGTTCTTATCCTTTAAGCTGGAAAACACATTTAGATATATTTATCTAGTATCTTACTACGTATCTTGACTGTGTTGTTATAGGATAGGGTTTTGACTATGTCACAGTAGGCTTCTATCTGACTATTCGAGTTCTTATCACAGTTTCTATGTAGTACCCATAAGAGTATATCAGAGTTATATTTGCTGGCGGGGTTATCTTTACCTGCACCCTGTCTCTTTAAGGATTTGGAGCTCTGCTGAAGAGATCAAAGGGAATATAGCAGTGACACAAGAAGTGATCCCAGGAGGGTTGTTGTATGTTGTGCTCCAGTGAGATTGAGCTGGTGTGGGACTTGTCCAAGGTGTGTTTGTTTGTTTATATTATAAACCCCCCATTTAAAACACCCCTGCTTTGGAAATGTAATACCTAGTCAAAGAGTCATTCCCGCTTTTGCCTAGCCTGACTCTATTGCCCTTTAGGCCATCTATTCATATGGTAACTTCTCTACATTTCAATTTCAATAACTTTATTGACATGGCAGGGTACACAGATGTTGCCGAATTAATTCCTGGTATCATTCTGTTCACTACAGTGGAGTGACACCACAATGAATTTTGCTCCCTGTTTAGGGTGGTTCCCGACAACTGAAAATGCAGAAGGCACAGATCTTCAGAGGCATTTACAATGCTGTTCTGGGAAAAGCAATTAATGGTTGCTCAAAAGTACCTTGATTCTCCTCTTCCCCAAGAGACTAAGGGTTGCACTGTGCACAACGGCTCTTGTTTCCAATATTCGACTTTGCCTATCTAAGTGCTCTTCCGATGACATTAGTAGGAAATTTGCACCTGAAGTGAAAAATTACTTTGGAGTTGAGATGCAAATCTGGGAGGAGAATTTTGATCTTTGTGACTTGCTCTTCTGGACTCTGCCAACCACTTCTGAAGTCTTATTTTTGAACATCTCATGAGCCTTAAGCATGCACAGAAGTCACATCAGACATTATTTTAACAATTATTCAGTTGTGATTCTATATTCACATTATGCACCTACCTGTTGCATCTAATCCTTCAATAACTATGACAGGAAATTCTCCCTTTTTTGAATGCTTGGGGCATTTATCCACTAGATCAAGGACAGCTGTGGCTTCAGGGATTAACGATGTGCACTGTAATGAATGTAACACTGATTACTCAACAAGCAATCTGGTACACAGGTATTTTTCAAAAGACCATATTTAACTGGAAAGGGTACTGTTTAATACAGAAGGACAGTACAATTTTAAGACAGACACAAGAATCAAAGTCTTTGATTTGAACAATCCCAATCTTTGGTCCAGATGTGGTGATTCTGCTCTATTTCTTCTTGAAAATAAGGATATGTTTAAAAAAAAACAAGGAAGAAGAAGACAGTAAGGAAAGGTGGAGTAAACTTCTCAGGTGTAAGGGTTGCTAAAGTTACTCTGAAAAATTATCTGAAAGCAATAGAGGTAGCACTTTAGATAGGACTTCATTAATCATTTACTAAAAGTAACCTGTTTATGTACTTGTAACTTGTTATTACACTCAAGTACTTAAATGAGGAAGTTTTGCTTATTGGATAGGGCACTGTACTGGGACTCAGGAGACCTGGCTTTGCCATTAGCCTGCTGGGTGACCTTGGGCATGTCACGTCACTGTACTGTGCCTCAGTTTCCCCTTATGTAAAATGAGGATAGTCACATATACCTCATTTGTAAAGCACTTTGAGATCTACTGATGAAAAGTGCTAGGTATTATGATCCAACAGCCTTCAGGCCTGTGCCTGATTTCATGTAAGCTGGTGTCATTCGGAAGTAATGTCCACTTAAGTCAGTAGAACGACTCTGGGGTGTCTCAGGCCCCATCACGTCTACACAAAAAATAAGACCCTGAGGAAAGTAGGATGCAGCATCCCAGGTGGGAGACTCCTTGCTAAGCAGGCCCAGGGCACAGGGGTTAAGAAAGGAAAATAGATCATGGACCTGATCCCCCGCACTTAGGCCAATGTCAATACGAAGTTGGCGGTGGCGGGGTTGCACTGCGAGAAAGAACCAGGCGCAGAGCCCCTGGGGAGCTGAGTAGGTGCAATCAGGCTGAGCTTCATTTCCCTCTGAACAGCCGCTGCCCGGGATCTTACCTGCTCCACCACGCTGCGGGCGGCCTCCAGGGAGTGGAACACGGCGGCGTGGCGAAGGCCGGGCACTGCGGGGTGCAGCGGCGGCTCCTCGACGGCCACCACTCGGGCTCTGCGGAGCAGCTCTCTGCCGCCCGGCCCTCGCAGGGCCCACAGGCACTGCCACAGCTCGCCCAGCTCGCCCGCCTCGTACACGCCCAGCGGCGGCGGCAGCTCGCCCAGGCCCCGCAGCAGTTCCTCCAGGGCGCGCTCGGTCTCCGGGCCTCCCTGCGGGTCCTGGATGAGGAAGCCCTTCTCCAGCGCAGCCTGCGCCCCGTAGCAGAGGAGCCCCAGGACCCGGCATCTCCCGAACGGCCCCTGCCTCAGCCTCTGCTGCAAACGCCGGTGCAGCCTGGCCGCCGGGACGGTAGGGGTGGCGGGGACGCAGAGGGAATAGCACCTCCCCGGAGCGGGCACAAAGCAGCGGGGCTCGGGGCGGCCGCTTGCGCCCTCGCTATCGCTGAGGGTGAAGCAGACCAGGTCCGAGCCGGGCCCCTCCACAGCGAAGCACGGTCGGGCCTGTCCGGAGCAGCCCGCGGGAGGCGCCGCCATGGCGGAAAGCGAGCGGGGCAGCAGCGTGAGCCGGGCCAGCCGGCTGGGATGCAGCATCCCGCCGCAGCTACCCGGAGAAACAAAACCGAGCCAGCGCCAAGGACCCGCCGCCCCCTCGTGGCACGTGCGGGGAAAGGGAAACCCGATAAGGCAACGCGGGGGGAAACGAAAGCGATCGGGTGGTTTGTTAGCTGCCCAGCCCTCCAGCTATCACCAGGACTTGGACTGGAGCTGAAAACTGATGTCACTTAAGCTGCAGGGCCAAGTTTTCTAGCCAGCAGCGGCAGCAGGTTCTTCTGCAGAGCAGCCACTACAGAGAAACCGAGCCCTCTTGCTGCTGCTGGGAAACCACACAAAACAAAAGGGGCGGAGGACTGGGAGGCTATAACGATCTGTTTGCACGTTAGGTGATGACGGCATTTTTGACAGCAAGCAGTTGTGAGGAAAGAAACGAAACTCGTCGTCGAGGTTGCAAGGGATTTGGAGTCCCGTGTTTGCAGAGGGAGTGTTTATGTCCCCACTCAGCTCAAAGGTCTGACTGCATTGCTTGCCAAGATGCCCCCGTCCACACGCCCTTAACCGCGCAGCCAACTTTTTTTCAGTCCACTTGGAAAACAGTGCAGCAGCCAGAAAGCAAGTATTTTAATAGGGCTACATACAATGTTTCCTTATTGCAGCAGCTCAAAACATCAGACGCACAGCTCTCATATCTTATCAGGTGTGCAAGCCAAGCTCTTCTTGTGAAAAAGAAACTTACGGACGCCAAGGAAAGAGGATATCAGCCACCCAAATAGCCCAGTAATAATGACTATGTGAAAATCACCTTGAGGAAACCTTCCAAAGGTTTGTTGAGTTATCATCACAAATGGAAACATGAAGGGGAGGACTAGCATCCTATCAGGATTATCGTTATCTGGTTCTGCTTCGTCCATTTTTCAATAGGAACATGGAGATGGAAATGAAATCTGCAGGCAGCCCTCATCTCTTCAGCAGTTTATCCTCCATTCCTAGTCAGGAGCTCTGTATATGATGGCAGGATAGATTTCTATGGAAATGGCTATGTAAATCTTGCAGATCAACTGGCTGACTTCACTGAGTGGGGATTTTAAATAGCAAGAGCATATCAACACTTAAAATATACTGTTTCCTTGAAAATGTCGCTAGCAATAAAACATTGGGGCAAAAAGTATACAGTACATAAGGGGCCTACTTTTATCAGCCGAAATCAATGGCAAAGCTCGTATTGACTGCGGTGAGAGCAAAGTTGGATCCAAACAGTCTCTAAATAGAATGAACTGCTTTGAAGCCATAAACCCTGTTTAACTGGCCAGTTAAGGCAGGTTTACAGCACCTTTGTATTATCAGAGCAGCACAACACTGCCAGACCCTAATATGACCCTGTACTTTTTGTCTTCAGTGTCTTGAACACTATAGTTATGGACTTAACTACATTGGAAGTAAAACTTTAAATAAAGGAGAATAGGCAGGAGCCATTGCAGAGGCACTCCCTGTTTCTTTAACAACTTTCCATTTAACAGATAGCTATGGATACAGCTAAACTTGCTTTAGTCAATTTTAACATTCATCTACTTTGAAATAGGAACCAGAACCACTCAAAGTGGGTTCAAGAGTTATCTAGTTTTATGACAGCTTCTGTAAGTAACTTTGTCTGAAATAATGTTTTCTAACAATTGGTGAATCACAAGAGAACTCATGCCTTCTTCAGAAACAATAAAGTAATGGAGTTATTTGTAGATTTCTTTAGAGTAAACTTTTATGCTCTTGATGCCTATGTTAGGGCATGTCTACATTACGAAATTAGGTCGATTTTATAGAAGTCAATTTTTAGTAACCGATTTTATATAGTCGATCGTGCATGTCCCCACTAAGCGCATTAGGTCGGCGGAGTGCGTCTTCAATACCGTGGCTAGCATCGACTCACGGAGTGGTGCACTGTGGGTAGCTATCCCACAGTCCCCGCTGCCCATTGGAATTCTGGGTTAAGATCCCAATGCCTGATGGGGCAAAAACATTGTTGCGGATGGTTTGGGGTACATGTCGGCAGTCTCCCCTCCCTCCCTTCCTCCTTGAAAGCAATGGCAAACAATCATTTTGTGCCAATTTTGAACAGCTAGACACCAGGGCAATTAGAAGAGCATACAGAGGCATGCTGCGCATCAGAGAGGCTTTGAAAAACAGTTTCATGACTGACCCGGCTATAGTGTGACAGTTGTGTGTATTTGTCCTTGACACAAAGCCGCTCCCTTTGGTGAATGTACTTCCCTGGAAGCCAATCCCCCTCCCCTCCTTCGACCACAGCTGGCACAGGAAATAAAGTCCTTATTGTTCTGAATCCATTCATTATTTATTAAAAATAACTTGAGTTCACTGACAACACTGACTAGTAAAAGGTAGCCTGGGTGTACAAAGGGTTTGATAACGGGGTGGGCTGAGGGAGGAGGGAAAGACAAGGCCCCATTGCTTATTGTAACTACACTACAAATCAAAGCTGTTTGAATGACAGCCATCTGTTGCTTGGGCCATCCCCTGGAGGTGAATGGCAGGGTGCCTGGAGCCTCCCCGCTGCGTTCTTGGGCATCTGGGTGAGGAGGATATGGAACTTGGCAAGGAGGGCAGGCGGTTATACAGTGGATGCAGCAGGGGTCTGTACTCTAGTTGCCTTTCCTGCAGCTCCACCAGACGCCTTATCATGTCCGTTTGCTTCCCCATTAACCTCAGCATCTCCTCCTGTGTGTTCTGATCACGCTCACTGTATGCTTTCCTGACCTCTGCCATCAAATGCCTCCATGCATTCAGCTGTGCCCTGTCAGTGCAGGAGGACTGCATGAGCTCGGAAAACATGTCATCGCGAGTGCATTTTTTTCGCCTTCTAATCTGCAATAACCTCAGGGACGGAGTTGATGTGGGGAGCATAGAAGCATTTGCAGCTGCAGGGGGAGAAAAAGGAGAGTAGACTTTTAAAATGATACATTTCTGAGAACAAAAGGGAGACTCTTTCACAGTGAATCAAGCAGACAGCACATGTGCTTTAGGTACAAGGTCGCATTTTGCCTTTTATATTGGGTGCCTGCTGGTATGGTGACACATCACACACGGCTGGGCAACAGAATTCGGTTTCCAGGCAGCCATGATAAGGGTACGCAGGGTTGGCTTCTTCCACGTTCATAACATGTGGGAATGGTTTCAAACTGCAGCAGCCTCCTTTCCCATAGCAACCAATGTCGGCTGTGTTTGCCCTTTAAAAGGAGGGGTGCAGTTGCCGTTTAAAAGGAGGGGCTGCAGTTTTGGGGTAGATGTGCAGCACTCCTCCCTGCCCCTCCCCCCCCCCGCCCCACGTGGCTATTCTCCAGGTTCTAATGTGTTGGGGATCACCAGAGGGGATTACTGTTCCCTTACAAAACTTCCCCTATTTCAACTACGTGACCATGAATGATATCACTCTCCTGAGGCTCACACAGAAAGATAAAGACCGAATATTGCATGAATGTGACCAAGACCCAGGACCATTCACTGCCATATTTTGTGCTACAATGATTCCAGATCACTTGCTACTGGGTTGGCGTGGTAAAGTGTCCTACCGTGGAGGACAAAATAAGGCAGTCCTCCCCAGAAACCTTCTGCAAAGGCTTTCAGAGTACCTCCAGGAGAGCTTCATGGAGATGTCCCTGGAGGATTCCCACTCCATCCCCAGAAACGTTAACAGACTTTTCCAGTAGCTGTACTGGCTGCGAATGCATCTCAATTGTTCAGGGCAAATCAAACGTTAAACACAATTGATCTTAACCACTGTAGTGTCATTACAAATATGCACTCACCAGAGATGCCTTCTCCGCCTTCAGGGTCCGGGAACAATAGGCCCTGGGAGGGTATTGGCTACAGGGTAAGGAAAAGGTCTTGGCTTGCCTGCTATGCATTCTCCTCCTCCTCTTCCTCATCCACAAAATCCTCGTCCATGTTGCATGAGGCTGCCACCTTGCAGGTGTCTACAGAGAGTGTTGGGGTGCTAGTAGGGTGGCATACAGCTGATCATAGAAGCAGTATGTCTGGGGCTCTGACCTGGAGTGACCATTTGCCTCCTTTGTCTTTTGATAGGCTTGCCTGAGCAACTTAATTTTCACACGGTAGTGCACTGCTGTGCATCCCTGGTGTAGCCTCTCTCCACCATGCCCTGTGCAATTTTGGCATATATATCAGCATTTCTTCTGCTGGATCAGAGTTCTGCCTGCACAGATTCTTCTCCCCATACTGCAATCAGATCCAGTGTCTCCCATTTGCTCCATGCTGGAGCTCGTTTGCGATTCTGGGACTGCATGGTCACCTGTTCTGCTGAGCTCGCCATGCTGACCAAACTGGAAAAGAAATTGAAAAGTTCCCAGGGATAGCTCCCGAAGGCCAATACCATCGAATTGCACAGCGCTGCATCTGCAGTACCCCAAATTCAACCCCAGAAGGTCGATTTTAGCGCTACTTCCCTTATCGGGGAGGAGTACAGCAGTCGATTTTAAGAACCCTTTAGGTCAGCAGAACGGCCTTGGTTGTGTAGATGCATTCATTATAAAATCAACCTAATGCGGCTAAATTTGACCTAACCTCATTGTGTAGACCAGGCCTTAGCTTTAAGTACTGACAAAGCTCAGTGTCAGGGAAATAAGGCACCCTCCCCCCCGCTCCCGCCCCCGCCTCTTTCCCGGGGAAACAGCATGTACTGCTTTGTCCTGGTTTAAGAAGCCTAACAATACAAGGGACTTGAAGCTGCATAAAGTAACAGCCCTGACCTGGGGGAGGGAGTCACACACTCAATCCAAGAACTGACATGAGCTTGTGACCAAGAGAGACAGACCTTGTGAAATAAACACAAGAATGGCCATACTGGGTCAGACCACTGATCTATCTAGCCCAGTATCCAGTCTGCCAGTGGTCAGTGCCAGATGTTTCAAAGGGAAATACTCAACCTGCCAAAGTCTCTGTGTGGAAGATAGATGACCATCTGGTAAGCTAGACATGGATATAAGCTATTCATTGTTTTAAGGATATGCTTTTGCTAAAATGCTTTGGTTCCAAATAAATAGTACTTTGCTTTATGAGAGCTGACTGGTCACTGAATAACCTTGTCTTTGCCCCTCATGAGCTTATAACACTGCCTAAAAGGCCAATCCATGAAGGTGCTGATGCAATGAAAAGATGACAGTGAATGAAAATTAGCTATTGCTAATTGTTTTGAATCCAGCCAAGCCTGAGGGAAATATGTTTTCCTCCTTCCCTGAAATTATAGGAAAGAGAAGGATATATAGTCTCTATAAATCGAGCAAACGAGCAGCGCTCTGCTCACATATCTCGATTCTATGCAAACCCTCTTCCCATCCCTTAATTTTACAACACTCTTCAGCTGTATGCTCCATGCAGCACCCTTATCACTGCTTCTCAGCTGAGCCTGTTTACAACACGCAAGCAAAAAAACCAAGAGGCAGCAACTTCCCAGTTCTGCACTCTTTCTGCAATATGATAACATCACAGCATCATGGATGAGAGAAAGTTTGTAAAGCACTGCCAAGGAATTAAATGTATTGATTTTTTCTTTTAAGGGTCCTAATGGGATGTTGAAATGCTATTGTAATTTAAGCTTCAGCAACACAGAAGTCAGCAAACAGAGATGAAAACAGGGGAGTTTGAGTAGGATTTTGATATTTGTTTTTTGTTTTTTTCCTTGACAGTAGCTTAGGTGGGAAGGCTATGCCAGATACCGAGGCAGCAGTGGTAGTGATCCAAGGTATGGAAAAGGCAATGAAGATGACAGGATGTGGAAGCTGCAGGATATGCATTATCTTTTAGCAGTTACGCAAAAAAGAGCTTTGTTTGTACGAAGTGCCGCCAAAGCTGAGGGAAGGGAAGATCTGAGGTTTGGAGATACAGGTGGAAATTATGGTTGAGTTTCAAAGGGGATTTGAGCAGAGGATGGAAAGAAGGCAAGCGGAGGCTGAAGGGAAAAGTCAAGACTCACAGATGCAAGCTGGACTGGAGAACTGTGAGGGTAGACTGATGCATGAAAAAGTGGCCAATGGAAGCACGTGACTACAAGAACCAGGCAGAGGAAAAGACCAGCTAGTGAAGGAGAAATAGAGCTCAGGAACAGGTTGGCTGAGTTGGACAATGAAGAAGGAGCACAGCAGGCAGTAATAGAAGAAAGAGAAAGGAAGAGAAGAGCAGCTAGCCCTACAAGAAGAAGGGAAGAATCAATGGAGATAGCCAGAGTTCAGAGCCCCAGAAGGATCCCGATGACTCACAGAAGATTGTAAGGGAGAACAAAGGACAAGAGGACTTACAGCCAAAAAGAACAGGAGGAAGGCCAGAGAATCACACCAACACCAGTAAGAGACAGGTCTAGGTCTATGTGGCTGGTGACTCCCTGCTAAAAAGAACAGATGGGCCTATTATCAGAGCTGATTTGGAGAACAGAAGGGTGTGCTGTTTGCTGGGAGCTAAGATACAGGATGTGGACCTGAGGCTGAAGCGTATCATAGTGGGAGCAGGAAAGAATCCACTGATTGTGCTTCTTGTGGCAACAAATGATACTGCTAGATTCTTGCTGGAATACAAGGGTGACTATGCCAGGCTGGGGAAGATGCGTAGAGAAATGTAGACTCGGGTGATCTTCAGAGGGATTCTACTTGTCCCTAGAGGAGGAGAACGAAGGTGAGACAAGATTATGATGATCAACAAATGGCTCAGGCAATGCTGCTGTAAGGAAGGCTTTGGGATGTTTGACCAATGGGAGGCATGCATGGACAAAAGACTGATCTCATGGGTTGCATTCCACCTGAGTAGGGTGGATGGAGGATGGCACAAGTGATTAAAAGAGCTTTAAACTAGGAACTCAGGGGAAATGGTTGGGAGATGCTCATGTAATCTCCACGCCTGAGTCTAATATCGATAGGGAGGCAAATAAAGAAACAGAGAATACAGCAATGGAAAAAGAAACAGCAGTGGATAGGAGAATGGACATTAAGAAGAAACAGTGACAATACCAATGACACTAATAGTCAGGTAGGCAATACTGGCAGTACAATACTAAAAAGTTCTATAGTCATATACATAAGAAGAAAACAAGGAAAAAAGAAGTGGGACTGCTAAGAATTTAAGATGAGGTGGACTCTTGGAGATTAAAGATAATCTAGGCATGGCCCAGCATCTAAATGAATACTTTACCTCAGTTTTTAATAAGGATAATGAAAAGCTTAGGGGTAGTCAAAGGATGGCTAATGGAAATGAGGATATGGAAATAGAAATTATCACATCCAAGGTGGAAACCAAACTCAAACAGCTCAATGGAACTAAATTGGAGGGCCCAGATAATCTCCACCCAAGAATATTAAAGGAACTGCCACATGAATTTGCAAGGCCAATGGCAAGGATTTTTAATGAATCTGTAAACTCAGGGGTTGTACCCTATGACTGGAGGATTGCTAATATAGTTCCTATATTTAAGAAGGGGTGGGGGAGAGTGATCAGAGAAATTACAGGCCAGTTAGTTTGACCTCAATTATATGCAAGGTTTTGGAACAAATTTTAAAAGAGAAAGTAGTTAAGGACATAGAGATAAACGGTAATTGGGATAAAATACAACACGGTTTTACAAAAGGTAGATCATGCCAGACTAACCTGATTTCTTCCTTTGAAATGAGAACTGATTTTTTAGACAAAGGAAATGCAGTAGATCTAATCTACCTGGATTTCAGTAAGGCATTTGATACAGCTCCATATGGGAAATTATTAGTTAAATTGGAGAAGATGGGGATTAATTTGAGAATTGAAAGGTGGATAGGAAACTGGTTAAAGGGGAGACCACAATGGGTCATGCTGAAAGGTGAGCTTACTAGTGGAGTTCCTTAGGGTTCAGTCTTGGGACAATCTCATTTAACATTTTTATTACTGACCTTGGCACAAAAACTGGGAGTGTGCTAATAAAATCTGCAGATGGCACAAAATTGAGAGGTACTGCCAATACAGAGGAGGACCAGAATATCATACAAGAAGATCTGGATGACCTTGAAAACTGGAGTAATAGAAATGGGATGAAATTTAATAGTGCAGAGTGCAAGGTTATGAACTTAGAGACTAACAACAAGAATTTTTGCTATATACTGGGGACTTACCAGTTGGAAGTGACAGAAGAGGAGAAAGACCTGTGAGTATTGGTTGATCACAGGATAACTAACTATGAGCTGCCAATGTGATGCAGCCGTGAAAAAGGCAAAAAGAGGTATTTCCAGTAGAGATAGGGAAGTGTTAGTACCATTATACAAAGCACTGGTGAGACCTCAACTGGAATACTGTGTGCAGTTCTCATCTCCTATGTTTAAGAAAGACAAATTCAAACTGGAACCAGCTCCCATGTATGTCTCAGGTACGCTGCATACTTGATTGGCTTTTCATCGGCAGATCTCATGCTCCGCTGCATCCAGATGGGCATCCAGGATGTAAGTGCTCACACCACCCATTCTGAGTTGGAACAGATGCACAGGTGCTTGCTCCTGTCCTCCTCATACAATACTGCTACTATTGCCACTGCTTCTGCAGTTTGTGCCAAATAGGGATTAACAGTTCCTTGCAGCACTTGCTGGGAAAAGGGCTGAAAAGCAGCGTACCCAGTTTTTGGGTTGCCATCCTGGTAATAGCTACTTCCATTGGCAGCCCAGATGGTTAAACCCTGCTCCTTTGCTTTACTGAAGCTGGGTTTGATCCAGAAAGGTGACACGATGACTAGGTCCGTTGCTGGAAGTGGGCACTCAAGTTTCTGGCATTTGGTCAGCAATGATACAGTAATATGCTCAACTAGGATGATCTCTGCACTGCGATGTCTCTATTCAGGAGGTTGCGGGTCCAGTTGGCCAAACGAGGGGATGACACCCTGCCCTCGTTCACATGACCAGAGAGGACGTATCTTACTGGGGTTTGGGAAGTTCTGATGACAGGGGACATCCCTACCAGGTGCTCCCAATGGCCCAGTGCCCAAACTACGGAGTACCTCCCTTTCGCAGGCACTGACCTACCTCTTGACTTCACTCACGACTCTGGAGCCATAAGCCACCAGCTGCAGCCCAGTTCCCTGATCCTGCAGGAGGACT
This sequence comes from Trachemys scripta elegans, assembly GCF_013100865.1. Classification (NCBI taxonomy): domain Eukaryota; kingdom Metazoa; phylum Chordata; order Testudines; family Emydidae; genus Trachemys; species Trachemys scripta. The sequence continues at coordinate 171,284,839 of NC_048300.1, forward strand.
GCGCTGATGCCACTATCAGATGTTCCCAGTTGCAAATAGTATGGATAGTTGGGTTTAGGGTAGGCTAAGGCCGGTGCTTTGGCCAGAGCCTGCTTCAGCATGGTGAAAGCCTGCTGATGGCTTTCCTCCCATTGCCATTCCTGCCCCTTCCAAAATAACTAGTATAGTGGCTTAGCTATCTCTGCGTACTTGTCAATAAACTCCCTGGAGAAACCAGTGAGCCCTAGGCTGGACCGGAGGGCCAATACATCACACGGGGCTGGGAGCTTACAGATCAGCTCCACGCGCTGCTGATCTGGCCTCCATCCCTCTGGACCCAGATGGATTCCCAGGTAAATTACAGTGTCCAGGGCTATCTGGGGTTTTGCTGGGTTTATAATAAAGCCCGTCTCCTGGATCTTCCCCAGGACCTCTTCCAATGCATCCAGGTTCTCTTCCCTGGTTGGGATGGTGATCAGTATGTCGTCCACATAGCTCAGAGTACTGTACCAATTCCTCGGGGACTTCCACATGGCTGACACAAAACGATGGCAGATGGAAGGAGTGTTGTGTAGCCCCTGTGGAACCCTGGTAAAAGTTAGTGGTCTGCCTTTATACATGAAGGCAAACTTGTGCATTGATCACTGGTGTAGAGGGATGCTAAATAAGGTGTTGGATAAGTCCAGGACCAAGAAGCACTTGGCGCCTGCTGAGATCGCTACCATGATCTCCTTGTATTTTGCCACTACTGGGGCCAGCCTGGGTGTAATTCGGTTGAGTTCCCGATAGTTGACAGTCAAGCCCTAAGTCTTCTGGTCCACCTTCAGATGGGCCAAATAGGAGAATTGCACAGACTCTCCGATTCTATGAGCGCCCCTTGCTGCAAAAGGGCCTTGATGGTTGGCTTCAGGCCTTCTGCAGCTGCGGCAGGGTAACAATATTGCTTTAATGGCCTTGGATCCGGGCCGTCCACCCGGACCTCAGCGTTGATTCTGCCACTCTGGAGTTTGTTGCTGGCAAATGCTCCAGAATACTTCTGAGCTATAGCAGACATGTCGGCTTCCCACTGGGGCTTCTCAACAATTTGAAATACCCCTTTCCACCCTACATGCTTACTGAGGAGCAAACATGCTAGCTATCTGGGAAACACTGTTCTGCTGTGAATCACACATAGTTTTAAGGGCCCAGCATAGGTCATGTAGCTTTGGACATGTAGCCATAAGAAGGCATGGCCACAACAAAGAAGACATGACTAGGTAACTATGATCTACTGAAAGTACATGCGTGGAAGGAAGGAAAAGCAAGGTGGGCTCTGTCTGGTTAAAAATATGTGGGTGTAGGTGCACAGCCCCTTTGGTCATGAGTAGAAGAGCCCCACTGAATCACTAAGAAACCAACCAGGAGTGTAATTTCAGTTGAATGCACACACCACAGAGAAGTCAGGGAATTGAGTAAGATGTAGCTTTTCTTATGCAGGAGAAATTTACAAAAGGATCCAGAAAAGGTGAAGGTTGACAAAGAGAAGCAAGGGGATTGCAGAAGAATATTACCATGAGAATACTTTCCAGAGGGATACCTGGACAAGCTGCTGTTTGTGTGCGTAGACAAATGAAGACAAGACTGTGAAGAACTTCAAAAAGATTCACAAAACTAAGTGATTGGGTAACAAAATGGCAAATGAAATTTAATGTGGATAAATGTAAAGTAATGCACATTGGGAAAAATAACCCCAACTATACATACAGTATGATCGGGGCTAATTTAGCTACAACAAATCAGGAAAAAGATCTTGGCGACAGTCAAAAAAGCAAACAGGATGTTAGGAATCATTAAAAAGAGGATAGAGAATAAGAGGGAGAGTATCTTATTGCCCTTATATAAATCCCTGGTATGCCCATATCTTGAATACTGCATACGGATGTGGTCTCCTCATCTCAAAAAAGATATACTGGCATTAGAAAAGGTTCAGAGAAGGGCAACTAAAATTATTAGGGGTTTGGAACGGGTCCCATATGAGGAGAGATTAAAGAGGCTAGGACTATAACAGTGTTTAAAAGAGAACTGGATAAATTCATGGAGGTTAAGTCCGTTAATGGCTATTAGCCAGGATGGGTAAGGAATGGTGTCCCTAGCCTCTGTTTGTCAGAGGGTGGAGATGGATGGCAGGGAGAGATCACTTGATCATTACTTTTTAGGTTCACTCCCTCTGGGGCACCTGGCTTTGGCCACTGTCAGTAGACAGGATACTGGGCTAGATGGACCTTTGGTCTGACCCAGTACGGCCGTTCTTATATTCTTATGTAAGACACTTTCCCATTGAGGAATAGACTAGTATGTTACACTTTCAAATAGGGCTGATAACCATGGATGCCATCATATGAGTTGCCTGCTTGCTCCTGGACCACTTATGCAAGCAGTTCTCGAATTGTTGTCTGTAGACTGCTGATGGACCACAGAGCAGTTGCTGGTGGCTCAGGAGAGCTGTCTGGTCATATGTTGCTGGCTCTTCTTTATTTCCAGGGGTAAATTGCATTAGAAGAAACTAAAACTACATTAAATCCTTTTCTAATATTACTTGTTCATATCAGTAATTTCTGTTTTTCTCATAGGGATGTTATCTGGAACTAGTGGTAAGCCACGTGGTCAGGAATGGGATGAGACATGGTCCGTGAAATACCTATCTGGAACTGGTGTTTTTCTCTTTTGGAGCACTTGGTAGTAAACAGCATTCACATAGTGTTGTTCATCAGTAGACATCTCCCAAACCACCTTTGCTGAGGGTGTAAGGCAGATCACTGGGTACACAATACATACATTATTCAAGTACCTTTTCTGGAACATATATTTACTTTGCAACTCTTTTTGTACACTCACCCGCCAGCTTGAACATAGCCAGACTTGATCTGAGACACTTTGTGTGCAAGGGTGTGATTCTTCCCCTGCAGGATATAAGTAACTTGCACTGAAGTCAATAGGGAGAGAATCAGGCCCCTGATGTTTAACATTGTCAAAAGTCCAGGTAGTTTTATGCCTTTTTTTTTTTTTTTTTTTTTTTTTTTGAGCCTTATATGCAGGAAAAGACTATTACAGTCGTTACTTGCAAAACACATTGTAGAGAAGTACACTATTCACAAAAGTACACTTGCATTTTTCCTGCATTGCTCATGCATCGGTGAATGTTTGAGCTGAAAGAATGTTTTGGTAACCAACATGCAAACAGGTACATCAAATACCTTGTTTTGTTTACCAGATCCAATATCTAATACTGTTACTGCTGCTACATGTAACATACATTTGAAGTAGGATTTGCTGAGGTCAGATATGCAAACTTGGATGTGTGTTTTGCTATGCTAGAGCTGTGAAGTATAGCCCTAGTAGGTAATTCTGGGTATATGGTCCAAACCCATATTCAGAAAATGTATTGGTGCTAAAAATGAAAAAATCTTTTGCAATTTTCATTTTACAAGCAGAGTGTAGAGAAGATTTTAGAAAATGATTTTTTGGCTAACTCTGATAGTCTTCTTACAGGACATTTACACTTTTAAACCCCCGCCCCCAGAAGTCAGTGAGCCTTTGTTTCAAATAAACATTAAGTGCTAGTAGATAATACGGCTCTGGAATTATTCACCGTCTGAACAAAATTCATCCAGTTTACTCCTAAACTTACGTATCCCCCTGAAAATTGTTTGCAGTATTGTAGCTATCTCAGTCCCAGGACATTAGCCAAACAAGGTGGGTGAGGTAAGTAATGGTCCAACTTCTCTGTGAAAATGTTAGCTGAGAGAAAAAATTAATGGTCTGGGAGCTCTAGTGGTGTGGGAAATTAAACAATCTGGCCCCAAGCAGGGTGACCAGATAGCAAGTGTGAACAATTGGAACACTTTTTTTTGGGGGGGGCACGTATTTGCATATATAAGACAAAAATCCTAAGATCTGGACATCCGGTCACCCTAACCCCAAGCATCAGCTCGAGATTGGCAGACAGGTTGGGAGGTGGGGTGACTGGAAATTTTGTGCCACTTCTCCAAGCCTGAGGCTGCCCTGCCTTGGGCTGGTCCTCGGAGGCTGTATTAACTTGTGCCAGCTGTGAGCACCCCCAGAGAGGGCCTTTGTAACAGACAGAAAATCCCCAGGCAGGGGGGAGAGCAGGGGAGGTAGGAGCCCAGGCTGGAATGACCCAGCAGCACAGCGCCCAGCTGCTTTACAGCCCGAGGGCATCCCTCCCCTTATGGCTAGTTGTGAAGATACACACAGCTCGATCACACCTGCTGGCTGGAATGCGGTTTGCAGACACGCCATGTGTCATAGGGGATGCCCTGGGGGCGTATGTCCGATGCAATCAGAGCGGGTGTAGGGTAGCTCTGCGGAAACCGCTCCGTTCGTGTGGATGGGAAGCAGGGCTATGACCAGCTGAAACCAGGAGTCGGGCATATTTCCCAAGCGCTGGTTTCGGAGCCTGGCGCAAACCTGTGCGGGGCAGGGGCCCAGAGTGGGGAGGGGGATGCACAGCAGGCAGCTGGAGCCAGGCAGGGAGTGGGAGTGGCCCGGTGTAAACGGGCTCGCCGCGGTCTCCACACACCCCTCGCCTGCTGCAGCCACCCGGAGCCAAGTTTCGCTTCTCCGTAAAGGAAACCGAAACTGCTCCCTTCCCTTCCCCAGCCAGCAGCGCCTGTCACATGCTCCCCGCTATTAAATGGAGCCCGCGCCCCTGCCCGGCGCTCCAGAGCGCTGCAGCCCAGCACCGCGATGCACCTGGCCGAGATGCGCAGCTTGCCCCAGGCGCTGGCGATGCTATTCCGGGTCCTCCAGGCGCAGCTGAGCGCCCTGTGGCTCTGCCTAGCGCCCTTCTCCTGCCGGCTCCGGGGGGCGCTGCTGCCGGGGAGGAGCCCCCCGCTGCAGGAGGAGGGCGCTGGGGAGCCGGATGGCGCCGAGGTGCCCACGGCCCCCACCAGCGTCAACTATCACTTCACCCGCCAGTGCAACTACCGCTGCGGCTTCTGCTTCCACACGGCCAAGACCTCCTTCGTGCTGCCCCTCGAGGAGGCCAGGAGGGGGCTGGCCATGCTCAAGGAGGCGGGTGAGTCTGCCCCATCGCTGGTCCTGGAACCTCCGGGGTGAACTCCGCTGCTGGGACCAGGGCTGTAGGCTGAGGGTATCCGCCTCCCGCCTGGCGAGGTCATCCAATTAGTGCAGCAAATACTCTGACATGGTCCAAATTCTGATTGATTGCTATTATTATTATTAATGATTAGGATTATTTTAAATTTATTATCCAAATGTTGAATTTTATGGGGAAGGGAATTGACAAAATCCCCCCTTTTGATCAAAATTTTCCCCAATTCTCCCTCCCTCCGCACCTTTCTCTGCTAGCCCTGAATTAAAGCTGTGACCCAGCAGAGTAGGTTCAGTCTCCAATTCTCTCCTTATTCTGTCATGTGCTGAAAAAATATTGAAAGTACAGTATGGGGGGGGGGGACGACAAATTTGGAGCAGTGCTGCTATGTGACATCTTCATAAAATGTAGCCAAAATTTCTCCCCGGTAAAAAAAATAAACCTCCTTTGCCATTTCAGACGAATAGGTTTAGTTTTGGTTCAACTAGGAGGGAGCTCAAACTGCACCTGAAAGTTACAATCTAGTTGCTGCCTTAAATGTGAAAAGATACAAAAACTGCAGTAGAGGCTGATATCATCTAAAAGTGGGGAGGCAAATCTGACTTGTAAAGGTCTGGTTTACAAGTAAAGAGGACTGATTATATTATTAGCCCACATTTTCAAAGCTTGAGTGCCTGAAGATAGCCTGCTAAATCCAAAAATAAAGTATCTAAATGTGGATTTAGGAGTAGCTTTTCAGATACCCAGGTTTGAAAATATTGGCCTTATAATTTTAATGATTTGTAAATAATCTTCTATACAATAATGTGCATGGTACTTTACATCCTGAATAGAGACGAGGGGTGAAATCTTGGCTCCATTGAAGTCAATGGGAATTTCATATGTTTAGGAAAATCATAGCAAAACTTTAGCAGAAAAAGGGGTTTCCTCTCTTCATACATATTTGAAACAGTTTATTGAACTCAATGGGAGCTCTATGAACTGTGGTTCACCATTAGTATATCTGTGCAAATCATCTGCATTCTTCTGTGCATATGTTGTGAGAAAAAGTTCCCAAAACTTAAATTGAGCCAATTTAAATAGTATTTCTCTTTTTTTGTCAAATACTAGGTATGGAAAAAATAAACTTTTCAGGAGGAGAGCCATTTCTGCAAGAGAGAGGAGAATTTGTGGGCAAATTGGTCCAGTTTTGCAAGCAGGAACTAAAACTGCAAAGTGTCAGCATTGTGAGCAATGGCAGCATGATTAGAGAACGATGGTTCAAGCGCTACGGTAAGAAAAAATGATGTATATGTTTAAAAAGATGCATGGGTTTCAGGAGTCTTCTCAATTCAACTTTATAGTAAGGTGTCTGACTGTGAATATTGTTGTTAATAATACATTTACAGTAAATTCAAACAAAACCAAATAGACTTACGTGTACTTTTAAATCGAAGGTATTTAGACTGACTTTAAATACATTAGCCCCAGGTGTCCCATGTCTGTGTAGAAGAGGAGTGTGTCACCTTTGAGATGCTCTCCAGTCCTCCCATGACCATGTGGAATCCTCTTTGATAGGGTTCCTCATGATGGGTTTTGAGGGTGTACTTGACGGTGGAAGGTGGCAGAGCTGGGCACTTAATGACTCTTTACTACAGAAATTGAATATAATGTAATGTTTTGTCTATTTCAGGTGAATATCTAGATATTCTTGCAGTTTCCTGTGATAGTTTTGATGAGGAAGTCAATGTTTTAATTGGCCGTGGACAAGGAAACAAGAACCACATTGAGAATCTCCAAAGACTGAGAAAGTGGTGCCGAGATTATGCTGTGGCTTTTAAATTAAATTCAGTAATTAATAGATTTAATGTTGACGAAGATATGAATGAACAGATTGAGGCACTAAATCCTATCCGGTGGAAGGTAAGTAAGAAATACAAGGCCACATGTTCTCTTCTCAGGGAAAGGGGAGAAGCAGGAAGGTAGGGTTGCCAGGCATCTGGTTTTTGACTGGAATGCCTGGTTGAAAAGGGACCCTGGCGGCTCCAGTCAGCATTGCTGACTGGGCCTATAAGAGTCTGGTCAGTGGCGCAGCAGGGCTAAAGCAGGCCTCCCATACTACAAACCCCTCGGCCCCAGCCTGGAGCCCCCTCCTGCAGCCCAAACCCTTCATCCCCAGCCCCATCCCAGAGCCCATACCCCCTCACCCAGAACCTCTCCCCCAACCCCAAGCCTCCTCCCATACTATAAACGCCTTAGCCCCAGACTGGAGCCCCCTCCTGCACACCAAACCCCTCATCCCTGGCCCCACCCCAGAGCCCGCACCCCCAGACAGAGCCCTCACCCCCGCCCATGCCCCAATCCCCTGCCCAAGCCCAGAGTCCCCTCTCACACCCTGAGCCCCTCATTTCTGTCCCCATCCCAGAACCCGCACCCCCAGCTCAAGCCCTCACTCATTCCTGCACCACAAACCTCTGCCTCAGCCCAGTGAAAATGAGTGAGGGTGGGGAAGAGCAAGCGATGGGGGGAGGGGGGTTGGAGGGAGCGGGGTCGGGGCCTCAGAAAGGGGGCGGGGCCTCAGAGAAGGGCGGGACAAAGGTGTTTGGTTTTGTGCAATTAGAAAGTTGGCAACCCTCCAGGAAGGGGGCATGGTGGAGCAGAGCTCTGCTATGCCTGATCTTCCAATTGGGTGAGATAGAGCTGTGGTTCTAATTGCTGATGGCACTTAGTATCAGGGATCTGTAACCGATTCCCAGACAGGCCACCTGCCTCACTGCATTTGAGTGACACTCAGATACTGTCGAGAATTTGCCCTTTCGTGTTATTTACAAGGAAATATTTTTTCACCATACAGAAGGCTGGTGATTTTGGGACATATAGGGAATGTCATGTTTTTTTATAGGAAAAAAAATTGAAAATGTCATATTATTTTGAAAAAAGGAAGAAGTCTGAATACACAATATTAATTATTATTAAGTATATTTTTCATTAGAAAAGTGTTAAATAGCTATCCTCATTAGTTTAAAATCTTGTAAGGCTAGCATGCTTTTAAATGTGCAAAGACACATGGAAGAGTCTTTCTCAATTGTTAGAGCCTGATCCTCCACTCTATTACACTAGTTTGCAGCATTTTAATTCAATTGAAATAAATGTAATTGAACTGGAATAAAACTGGTATAACAGAGTGGGGCATCAAGCAGTTTGATCTCTAGGAAAAAAACGATGAGAGAAATCTTGTCCCCACTGAAGTCAATGGCAAAACTCTCATTGACTTTAATGGGGCCAGGATTTCATCCTATTGGCGTCTCTCATTTACGCTGGTTTTACACTCCATGGTATGCTGGTGTAACTCCATTGACTTCACTGAAGATTCAGCCAGTTGAAACCACTGTGAAAAGAGAGACCCAGGCCCTCTCAGTCATAGTGGGGTTTATGTTTTGTTTTTTCCCATGGTAATTATGACAGATATACAACCTTCATCATATACTTTCTGTCTTTCAGGTATTCCAATGCCTGCTCATTGAAGGAGAGAATACAGGTGAAGATGCACTGAGAGAAGCAGAGAAATTTATGATCAGTGATGAAGATTTTGAACGATTCCTAGATCGCCATAGAGAGATCTCATGTTTAGTACCAGAATCTAATCAGAAGGTAAAATGAAGCTATTCTTTGATAATTCTTTATGATCAGAAACTAGAAAATAGCATAGTAGCTAATGCTTTGCTTACTAATACTTTGCTTAGAAGTTAGACAATATAATTCCTTTAGCAGCTGGGTTTTTTTTATATTTGGAGAATTTTAAAAAATATCTATTCCGTATGGAGTGAAAAGCACATAACACTGGGATACTTACAGTTATGGAGCCCAATTCCACCCCCATTGAAATCAGTGGGAATTTTGCAATTGATTTCTATGGTAGCTGGACCAGGCAATGTTGGTGGTACTAAGGTAGATGGGGGCATTAAAAATACCAACAGAGTAACAGTAATAGGTTAGGTTTTCTAAGCGAAAACCTGCATAGTGAATTTAAAACAAAACAAAACAAAAAAGAATCCAGAGGAATTTAGTGCCAGATCACAACATTTAAGGATGGTCACATTTTAATTGATAAGTTTTTTAAAATTCGGATCCCAGTTTTCAAATGTGGATGCTTCAATAGGCCACATCCTTCCTTTTGAATTTCATACAATCATTTAAACATGTAAAATGGGTATTCACTGTACATATCTAAGTGCTGATGTGAACATCCAAGTAAGTGATTGGATATTTTTTAAAAGCACCTGAATCCATTTGAGCACCCATATTTCAATCTGATGCTTCAACCACACAAAAAATGGTAGTCAAGCAACAATTCGTTCTTTCATAAAAAGCCACCTTCATGGTTCTCTATCTGCTACTCACTAAGAGCATGATTCAAAGTTCATCGAAGTGAATGGAAAGACTCCAACTGATTCCAAAGGACTTTGGATCAGGCCCTAAGGGAATGGATACTTATTATGCCTATACCTTACTTCTCCCCTAACTTTCACTAAAAACATAGATTTTAGTTTGTCTAGTAATTTATAGTTTTTTCTATACTTTTACAGATGAGAGACTCATACCTCATTCTGGATGAATATGTAAGTTTTTGTTTGCTACTTAATGAATTAATATTTGTCTATCAGTTAATATGGGCTATTCATGGTTTAGCAGGCTAAATTACAATTATTTCAGTTTAATGTTTACCCCTATACAGCACTTTCCACATGTTTCTGAAAGAATGGCCTGCTACCTGTGGATGCAAGGAAATTGTATTCATCATCATAAACATTTAGACAACTCAGACACAGGATCTGATCCTGCAAATGGACCTGAGTGAGCAGCTTCACAAGTGCATAGGGGTCCATCTGCATGCAACCAATTGCAGGATCAAGAACATAGTTTACACATCTGTTATATTTGATCCTCACTGTGAAGTTAAATTTGCAGAACTAATTTGTATGGGAATGTGTATTCTTTACCTATATGTAAACTAAGCAGGATATTTTCTAACTCTCTTTGTACCATCTTTTAGGAGAAAAAAAAAGACCCTGGTCCTGCAAAGATTTACTCATGTGCTTAACTTTACACTTGCGAGTAGTTTCATTGGCTTCAGTGGAATTATTACTCACATGCATAGAGCTAACCATGTGTATGAGCCTTCACAGGATTGGGGTTTAAGTTATTTAATTTTGTAGAAATACTCCACTTTTAGCTACTTTCTAATTTTCTTAATCTATGAATTTTCTAGATGCGTTTTCTGAACTGTAGAAATGGACGGAAAGAGCCTTCCAAATCTATCCTGGATGTAGGCGTAGAACATGCTATAAAATTCAGTGGATTTGATGAGAAGATGTTTCTGAATCGAGGAGGAAAATATGTGTGGAGTAAAGCAGATATGAAGCTAGAATGGTGACTCCAAGTATTTTTTTATTGCACATGTGCTTTGTAGTACTATAATAATAATTATTATTTTTGACATAAGTATTGTATGTTTGTTTCTTATTTTTATGCTTTATATATATGCCAAAGACCATTTTTAATTAAAAGTAGAGTAATGTTAATTGCAGAGAAAATAGTGTGTGTAACTTTAAATTTTAGCTTGCTTAAAACTAATCTTTTTGAAATTTAGATTGTTTTTATCTACTGTGTACTCAGGGATTGCTAAATAATGATTGAATTTAGATATAAGATGATCTCCCAAATCTAGTACTTACCTAGTCTCTTAAAATTCTTAAACTACACCTTCCACTATGGTAAAATATATTGTAAAAATATATGTAGTTCTAGGCATAAAGAGTATTGCATTAAATTAGAAAAAGTCATATAGGAAATAGTTTTAAAATAATAAATCAGTGACCCAGAAAAACAAAAACAACAAATGCAACATCATAATATATTTCTTTAATGACAAGTTAGACAGGTAGATTTCTTATCATGAAGCTTGTTCTGCCTAGTTCTTAAGAAATAATAAGTTACAATTCCAGGCTAGGTCACTAGGGGGCAAATCAGTAGTGCTTTGAAGACAATGCTGACATTTTCTTGAGTAAGAACTGTTGAACATTAGCTACCATAATATATGACTGAGGCATAAGCTAAATTAAGTTAAATGGAAACCAGTGCCAAGTGAAACATCCAATTGTCACTTTGCAAGCATTTGTTTGTGAAAGTGTATATTTCCTCCAGTATTTGTAAATGTGATGCAGGGTGCAATTTTCTCGTGTTCACTAGAGAATGCTACTTTTGTTAGGGGAGAATATGAAATTTTTCCCAAAACATAATCATGTTTTTACCCTTGATGGTAAACATTATTTCACTGGAAACTGACAGTGTTTCTCATGGGAAACAATCTTTTGTTTTAATAAAAAGTATTCAAGGTGAAAACCAAATATTTTGCTTTGTACGTGAATCCACTCAAATCTTACTTTTTAAATGATTTTTTCCCCACATCCTGCTCTCGTGGGGAGCTCTATTAGAGAGAGTGGACAGAATTCTGTAATGCCTGCCTTGTGTTAAAGAAATGCTAGAGTTATTTGCTGTATATTTTGCTAAGCCAGGAAGTCAGAAACCACAAAGTTCACAAACCATATGTCTTCATTTAGAAGCCAGCTTGGCTTAGTAATCACCCTTATTTAGTAGCTGCACCAATAACATACAAGCTGTAAGTGAAACCAATAAAATTTAATAACAGCCACCTTTGATTTCAAGGGGTAGCATCAACTTGAAATATAGTAAACTCAAAAACACGAGTTAGAAGTAATTTCAGTTATTACACTTGTGCCTGAGCCGTCCCCCTCCCTCCCCGCCGCCAATTGTGATGGTTTTACAGTTATGTTTTTCTACTTTTAAAAATGTTTTTTTCTCTTCCTAATTTTTTGTGTGAAAAACCCTACAAACAGGCAACTCACTGAGGACCCGATCCTGCAGACACTTATGTGTGAGTAAGTTTACTCATTCAGATAGTCCCATTGAACTTAGGCCTGGATCCTCAAAGATATTTTAGCTCCTAACTTCCATTGAAATCAGTAAGAATTAGGTGCCTAACTATCTTTGAGGATATGGGCCTCAATGCTTATAGTTACTAATGTGCATAAGAGTTTGCAGCATCGGGCCACAGCATGTGTCAAATGCTAGTGTAAATAAATAATAGAGAAATATACATGTTTTCTCTAATTTCTTTCAATTATAGTAATTTTACTTCTTGTTTTAACAATAATAGGTAAAGTATTTTCGGAGAGAAATTAAACTTTTAATTTGACTCTTTAAAGCTGCAGCACTAGATGATTACAATGGTCCCTCTGGCCTTGGAATCTATGAAAGGGAGAAGTAATTAAATGTAATAGAAGCCACAGCTTCTAGATAGAGTTTTATGGCATTACACCCTGCTGAAAAAATGGGAGAATATTTTTAAATAGTAAATTTAGGTCTGTATTTTATTGTCCTAACCATAATGACGTAGAGCCTTTAAAGAACAAAAGAGTGCCGAGAGAATTCTACAATCATTACATTGTCTATACATAGATTTTTATTAATTTTTTTTCTCAAGGCATTTTAACTTCTCCAGATAGAATTAAAAGGCTTGATCCCACAATCTTTAAATAAAATTCCCCATGACCTCAGTTGGAGTTTTCCCTAAGTAAAGACTGTGGGACAACACCCAAAGTATATACTTGTGTCCTTGAATATGATTTTTTCTTATGGCTAAAATCTTGGATCCAACATATATCCTCTGCAGCCAGGCTGTGAGCTGAGGAGTTGGAATTCTCTGTGATTTCTGGTCCAGCCCCACCTTGAGGAATGGCTAGCGCTAGTGTCTCCTTGTATCATTAAATCCATCAGCCTACTGCTAACCCAAAATGCCTGCTGCGTAGCAGCATGCAGGGAGCCTCCTCAGGTATGAGCCACACACATAGAAGTATACAACTCCTATGCAGACCCTTTTAATCTTGCCACCCTTCCTGCCCCTCTGTCATTTGCACAAGAGAAATGCAACAGTTTTGCTACAGGAATAAAAGAGTTAGAGAGCAGAAGCTAAAAAGTGAATAGAAAAGCAACTAAAAAAATTCATACATTTAGAAACATTTGAAAAGAATGATAAAGAACCAAAATGTTCAGAGTGCTGTGAAGAGAGTTCTGATTTGTGTTCTTACTTTTCATATTCAGTCCTGTGGGATTTTCATCGTCTTTACTACAATATTCAATAAAATAAACCCAAACCCACTGTATGTGGTATTGCTTCAAAGGAGATGAAAATTGTCTGCACCAAGATACATCACAATGAGAACTTGCTTTAGTTTTTAAGATACTTTGAAGGCCAAACCTTAGCAGTGAATAGACACTTTATACATTTTACAATTTAAGGTGCTTCTGAATGAAAAAATCCTTGTCGTTTAAAGTTTTAGGTTTTTGACTGTAATAAAATGAAGGGGTTTTATCCATAGCTATAAGTTTCAGTATTAATCTAGACTGATGTGTGCTATTTTTACATAGATACAGTATATAGATGTGGTTCTATTAGAACAAATTGTATATTTTAGGCCCTGATCATTTAGACACGTGCTTGACTTTAAATATGTGACTTTAGGTCTCAATCCTGGAAACATATATGTGCTTAACTTTACTAACATGAGTAGTCTCATGGTAGTTAAGAACATGCATATGTGTTTGCAGGATCAGGCATTAGCTTGCACAGTAATTTTTTAGCACTTTTATTGCTTTTCATATTAGGAAAAGTGACAGGTAGAAAGAACTCAATGCACTTGAAGTCAGTAAGAATTTTTTCTGAGTAAGTAATGTAGGATATGCCCTATCTGATGTGCTTAGCTTTCATTATAAAGTGTAACTGTAATATTTTAGTGTGTTGCAGAAATATGATGTTGCATTTATTTATTATTATTACTGAATTTTTTTAAATGTTTTGTAAAAAGTTGATATTAATATATTGTGCATTGTAATAAAGTCTTTTAATTTTCTTAAATGTACCTATAGTTTATTTTTGTAACATATAACACAGAACCATATAATCTATCATATTCACAAGGAGTGTTAAATTTTGGAATCTAAGGTCCTAATCCAGCAACAGACTCTGTAAGACTGCCTTGACCATACAGAGCTGATTGCAGGATCTGGGGCTAAATGTAGATTCTTTTCTTACTGCAGTGCATTTGTTATGTGGGGCTGGGACACCAAAGATTTGGGTTATATTCCCAGTTTTGCCACCTTGGGCAAGTCATATCCTGTCTCTGTGTCTCAGTTTCCCCATCTATGAAATGGGGATAATGATACCAACCACCTTTGTAAGTCCTTTGAGATTTACTGACCAAAAGTGCCATGTCAGAGCTAGATATCAGTATTATATGGCTGAGTTGATCACTCCATGTTGTATGAACACAATTATGTTACATTGTATTGTCAACCTGACAGGCTATGTGGGGAACACAACTAGCTACACGTATTTGAAAGGCACAAAAGGGGTAGATCATCTTTTTGCCTATGCAGATAGAAGTGACAAAACCTGGTGGCTCCAAGGTGGGAGTAGTTGAAAGTGATACCTATATAGCAGTGGTTTCCAAACTGGGGTTTGTGAACCCTGGGGGGTCACGAAATGTTAAGGGGGTTCTTGGGGAAAAATTCCCTAATGGCAGACAGAGCTGTCCTTAGGGACCCCAGGCAGCACCGGGCCAGCAGCCCAGAGCGCCTAGACTTCTAAGAGCTAAGCAGATCAAAGCAAGCATATCTATCACACTCACGAGATTTAAACTTCAAGACTCCTTATAAGAAATGGAAAGGGAGGTGGATATTTTTTGCTATTTTTAAAATTAAATAGGCAGCTAGTATTGTTTTAAAAATTATTATGAAGAACAAGTTTAAGCTTTGTTGTAACATGCATTGTTTGCCTGGACTGCTCAAGACCTGAATGCTTGTGTAGGAGGAACTCTTTGAGTTGGCTTCTTAAATATCTTCATGCTGTTTCACATCTGATACTCCTTGATGAAACATAGGAGCCTTGTTGTATAACAGGCTTATTCAAAGTGATACAAGCTATGAAAGTGAGATCTTGGAAGAGTGTTGCCATTTTCATAATGTAATAAAAATACTGTAATGATAAATAATAATTAATAATAAATAGTGTGTAATAAGCATGTCATAAAAACAATTTTCATATTTCCAAGATCACTGCTTTTACAGTTTATACTCAGGTAAAGGAGAAAATCCCTGGAAATATTCATTTTTAGGAGGGGGTTCGCGAGACTAGACATTTTAGTGAAAGGGGTTCACAGGTTGTTAAAGTTTGGGAACCACTGCTATACAGCATCATCCACCCATCTTTGGGATACAGTGTAAGCTCCTGGACTGGCGGTCCAAAAGATTGAGGCTTCATAGTTCTTTGAGTAGGCTTGTATGGCTGGCCTTACTATATTTTGCAATACTAACATTTTCCCTCCCAGTGGCAGGGATGTAGTCTAGTTGATCGAATGAAATATTTCCCATTTCTAATGTCTATGATTATCTGTTCCTGCCACTGTTCTTCTCTTGGCTTGTGGAGAGAGAGAGAGAGAAATAGGGTGACCAGACAGCAAATGTGAAAAATCCGAACGGGGGTGGGGGTAATAGAAGCCTATATAAGAAAAAGACCCCAAAATCGAGACTGTCCCTATAAAATTGGGACATCTGGTCACCCTATTCTAAAATCATCAAGGTTCCTCAATAAACTTTTCCTCCTGCTTCTCTAGCAGGCAAATCTAGTCCTTATCCTACATCTGTTTTTTCTAATTCTAATAGTCTCTGTTCAGCTGCTGAATGATTTGATGAACCAGGAAGAGAAAAAATGGTGCAGGAACCAAGCATTCAGATACGGGGTGCTGGCATAATTTTATAGAGGGGGTGCTGATGACGGAAACCATGTATTTGGTGTTTGTTATTACTACTCCAAGCCAGCAGCACCCCTAGTTCCAGCACCACTGTTCAGAGACCCAGGGAATGGTAACGTAGGTCACTTTGAATTAGGGCAGTTTTAAAAGTGGGAGACAGAGTATGCCTCACCAGCCTTGCTGGCAAAAGGGAAACACGTCCCAAACGGCCTCCAAACAAGCCCCGCAGCAGGGAGGCTGCCTCCACAGGAGAGACACTTGTGGGGGAGGATGCATCTCGCTAGTTGTAGTGGGAGCGTGGGGTCTGCAGAGGGCGCCCACGTGCGCGTGCGGGAAACCTAGCGGCCGCTTGTAGGCAGCCAGTCAGCGGCTGCAAAACCACTGAAGCTTAATGGCGTCTTTGTGCTTAGATTAGCTGCTCCCTCCCTCCCACTCCCCCCTCCCCACCTGGAAAGCCCCGAGCGGCGCACACTTGGCTGCGCGGCTCACGGGGCAGGGGACTGGGCTCGGAGCAATGCCCGGCGCGCGGCCGCCGCCCTGCCCAGGCTGCTAAGCGTGCGGTGCATGGTCCAGGCAAGCGGCCGCAGGAGCCGCGCAGGCTGCAGGGCGCAGGAGGCGCCCGCTTTGGGGAGGCAGCCGGCGCAGGCACGGAGGCGACAGCAGCATCTCTTCTTCCCCGCCGAGGCTGCAGCGGCAGACGGGTAAGGGGGCGGCAGCATCCTGGGCATCCCGCTATCGCTCCAAAGGCGGGGAGGTGGCGTGAACGGGGCGGTGGTACTTAGGCCAGTGGCACCAGGTTCGGACCCAGCCGCGCGGGGTGTGTTACGGGGACGAGGGGTGTCAGAGCTCTAGGGCCGCCCCAGGTGGGGTTGTAGATTAGGCCACTGTGTGATGTCAGGGCCCAGCACCCAGAGGATACGTGGGGGATCTGGGTCTCTCCTGCCCTCTTTTGCTCCACACCCGCGGTGAATGAATGGCAGCAAGCCACAGCGTCTTCGGGCTATTTCGTGCCCCAGCAGCAATCGCGCAGGAGAGCGGCAAGAGTGTGTGTGTGTGTGTGTGTGAGAGAGAGAGAGAGAGACTTCCCCACTGCAGCCTCCTGTCCCAGCAGCACTGGCGCCCACCCTTCTTGTGACTGAGCTGAATTGCTGCTACTGCCTGCGGTCCTATTTGTCCAGCCCCCTACCCCACCCCCTGCATCTCTTGCCCTAGAAGCAGGCAGGTGTGGGGCGGAGGCTGGGGTTTGCACAAGCCCAGCAGCAGGGGGAAGATGCAGTCGGGCGGGCGCTGCCGCCTCTGTCACTTTGCTATCCCGATTCCACTCGGCTTGTTAGCGAGGAAGCAACAGCGAGACAATCTCTCAGGCTAATCCTTTCGAGCGACAGATTTTCTGCAGGAAAAAAAGGCAAGAGCTGCCGACCCTTGGCCCGGACTGGAGTTGTGAAGTGTGGTGGTGGAGGCGGGGTGGCTGTCGGGAGGGTGGGGGGGGGGGCTGGGGGCTTTTTTTTTTTTTTTTTTTGGTGTGGGTAGGGGGCTGGGTGGTGACCCCTCCACCCCTCTGATCCCTTTGTGTTGTGTCCAGCTTTCTCTTATACAGAGAGGAGGTTTTCTTTTGCTTCCCCAGCCTTCTCCACCTGTGTCTAGTGCAGGTGGGTTGTGATCATCTGAACAATTTGCCTTTGTGCTGCAAAGTGGGGGTGCAGGTTTCTTGTAGGGAGCTGGTGCCGAAGCTTAACAACCCCAGAATGGGCAGAGAGCCTCAAATTATGGTGGAAAGAAGAAACAGAGTTCCTGTGTGTCTGTGTGGCCACCTCCTCAAGGGAACAAAAAACTGGCAGAGGGCACACTCCAGCCCTGGCTCTCTAATCCAAGCCATGACAGCTCCACTCACTGTGAACTTGGCTGCTGCTATTCTTGGTGTCCATGTTTTAAACAAAGCCTTGTGAAAGGGCCCGCAGGAAACCCATCCTGTGTCACCAGGGCAGTTAGTGATTGCATTAGGGAGAGCTGGTTGTAGGTTGAGTGGGGGAGGGAAGAAATGAGGCTGCCTAGTGTATTGTGCCGTGCTCCTCTGCGCCCCTTTTGTCCGTGGCTGCTCAACTATGCTTTCTTTCTGTGCTGGATGGTACCCAGGGCACCGTTAGTTAATGTTGTAGGTTACCATAGGGTGTTTCAAATCCACTTACATAAAGGGCTCTATTTTAGTCTACACACCCTGGATACAAGTATGAGCTCCTGTCACTGGTTTGGGTTTTTTTTTTTTTTTTTTTTTTAAACGAGTAATTCAAAATAAATGTTTCTCCTTTTGTACAACAAGTCTCAAAGAACTATGAAGGGCTTTTGACTTTTCTTTGCTAGAAATGGTATTATTTCAGTTTAAAGAACCTCTGGCAATGGCTGTTCAATTCTAGAGGCATTACCAAACTATAACAGCTATTATGAAAGATATACCATAATAAACGAGGAAATATTGCTACTGATGGTATAGCTCACAGAGGCTATTTACAGGAACTGTAACTAAAAAAACGCTGATCATACTCCGTACTTATTAACACTCGTATATCTTCTGTGATATGATGCTTAGAGAGGAACTAAACCATTTCAGAACAATTCTGTATCTTGAAGTAAGGAGAGACACCTATTACTGAATAGTGATTGGAACAAGTCTCTTATGGAGAATGAATAAGCATGAATCCTCCCGAGATATGGACAGCAGTCTCTTTTTAGCCAACATTTTAGGGGGGAAAAGGTTTGGCTGGTTTTGGGTTATAAAAGTGGAAAAAAGCGGTTTCTGAATTTTCCCCCCCACTGGTACAAAAGTGAAACTGTCATTGATCTTATCAACACAGGAATAAGAAGTAACCAGATCGTAAATACCCTGATTTTTCTGAAAGGCTTAGCACCCTCAAATTCCTTTGAAAAAGGCTGGCACTATATCAGTATATGTAGTACTTGCCTATGGACCATTGAATTGAGGAGAGATGATGAGGGATGAAAACAGACATTAGACATTTTAATTTCCACCATATCCCTAGATGATCAGTCACTTCCTTTTGTGAAACAAATTGTTTGAGCTTTACAATGATAATTTATGAATGATGGACTTATTTTTGGTTTGTTTACATGGTGAAATGATTTGTTTGTAAGAGTTATGGCTTCATTTGATGGCAGGAGAGAGATCCCTTCATCATTACCTGTTAGGTTCACTCCCTCTGGGGCACCTGGCATTGGTTACTGTTGGCAGACAGGATACTGGGCTGGATGGACCTTTGGTCTGACCCAGTATGGCGATTCTTATGTTCCCAGACTGGCTAGCAGTAGTGCTTTGGAGATGAGATAAAGAAAGGGACAAATCTTTCTTTCTTTGAGGACAATGAGTTTTGCTACTGATTTCAATGGGAAAAAAATTAGGCCAGAAGTGTATGTCTGGTTCATGCTTTATTTCACCTTTAGGTTACTTCCAGGACATTGGTGACACTTTCTTACATATGTATCTTTGTATTCTATTATGCCAATGTTAATGTGTAATTTGACATATTCACTAGTCTAAACTACAGGTCACAATGAATATATTTACAGTAACAAAACATACCACGTGCGTATGTGTGTGTGTGTCTCTCTCTCTTTTTATATATATATATATATACACACACACACACACACACACTGCCAGATTGTACATTAGTTGTAGTTACTGCCACAATAAGTGTGAGGCTTATAAACTTTGATTTGAAGCTAATAAAAGATGTTTTCATTGTGTTCGGACAGTTTGGTACTAGATGATCTTTTCCCCACACCAACGCTGGTAGTTATTGGGGTAGATTGTCTCCATGTTTTGTATTGTTAGGTACCCATAGACTTTTGGGTATGAGGCACCCTATTAATACTGTTAATTATGTCCACTTTTAAGCTTAAAATATACAAAACATATATTGTAAGGGAGCCATCTGGAGAATTGGCTTTTATTACTACTTTTTCTAAAATCTTTTCCTGTATCAGATTCTGTGGTTGTAAGAAGTGTTCATAATGTAATACAAGATTTGACATCTATCCCCCCAACTAAACTCTCAGCCTTGTACTGTTGACTTAAGCATCAGTTTTGGCTGCACAAAACATATGTTGGTAAGAATGGTGCTAGTGTACCTGGCGTTATCTAGAAAAGGCCCACAGACCTTTCTTGGCCTGGGAGAGGCCTTCTCCTTTGGACTTCTCAGTGCTGATCCATTGCAAAAACTAACCTTGATCCTACAAATGGATCCCCACAAGCAGACCCTTCCGCCCTCATGGATCTGATTGCAAATTTAGGGCCTAAGTGTGTTCCATAAGCTATTAAATTTCTTACCATCATGCAAATTAGGATGCAGTATTAATAGTATGTGTGTGGTTTCTTGCCCACATTGTTTTCAGTTTCCTTTTATAACTCTCAAACTGCACAAACCAGTTATCACCTAGCACAATGCTTACTCAGTTTCAGTGGTTTAATAATTCTGTATACTACTTGGCCTATTGTCAATTGCTGTTTTTATAAACAGGCTGTGTCTCTAACTAGCTGTGCAGAAGTGAGTCAGTGGTGTGGTGTTCATCTCCCTGAGAGCTGGTGAGATCCTTTCTGAAGGAGGACAGACTAGATGATCATAACTAGATGATCCCTTAAACATCCTTAAAAGCTATGACCTTGGTACAGCTTTTGGATACATGGTAGCCATGCTGCATTCACATTGCACCAGTCATGGGAGTGGTTCCCTGCTTCTGGAAGCCATTTACATGAATTCATGTTAGCTATGCCACAACCCTTCAGCATACACTGTCTGTGAATGCTGGAGCAGTCAGAGAATTCTTGCAGAACGCAGACTTTCAGCTAGCCGCTTTAAGTGTTTGCAGATAGTGAACTTTCTAATCACATCAGAGTTGCCTGAGGGGTCATGTTTTAAAGATCTGCTGGGAAATCAGGAAGGAAAAGAGAGAGGTAGTGAGAAAAATAAAATAATTTGTAGCCATAAAGAGAGGAAGGCATCCGAGGACCAGGTTGGTCCTGGGCTCTAGAGAGGCAGCCGCAATTGCCACATCCCTTCTATGACATCACTTCTATATTGTTACTAGAAAATGAGATCCATGATATATGAGGGATAGTCACTTGCTGGGAATCTTATTCATTGAGCTCTTTAGTTATGCTGTCCTGTGGGCACCACCGCAGCAGTTAAATGCGACCATCTCCTATGGTAATCAATAGAAACATGTACTAAATACTCAATCATAAGTTACTAAATAGCTATTTCCTCCCCTCCAGTTTTCTACGTACCATATAAAGGAACTTTCCTCCAGTAGTCCCCTACCCAAGTGCCAGGGAGAAAAGATGGGGCCTTTCAGTGTGTCTGGAAGATGATCAGATCTGAACTCTGGTAGACCAAGGGGGAAGCAAGTGCAGGTCTCTCCCTTCTGTACTGAGGGGAGCTCCAGTTTGAGTGCCTCCCCTGACCACAGTGTTCTGGCTGTACTGCACATGGAGAGAAACAGACTCTTAGGCTACTAGGTCCCAAACCACTTCAGTCTTTAAAGGTTAAATCAACAAGTTGAGTTCCTATGGAAACTTGCTGGCAGCCAATTCACACCTGAAGCACTGGGGTTATGTGCTGCCAGCACAAAACTCTACTCAGAAAATTAGCCAATGCATTCAGTAACATCTTCAGTTCCTGTGGTCTCAAAAAGTAACCATGGTAGAGTACATCACACACAGTCCTCTGATCTTGAAGTGATAAGGGCATGGATGACGTATAGCAAGGTCCGTGTCCTGTACCCCGTGAAGACTGTCACCATCTGATCTAGGTGGAGCTCAGCTCTCAGATTTCATCCACGCCTCTGTCTCTATCAGACACTAAGTAATTTGCATGAGCAGGATTGGTTGAGTTAGAGACAAAAAAACAGTTTGTTGTCTGTATGCTGAAGACTTCCTAATCTGTCTCTTCCCTAAACCCATGATGGTCTTAAATACTCATTGAGCAGGAGAGGTACGTGAGGATGAATTAAGCAGGGCAGCATGTAGCCTGGCACAAATCCACTGTGGGTCCACCAGTAGCTGTCACAACATTAGGATGCTCCCACTCATGATTTCTGCCTTTGCTGTTTACCAGACACTGTCATCCATGCTGCAGCTGCCAGTTGGCAGTGAGGAGCAGTAGAGAGAATACCATGGAAATCTCCGTCATCCCCAGTTACTAGTCTTGTAGTCCACTTTTATTGGCCCTCTGTCAGCTCCCTTCCTACTAGATGTACTGTGGACATTGGTGGAGTTAGCAGCACACCCCTGTAAGCAATTCCATCCTGCCCAGTAGCGCCTTTCCTAATGACACTCCACATCATCCTGAGTAAGGAGTTGTGTGGCATTATCCTTCTCAACAGATTACCCTGGAAATGTGTTGTCTCCAGATACAAGCGATGCAGATGAAATCAGTATTATTGGACAACCTACACCACATCCTCTGGGTGCCCCTGATTCCAGACTATCAATACAACCCAATCAAACAGTGCAAACAGATGTTATTTCTCTATGGCAGTCTGCTGTCCTTTGAGACTAGCAGAAGTGCCAAGATGTGCTGATGAAGCTATCTATGCTAGTGCTGATGTTAGGGCTATCGTCTTGAGTCTTGCCTGGTGTCTAAATGTAGCTTTTTGGCAGACCAAATTCTCCATCCTCCCTGAGTGTAACTACTTCCCAATACCACATACGTATGACTGGTGAAGACAGTTAATACATTTTTTATGTGCGGCTGCTGCTTAATGCAGTGGAGAGGCCTGTTGCCAGAGCCTTGCCACAGAGGCAATTACAGGAGCTGAACAAGAATCAGTTCAAACGCTCTGCAGCTACAACCAGGTGTGTAATTTACTTTGCATATGCTGAGAGAATTAAACTCTGCACCTAGCAAATAAATCCTAGGTCTTGTCTACAAATTTTATAGCACTGTAACTATGACAGTTTAGAAACTGATGCTGTTAACACAGTGCAGTCCTTTAGTGTGAGCTCAGTTTTGCAGGTATAAGGATGCTTATGTCAGTATAGCTTATTCCCATGAAGTACTATAGTCTAGTTTTTCAAGACATGATGCCTTCAGATAAGGCTTGCATGGCCTCAAAAGGAAAAGAGTTGTTTTCTAACATTCTTTTAATCCTATGTTTCCTGTTACCTTTTCCTGAGAGAGTCAATGCCCTGGCAATTCTTGTTTTGTTTTTCTCCAAGTCTTCCACCTGACATTAAGAGTTCACTCCTCTAGTCAGAAGTCTGAATCAATGCCATATGACTTGAGGCAATCCAACTATCTAACGCAGTTTGAACTTTTGTCATTACCAACATCAAAGGGTTTACATTCAGTCCATACAGTTTAAGGAACAATGCAAAAAACTTTTCTCAAATAAATTAGAATGATATGGTAATTTCCTTTTATTTTTCACCTTTTTGTGACTATTCCGAGTGTTGAAAAAGAAGCTAATTATTTAACTGCTAACTAAGCTTTAATCTGAACATTGTATCATTCCGAGTCAGAGTGATGATCCAAAAACACTTTATAAAATAATAGAGGAGAAAAAAGTGGCTGTTTTCCCACCTAGGTATATTATAATAGAGGGTACAGTATTTACCCCTCCCCCACCCCACACCTCTTGCCTTTGCTGATGTGGGCATTTGTAATATTGTTTTTCTGAAACCCAGACAGAATTCTCTTTGTAGCTGTGTCATAACTATAAAGGGAAGGGTAATAGCTGTCCTGTGTACAGTACTATAAATCCCTCCTGGCCAGAGACTCCAAAATCCTTTTCCCTGTAAAGGGTTAAGAAGCTCAGGTAACCTGGCTGGCATCTGACCTAAAGGACCAATAAGGGGACAAGATACTTTCAAATCTTGGGGGGGGGAAGGCTTTTGTTTGTGTTCTTTGTTTGGGAGTGTGTTCGTTCTCCGGGAATGAGAGGGACCAGACATCAATCCAGGTTCTCCACATCTTTCTAAACAAGCCTCTCCTATTTCAAACTTGTAAGTAAATAGCCAGGCAAGGCGTGTTAGTTTTCCTTTGTTTTTCTCAACTTGTAAATGTACCTTTTACTAGAGTGTTTATCTTTGTTTGCTGTACTTTGAACCTGAGACTAGAGGGGAGTCCTCTGAGCTCTTTAAGTTTGATTACCCTGTAAGGTTAATTTCCATACTGATTTTACAGAGATGATTTTTACCTTTTTCTTTAATTAAAAGCCTTCTTTTTAAGAACCTGATTGATTTTTCCTTGTTCAAGATCCAAGGGGTGGATCCTGACTCACCAGGAGTTGGTGGGAGGAAGGAGGGGGAATGGTTAATTTCTCCCTGTTGTAGATCCCAAGGGGGGTTGGAACTGATTCACCAGGAGTTGGTGGGAGGAAGGAGGGGAATGGTTAATTTCCCCTTGTTTTAAATCCAAGGGGTTGGATTTGTTTTCACCAGGGATTTGGTGAAGGTTTTTCAAGGTTTCCCAGGGAGGGAATCCATTGAAAATGGTGGCAGCCGAACCAGAGCTAAGCTGGTAATTAAGCTTAGAAGTTTTTCACGCAGGCCCCTACATTTGTACCCTAAAGTTCAAAGTGGGGATCTCAGTCCTGACAAGCTGTCTCACTTGAAGGTAAGTCCCTGAATCTGGAGCATGGCTCTGCTTAGTGTTCTTTCTCTACTCCTGAATTCAGTTTGTTGTATTTCCCTCTTTTAAACTCTGTGCGCTCATTTGCACAAACAAGATGATTGGTCTATGGCCCTGTCATTTCCACAGCTCAGTCTCACACACTGGTATCTGTTGAATACTAAATTTTTTTTTTGCTTTCATTATTTTTTAACATTAATTTGGTAACAAACGAAGGAAGAAGCTGGTAAAGCATTCATGCATTTCCAGTCATGTATCCACAGCATTCAGGGTAAACTTCCCTGCCCCATTTCATCTGGACTTGTTCGGATTGCTAATGTAGGGCCAAATCTTGTCTGGACTTAATCTGCATAACCCCACTGATTAATGGGTGTAGATGAGGAAGGGTGTAGCACAAACTTGAGTAATGTCATACTGGGTACCTTCTTTAATTAGAGGGAGGGCAAGTGATCTATATTTAACTGTTCTTAATCTTTCCTTGTAAATCAGTCTCTCCAACTTGCTTACCAGTTTTTTCCTCTTCTCTGATCTCCTTAACATTTGTTAATATCTCCTCCTAAGATGCCCAGAAATTCCAAGAGCAATCATATTCTAACTCTAAGTATTAGGTTATGGTTGAGGATACGATTCTGTCATGGAAGTCACGGTTTCTGGGACCTTTGTGACTTCTTCTGGGGCGGGGCTGGAGCAGTTGTTAGCCCTGGGGCTATCGGAGCAGTGGCCCCAGGACTGAAGCAGCAGCTGGGGTTGGGTCAGCCCCTCTCGGGTGGGGGGTAGCAGTGGTCAGCCCCTGCTGCAGGAGCGGCAGGGCTGGAACAGCTGCAAGCCCCTGGCTGTGCTCTATTTGTTCCCCCCCCCCCCGTATTTTTAGTCGCAGGCTTCCATGAATTTTTGTTTATTGCCCGTGACCTGTCCCTGACTTTTACTAAAAATACCTGTGACAGAATCTCAACCTTATTTATGGTTGTACTAGCCATGGTTAGGCAGTGACTGGAAAAGCATTCTGCCTTTGGGGGGGCTTAGAGAGTGAGAATGCCTCTGTGGGTACTGAGGCATGGTGGACAAACACAGGAGAGGAAAGGTGGTCAAGTGGGTAGGGCATTAGCCTGGCCCTTGAGGCACCTGGGTTGGATTTCGTACTTTGCCACAGGCTGCCTGTGTGACCTTGAGCATATCACTTAGTCTCTCTCTACCTCATTTTCCCCATCTGTAAATTGGGATAATAATACTTCCCTAGATTATCGGGCTGTTGTGAGGATAAATGCATTAAAAGCTGTAAGGCACTGAGATATTACATTAATGAAGGCATGTGCCAACTTCTTCTCCCTTAAGAGAGTGGCATGTGTTGCCCAGTACAGTCAATGTGGTGGAAGGGTCATGACTAGTGTTCCACCCATCCGTGCTCCTTTTGCTGTCTAGTACTAGTGGAAGTGCTATGGATCCATCTTTTTCCTCTTGGGGAGAGCAAGTTTCTGGGTGCTCGCACTTGGGTGCTCAAGGGAGGTGGGCATTCCTTTTGACCTGGGCAAGAGCTGCCAAAATGTGGCCCAAATAATTTTGCTATCCCACTCCTCATTATCTTGTTACCATTACAAGTGTTAGGTATAGCAACCGATATCCACCTCTTCTTCCCTTTTTATGGACTTGATTCTCCACTACCATGCATCTTATGAAATCATTTAAACATGTGGAAAGTGAGAGTAAGACTCTACCAAGCCAGAGCACACATGTGACACCCACTTGCACAGGATTAAGTGGCTGAGAATCCTCCCTCCAGGTTTCAGTAAAATTCTCTAAGCTCTTAATTGTCATTTAGGAGAAAAATTCTAGTTGCTCTTGCTTGTTACGCACTCTCCTTGCATCTCTGAAAAGACACTTTTAGCACAATAACAACCCACTTCTGAGTCGTTCTCTTTTGTTTCAGGATGGCATTCTATTTAAAACAAACTTGTTGGAAGACTAGTTTCATAGGGAGCAATGCAGTGTAACTGGAGTGCACGTTAAATGTTTTAGGTTAAAATTAAGCTATGACAAATTCTTAGAAGACATGTAAGTCTAAAGAGTGCGATCTTCTTAGCAAATTGTCAGTTAGTGCTAAATATTTTCCCCAGTCATTTAACATTTCCATTAACTCCTCAAACAGTTGAAGCTCAAAGATTTGAATGAAGCTAAACACATCTGGTTGGTGTTCCCTTCTTTTGATTTAGGCTAGCTACTATTAAACATTATTTTATTTCCTGACATTTCTTCTTCTTGTTAATAGTAAATGGATTCTCCAGGGTGGATCTTGTTACCCAGAAAGTATTGTTTTTGCTTAGTCTCTTTTGCAGGCTGCCACAGTGTTGGCCTCCAAGCCAACACTGATCTGCTTTCTTTGCCTTTGTCCTGCATGGTCAGCATTGTGTCGAATTGTCTGAGCCAAAGACAACAGTTCTTGTCAGCCAGTAAGAGGAAGAGGCAAATCGTTGTGTCAGGGACAGTGCAACCAGCGGACATTAATAATAGCAGTGCCCCATTTCCCTGACAGGCAAAGCTGGCACTGGTAGCCGTTTTGGAGGATGAAGGAGTAGGAGGGTCAGTCAGGATCTCTGCTTTTCTCTCTTTCTCTGAATTTATTTTTATTTCCTCCTTTGAATTCCCATGTTGGGCTGACCCATTCTTCCGGCTGAGGAGGGCTGAGTGTGTCTGTCTGAATTCAGTTGATTCCAGTCTTGACCTATTAAAGAGGAGTGAGAGAGTTTTGTATTGTGCTGCCGTTGAGAGAATGGCAGTACCGTTTAAAAATTCATTAATGAGATGACGGAGTGGACTTGTGGAAGAAAAGGCGTAATTAGAGAATATGCATCTGTACTTATCGCAGATGGAGCTAGCTATAGTTAACATTTAAGTCCCGATGCTCTCCTGAATGTTAGGGAATTGATTCATTTGTTCATGTATGATACACCTGTCAGGCAGCAGTAACATGGGAAGCATCCAGTCACCATAGCCTTACTAATATTTATGACACATGTTAATGTGTTTTTTAGCTGAGTTCGATATGCACAAGTTTTTTGGTGACTGAGTAAATTCTTGTTCTTTTCCAACAAACATTCATTTATCTTTATTGTCAAAACTGGTTTAAGGAGGTACATTTAGAGGAAACACATGTTCAGTAGACCTCTGTCAAGTCACTTACAGTCCCAAGCTTTAAAGGAAGGATGGTCCAGTGGTTAAGACACTATCCTAGGGCTTGGAGGAGACTGTATCCATCTGTAAAAATGGGGATAATAGCACTTCCCTGTCATATAAGGGGTTGAGAGTATAAATCCATTAAAGTTTATGAGGTGCTCAGATACTAGGGTGGTGGAGGCCATATATGTACGTACCTTAGATACATCTCATTTAAAGATTTCTGATAGGAAGTATCCTTTGGGCTCTAATTTTTGTGGTCCCCTCACTGGCTTTGTAGCATAACTAGCAAACACTAATCCCAGTTCTTTATTGACACATACAAATCATGGACATATCTGTAAAAACTATATAGTCCCGAACTGCTCCAGGAACAATGACCTGTATTTTTCACTGTCTTATGTCTTGTGTATTGTGTAGTCATCTGCACCAATGCAAGATGTGTGTGTAGACCACTAGCAAATGAGAATAGTCCACTCACTCACACCAGCAGTAGCTTTACACCCACTTTGCACAAATGTGGATGACACACATGGTGTAAGAAAGTGGAAAATTGGGGCCCAAAGTTTATCCAATGCAAAAGGGCCACATAAAGAAAGGTATCTTGTACCCTTTTAAAAGCTAGAAAACAATAACAACGGGGGTGGGGGGGAGAGGAAGGTGCCAGAGGTGATGTCTGCCTCCAAGCTCTACTGTAGCAGTGTTTTTGGGGTGGTGATTGAAGGGGGAGAGAGCTACTTCTCCCCTCATATGCTTGGAGACAGCAGAATCGTGGTGGGGAAGAGGTGTGTGTGTGTGTGTGTGAGAGAGAGAGAAAAAGCCACTGTCCTCCATGAAGGACAGCTTTCTCCTTAGTGTTTTCAATTAGGAGAGGATCCTCCTCCAGGTTGCTTCATTCACTTCAGTGGAGCTACTCTGATTCACACCAATGAAGACCTGGACCTATGGGCCCATTTGAATTATCCACGCTTTTCTCTCCCACTTTCACCTTCCTTCTAAAACTATCCCACTGTTTGTATGGTAGAAAATTGCCTTTCAGTTTCCCCTGCTAAAATATATCTCAGCTCTTATTTCCCATTAGTGGGTGAGCCCCCCTTTTG
Organism: Trachemys scripta elegans; assembly: GCF_013100865.1. Classification (NCBI taxonomy): domain Eukaryota; kingdom Metazoa; phylum Chordata; order Testudines; family Emydidae; genus Trachemys; species Trachemys scripta. Next base: position 171,313,712 of record NC_048300.1, read on the forward strand.
AACGTAATGTTTTATTTACAAAAGGTACCGTATAAACTCATTCATTAGCCTGTTCATTTATAAGCCGACCCCCCCCCCCCCAAGATGGTTAGGTAAAAGTAGCAAAAACTGTATGACTTTCATAAGCTGACCCTATATTTCAGGGATTGGCAAACTTTGGCTCCAGGCCGTAAGGATAAACCGCTGGGGGGTCGGGACGTTTTGTTTACCTGGAACATCTGCAGGCATGGAGCCCCTCAGCTCCCTATGGCCGCGATTCGCCGTTCCCAGCCAATGGGAGCTGCAGGAAGTGGCACCACTTCCCGCAGCTCCCATTGGCTGGGAACGGCGAACCGTGGCCACGGAGCTGAGAGGCTCCATGCCTGCAGACACTCCAGGTAAACAAAACAACAATGTATTAGATATTCAATAAGTCCATAGAGTTTAAAATCATCAAATTTTGGTGAAGACCAGTTTATAAGCCGACCCCTGCTCTTTTTTACCATAAATATTCAGCTTATAACGAGTATATACAGTAAATAACAAGAATTAGCACTATCAAGGTAGAAGTAGAAAGGGCAGAGGGTCAGAAACTAAATCTAATGACATGGGGCAACAGCCAGAAAGACAGAATAATGTTAGAGAGGATAAGAACCAGGAGAGCTGAGAAGAGAGTGAAAAGGAGGTGATTTTCTAAATAATTAAGTGAATGTTTCAATTCACTCTGAAAAGAAAAATGCTAAGTATCATAAAGGAGGTGGATCTGAGGAAAAAACCCAAAGATTTCCAGCACTGTTGGAAAGGAAGAAAGTGTTGATAAAAAGCCTTAGAACATTGAGGGCACTGGGAATGGCGATGGAACGTGCCATTTATTATTTTTCAAGATAACTTGTGCCTTTAATGGTCTATAGTTCATCCATGTACTATGGGAAGCTTGCGTGACAAAAGAGTGTTTTC